>NC_060072.1:102002348-102305378 GCF_922984935.1 Meles meles
CTACTTTTCTAGGCCCTGCAGATACAGCTGTGAAGTCTCTCACAGCTTCTTTGGAGGGTGGGAAGGGGAGAGGAAGAGGGAGAGAAACAATCTTTAGCAGGCTCTACACCCTGGGAGCTGGATGTGGGGATCGATCTCATGACCTTAAGATCGTGTCCCAAGCCAAAATCAAGAGTCAGAGGCTTAACCGACTGAGCCATGCAGGCGCCCGCACAATTTCTACACTAGTAGATTAGACAGACATACAAACTCCAACATCAGAAGAGGATAGGTGCTCTCAGGGAAAGTCGGAGTAAGAAGAACGACAAGATGGGGTCACTGAGTGACAGACATTCAGGAAGGCACGTGATATAATGAGCACTGGGTGTTACATAAGACTGAGGAGTGACTGAACTCTACCTTTGAAAACAATAATACCTTGTATGTTCATTAATTGAATTTAAATTAAAAAAAATAAGAAAAATGATAAGAGAGTCCTTTTAGAAGACCTGGCTATAGCAGGCCTCTCTGGGAAGGTACTGTTTGAACAAAGATCTCAATAAGGGAGGTGACTTCCCACAGGTCCCTTCCTGTGCCTCCCGTTCCTTCCTCTGGACACGGTGTTAGACTGGGGGTGCAGTGCCCCCCTTTGCTACCATCCTGAAGGAAACCAACAAGCAGGGTCCATTCCTCTTCCCCAGTCTTTGTAGTCACAAGCCCGCACACCCCCCCGTCACAGCTCTTCCCTAGCTGTACCTGTTTGGGTCCCCTTGTTCGTCTCTGCCACAAGATCATGCTCAAACTCCCCTAACCCTAAGAATCACCTGGGGTTGGGGCGCCTGGGTGGCTCAGTCGGTTAAGCACCTGCCTTCGGTTTAGGTCATGATCCCAGGGTCCTGGGATCAAGCCCCACATCGGGCTCTCTGCTCAGCGAGAGGCCTGCTTCTCCCTCTCCCTCTGCCATTCCCTCTGCTTGTATACTTTCTCTGTCAAATAAATAAATAAAATCTTAAAAAGAAGAAGAAGAAGAAGAAGAAGAATCACCAGGGGTGCTCACCCAACAACTTGAGACTCAAGGGCCCACCTTTAGCATTCTGATTGTGTCGATCTGGACCCAGGCATCAGCTTTAGACAAAGGACAGGTAACTCCAATGCAAGTGGGTGGGGGAGCCTTGCCTTGGAAACATGGTCAGAGGCAGTAGGCTCCTCAAGGGGCAAGGTCTGAGCTGCCCTCTCTGTTTCTATCCCCAGAACACAGAACACGGAGTTAGCATTTGGGAAGCGTTCAATAAGCAGCCAAGAGAAGCACCTGCCTCACTGCACATTGACCCTGATCTGCTCACCGCGAACAGGCAGTGACCTGGGCCTCTTCTCTCCCCTCCCCAAACTCACCCTCTGGCCAGAGATCCCACTTTGCATTTCTTCTCGCGCTCCCAGTATTTTTCATAGTAAGTAACAATAGATCTTCGGGACATACTTGCTGAGACAAAGAAGAAATGCGAGGAAGGGAGGAAGAAAAATAATTCCGCGTCAGAGATCTATTCAGAGTCTGCTCTAATCTGGTGACCGGGCGGATTTGGCTTGTTACCTCTGCCACGCAGTCACCCAAATGCAGTGTGCTGAAACTTAATGGAAGTTGCAGACTCTCTCCTTTTCCTTCCCTGTCCTCACTGGATCTGCTGACAAAAAACTCAGTGTACAGGAGGGAGCAGGAGGGAGTCTGGGGGCACAGAAGAGCCTTGGCTAATGTGCCCCTGAATGAGCCGAGTGCTGACTGCTGTCCCCAGGCCCCTGGTGGCAGAGCACTTACAGATATCCTCAGTGTCATCACTGGGCACCTGCGGACACAGGCGCTTGCGACAAACAAGCTTCATCCAGCCCCACCACTCAGGGCTTGGCCACAGGCTGCTGCTTCAGCGTTTGTGGAAAACGTGTGTTCGTCTCTTTGCTCTATTGCAGAGGAACCTTCGGTGGCATGTTAAGATAGTTCACACGGGTGTAAGCTGATGCAGGCTTCTCGAAGCCACTTCTAAAAAAGAGCCCATCAGGGCACCTGGGTGGCTCAGTGGATTAAGCCGCTGCCTTCGGCTCAGGTCATGATCTCAGGGTCCTGGGGTCGAGCCCCGCATTGGGCTCTCTGTTCCGCAGGGAGCCTGCTTCCTCCTCTCTCTCTGCCTACTTGTGATCTCTGCCTGTTAAATAAATAAAATCTTAAAAAAAAATTAAAAAAAAAAAAAAGAGCCCATCAATTCTTCCATTTGTCAGATCTGGGCTGCTTCTCTAGGATGCCCTTGTGGCTTTTACAGCTTATCAACTCAGCAAATTCGCCAACCTTTTTTCCCTCTGAAGCACTCAGCGGAGGCCCATGAGCTTGCACAGCTCAGGCCTGGCTTTTTGGGAGGAACAAGAGCCCTGCCTTTGAGATCAAAAGCCCCGACTTCAGGTCTCTGCTTCTAACCACCTTTGGGACTTGAGAAAAGCCATTTATCTTCTTTTTCAAGATTTTATTTATTTATTTGACAGAGAGAGATCGCAAGTAGGCAGAGGGGAGGAAGAAGCAGGCTCCCTGCTGAGCAGAGCCCGATGCTGGGCTTGATCCCAGGACCTTGAGATCATGACCTGAGTTGAAGGCAGACGCTTAACCCATTGAGCCACCCAGGCGCCCCACCATTTATTTTCTTTTGTTCTCAATCTTCTCATCTCTGAAACAATTGTTTAAAAATAAAAAAAAAATATATATGATAGCATCTGCTTCACTTCTCTCACAAAGCTCTTAGAAAGATCAAATGAGCTGACATGGAAGGAAACCAAAAATTCTAACGTACCACATGTTATTATCTTAGGACACTGATCTCTGGGCAGTCCACCTGAAAGTGAGCTAGTTTGTGGAAGGAGAGGGTTCAGAGTGGGCTAAAGGGCCTTGGAGTTCAAGTACAAGTCTCTTTTAAAATAACAGTGATTGGGACTCTCACTAGTGTTCTTGGCAGGAAAGCCAGATGGTTCCCAAGACAAGGATGCTGACAGGTGGTAGAAAATAAGGAGAGGACAAAGTCTTATCCTCTATACCCCATGTAGCCAACTCAAAAGCTCAACCTAGAGAACTTTGAATATGGCATGTGTACCAAAAAACCCCTAAAACTCCACCATATTTCCTGTGGTCCAGTCCTATGAACCAAGCAGATTATTTCAATGCTGGCATTCTGGCAAGCCACCAAGACAGCAAGCAGAGTCTCTCTTTTTCTTTTTTTTTAATTTATTTATTTTTTTTGTTTATTTACAGCATAACAGTGTTCATTGTTTTGGCATCACACCCAGTGCGCCATGTAGTACGTGCCCTCCCTATTACCCACCACCTGGTTCCTCAACCTCCCACCCCCCCCGCCCCTTCAAAACCCTCTGGTTGTTTTTCAGAGTCCATAGTCTCTCATGGTTCATCTCCCCTTCCAGTTTCCCTCAACTCCCTCTCCTCTCCATCTCCCCATGTCCTCCATGTTATTTGTTATGCTCCACAAATAAGTGAGACCATATGATACTTGACTCTCTCTGCTTGACTTATTTTGCTCAGCATAATCTCTTCCAGTCCCGTCCAGGTTGCTACAAAAGTTGGGTATTCATCCTTACTGATGGAGGCATAATACTCCATTGTGTATATGGACCACATCTTCCTTATCCATTCATCCGTTGAAGGGCATCTTGGTTCTTTCCACAGTTTGGCGACCGTAGCCATTGCTGCAATAAACATTGGGGTACAGATGGCCCTTCTTTTCACTACATCTGTATCTTTGGGGTAAATACCCAGCAGTGCCATTGCAGGGTCATAGGGAAGCTCTATTCTTAATTTCTTCAGGAATCTCCACACTGTTCTCCAAAGTGGCTGCACTAACTTGCATTCCCACCAACAGTGGAAGAGGGTTCCCCTTTCTCCACATCCTCTCCAACACATGTTTCCTGTCTTGCTAATTTTGGCCATTCTAACTGGTGTCAGGTGGTATCTCAATGTTGTTTTAATTTGAATCTCCCTGATGGGTAGTGATGATGAACATTTTTTCATGTGTCTGATAGCCATTTGTATGTCTTCGTTGGAGAAGTGTCTGTTCATATCTTCTGCCCATTTTTTGATATGATTATCTGTTTTGTGTGTGTTGAGTTTGAGAAGTTCTTTATAGATTCTGGATATCAACCTTTTGTCTGTACTGTCATTTGCAAATATCTTCTCCCATTCCGTGGGTTGCCTCTTTGTTTTGTTGACTGTTTCCTTTGCTGTGCAGAAGCTTTTGATCTTGATGAAGTCCCAAAAGTTCATTTGTGCTTTTGTTTCCTTTGCCTTTGGAGACATATCTTGAAAGAAGTTGCTGTGGCTGATATTGAAGAGGTTACTGCCTATGTTCTCCTCTAGGATTCTGATAGATTCCTGTCTCACTTTGAGGTCTTTTATCCATTTCGAGTTTATCTATGTGTACAGTGTAAGAGAATGGTTGAGTTTCATTCTTCTACATATCGCTGTCCAGTTTTCCCAGCACCATTTATTGAAGAGACTGTCTTTTTTCCATTGAATATTTTTTCCCGGAGTCTCTTGTGACACTATCTACACAGTGTCATGAAACACACATTGAATTTGGTGGCAAAAGACTTGGGTTTGAAACCCACTTCTGCTCCTTAAAATTTAGGCAAAACCACTTGGTCGTTCACATTTTCAAAGTCTACTGACAACCTGCAGGGAATGTGGAAGGCAGCAGTGACTCATCACATGGCACGTGAGGAGGAAGGAGCTGGATCACATGTCTGACACACAGCGGGAGCTGCAGGGGCCAAAGCCTGGGGAGGGGAGAGAGAGCTGGTGTGCTTGGGCGGCTTTATACCATCTTGTTTGGCCACAGCACTGGATTTTCACTGAGGAATGGTGAGGGAGAAGATACGACTTTTCAAAACTTCAGTGTCTCTGTAGTGAAATGAAGGGTTGGGATGCGGTGGTCGCTGGGGATGCTTACGGCGTTAATGTTCTCTGACTCATCACAGGAGGACTTGGGGCTGCATTCGACGGGCCCCATGACCTCGGAGCCTCTGACTTTAAACGCATCAAGGGACATTTAAATATTACAAATACGCTGGCTACCCACACTCCCCAAAAGGAGCCGGCTGTTTGGGCTGTGGGCATAATTTTATATTTGAAATATACCGCAGATATTCTTGTGGGTTTGCTTTTTCTTTTGCAGTCTGCAAAGTAAACATGTGACTTTTGAGGGTGGATACAACTTAATAGCTGAAATGTCTCTATACCAGTGGAAGTATTAAGTAAGGAGCCTGAAGCTGAACCCAGTGCTACCGGCTGGCCACTCTAGCGGGAGGATTCTGTTTTCTCCTCATGAGACCAGTGCTTTGCAGCTCAGTGAGATAATAAGCTATAGGAAGGAATTTCCTTTACATGCTGGGCTACTCCCATGATCCACTCCTTTCTTTGGGCTTCCACTGGCTTGTGCACGACGAAGTAAAGGCTTATTGAATGAATCAGTGAATGAATGGCTTGAATCTAGCTTATCGATCATCTGAGGAATAAGTCTGTATTCATTAAAATGCCCATTTACAAGCGAAAGGTCAGAAGAAACCTCAGCCTGTGAGTGAAGGCATGTGGGTGCAGTGTACGTGGACTGAGTCGTGTCAACTCCAGTGAGGACACACACAGAGTGACCTGTGTCCCAGTGTGCATGAGAAAGTTTTGGTTTGTGCTGTTTTCCCAGCAAAATTATTTTTTTTTAAATATTTTATTTATTTATTTGACAGAGAGGGGGTCACAAGTAGGCAGAGAGAGAGGGAGAAACAGGCTCCCTACTGAGCATAGAGCCCGATGTGGGGCTCGATCCCAGGACCCCGAGATCATGACCTGAGCCGAAGGCAGAGGCCTAAACCGCTGAGCCACCCAGGCGCCCCCCCCCCAGCAAAATTATTAAAGATGTCCTCACTGACTCTCAAAAATGTCCTGGTTGAGAGGGTAAGTCATATCACCACCGGGCGAAGAAATTATGAAAGGACTGCTACTTCCGGTCATTGGGACCTAACAAAACCACATAACCAGACTGTGTTATTGCTGCACAGGACTTTTTGCACGTGGCAGGATTTCAGAGATCTCCAGTGAGCAGGAGAGCAAGTTACTATGTATCTCACCTCAGGAGAGAAGACACAATGTGTCTGACCACACATGGTCCAAGAACACTCAAATAATAAAACAAACAAATATAAACAGATGTTAAAGACTGGTCTTCACGGGCGCCTGGGCAGCTCAGTCATTTAAGCGTCCCACTCTTGATTTCAGGCCAGGGCATGATCTCAGGGTTGTGAGACTGAGCCCCACATTGAGCTCTATGCTTGGTGTGGAGCCTGCTTAAGATTCTCTCTCCCTCTCCTCTGCCCCCCTCCCACTTCTCTCTTCCACTCTCACCAAAAAAAAAAAAAAAAATGTCTTCAAACATCACAGCCAATGATGCCATGCTTGCCTATGATCTGCTGAATGGTCTGGTGGCCACTGAGGTATGGATGTCATTTTATGTCAGTGAGATCACAGGCATGCATCTTCTTTATACATGATTAAATCTGTTTTTCTTTTTTATTCTTTTTTTTACATTAAACCATATACCAACATGGAGCTTGAACTCGGGACCCCAAGATCAAGAGTCTCATGCTCTACCGACTGAGCCAGCCAGGCACCCTGGGATTTGCATTTTTAAACAAACTTCTCAAACTACTCTTCTGTGTGTAATGCAATAAATAAATGCACACACACACACACAAAAAGATACTACATGTTTAACCGAAACATTCAAGTGAAATTGTTATTTTTTAGAAGGGGATCAGAGCGAAATAATCTCCAATGAGAAAAAACATTTGACACAATAGAGAGGTTGGCTCCCTTGTGTGACCATAAATTTTATGAGTTGCCAAGCCACAATTTTTGGTGTCAAAGTAAATGTCAAATTCTGGTTTTATTCAAATAGCTAGTTACTTCCCAAGTCATTTCCCAATGGAAACAAGCCAGGAAAATGTCACATGCACACATACGAGTGATTTTTACAGCTAGACCAGAGAGTTAGAGATGCAGATGGAGGACAAGTGAAGTCACAGAATCTTTCCTAGATGTAGGGTCTAACGTCATCTTAGTCAAATAAAACCAGCTTCTCTATACTCTTAACGTGATTCCCCGCCCCATCCCCCATCCCACACACATTTTCAAAGTGGGGGTGATGGTGGTGGTGGAAGGGGAGCAGACAGCCTCCAAGAGTACAGCACCCCAACTGAAAAGATGCATGAGATGTCGGCTGAAGGGCACAGACCTCCAGTTATAAGACTAGGGATCCCAAGTCCAGCCTGGGAACTGTAGTTACACATAACCTATAGATGCTGTGTAATATATATATACATATATGGATATACATTTTATGTATATATGTATATGCATAAAATATACACATCTATATATATTACTATATTATATACTTAAAGGTGCTAAGAGAGTAAAGCTTTAATATTCTCAGCACAAGAGAAGCAGTAATGATCTGATGTGACAGAGCTATAGTGCTAATTATTTTGTAATATACATACACAAGTGCATCAAATCAACACACTGTATACTTCTTTTTTTAAATATTTTATGTATTTGACAGAGAGAAATCACAACTAGGCAGAGAAGCAGGCAGAGAGAGAGGAGGAAGCAGGCTCCCTGCGGAGCAGAGAGCCTGATGTGGGGCTCGATCCCAGGACGCTGGGATCATGACCTGAACCGAAGGCAGAGGTTTTAACCCACTGAGCCACCCAGGTGCCCCAACACATTGTATACTTTAAGCTTATACAATGTTACACATCAATTGTATCTCAATAAAACTAGAAAAAGAAAACTGCCAAACACAATTGTTCTAGACTAGCAAAGCATCCCTAGATAGAACTCACCATTTTTCTTTTGTAGGAGTAGCCATGGTTTGTGAGGCCTGAAATTTATACAATTTTAGCAGCTCTCTTCACAAAAAGGGATACAGAAGCAATTATGAATAAAAACACAGGTATTAATGCGTTTATTTAAAGTGAGAACAGCACCTGAAGGGCTCAGTGGGTTGAGTGTCCAGCTCTTGGTTTCAGCTCAGGTCATGATCTCAGGGTGGCAGGACTGAGCCCCATATCAGGCTCTGCACTCAGTGGGGAGTCTGCTTGGGATTCTCTCTCTCTCTCCCCGCCCCCCCGCCCTTCCCTCCTGCATGCACACATGCACTCTCTAAAAAAAAATAAATCTTTTAAAAAATAAATAAATAAAATAAAAATAATAAGAGAAGAAGGGGCACCTGGGTGGCTCAGTCATTTAAGTGCCGGTCTCTTGGTTTTAGCTTCTGTTATGATCTCATGGGTCATGCAATCGAGCCCAGGTCAGGGGCATGCTCAGCAGGGAGTCTGCTTGTAAGTTCTTTCCCTTTGTCCCTCACCCCACTCTTCTCTCTCAAGTAGATAAAACTTCTTTTTTTAAATATTTTATTTATTTGACAGAGAGAAATCACAACTAGGCAGAGAGGCAGGCAGGGAGAGAGGAGGAAGCAGGCTCCCTGCGGAGCAGAGAACCCGATGCGGGGCTCGATCCCAGGACCCTGAGATCATGACCCGAGCCGAAGGCAGAGGCTTTAACCCACTGAGCCACCCAGGCGCCCCAACTTTTTTTTTTTTTCTTAATGAAGGAAGAAACTGTAACAAGTTCCTAAACTGTGGAAAATGAGGTCCCTTTCTTTTGAGAAATGTTTACAAAGAAATGATTCCTGACTGTAACCTTGCCTCTCCTCTCCACCTAGAACATTCTACATTTCCTAGCAATAACCAGAACTCAGTAAGGGCTGGTCCAAGTGAAGAACCCTGATAACTCATGTTTAATTAGCTTCTTTGTAAATCTGCCTCCATACTGATAACTAGATTACCTCCGTTAACTAGCTAAACAGCTAACTCATCAATTTATATTAGTTTGCACTGGAAAGATAGATGATTATTACTCTAATCTTCAAGATTTCACAGCAGGAAAGACACTTCTACAGAGCTTCCAAGACGGCCTCTATCAATTCCTGCCCTCCCTGTACATGCACGCTGTTTCACCCATGAAACGATGGATTCCAACTTCCCTCTCCCCAAATATGGACCAGCCTTAGTGATATCCCTGACTACTAGTATGTGGCAGAGATGATGGTTCTAGGCCTTCTGAGGCTAGGGTTTTTGGTTTGTTCGTTTGTTTTTTAAGATTTATTAATTTATTTTATGGATGGAAGGGCAGGGAAGGGGACAGAAGGAGAGGGAGAGAATCTCAAGAGGACTCACCACTGAACACAGAGCCTGACGTGGGGCTCAATCTCTTCACCCTGAGATCCTGTCCTGAGCTGAAATCAAGAGTCAGGTGCTTAACTGACTGAGCCACCCAGATGCCACTGAAGTTAGGTGTTGTGTGTGTGTGTTTTTTTTTAAGATTTTATTTATTTGACAGAGAGACACACAGTGAGAGAGGAACACAAGTAGGGGCAGTGGGAGAGGGAGAAGCAGGCTTCCCACCGAGCAGGGGGCCTGATGCGGGACATGATCCCAAAACCCTGGTATCATGACCTGAGCCAAGGCAGACACTTAATGACTAAGCCACCCAGGCGTCCCGGGGCTAGGTCTTAAAAAGCCTTATAACTTCTGCTTGGCAGTCTTGAACCACTCACTCTTGAGCTGTTTTTTCTCAGAATCCAACTGCCATGCTATGAAAAGCCGAGAGCCCATGAAGAGGCCATGTGTAGCTGCCTCAGCCGAACTTCCAGCTGATAGCCAATGTCCACTGCCAGCTACGTGAGTGAGCCATTTTGGACTTCCAGCCCATCTAGTCTTCAGATGACTCTAGCCCCAGCTGGTATCCAACTGTGACACGAGACTCCCAGACAGAACCACCTAGCTGAGCCCAGCCAACCCACAGATATATGAAAGGTAAGAACATATAAATACAGATAATACACTGTTCTGTCAAGACTCAAGGTTCTGGGGGGTTCAGCAGTCCATAGAGGCACAAGGTACTGTAGTGAGAGAGATCACTTCTAGGCCCTCTCCCCCTATGGGGCTGGGGAGATGGGATGGGACACTGGGCTCCCATGGACTTTTCTCCTTGGTTTCTAGCTGTCTATAAGCATCACTTGTTCCCTTTGCTCCTGTCCTCCAACAGGCAAGTATTAGGAACAACACTTTCTGTGGGGTGAGGAGAAGAGAGCCACAGCTATCGAGTGGGTAAATTTAATCTGGGTAGAGTAGAAGAACAAGAACAACATTTTGGTCTGAAATCCTGAAATCCAAATTATAGTTTCTAGTCTAACTTTATACTGGTTATAAAGTTATTTTCATCCCAGGCACTGGTGGCTATGTTTTTAATTGTTCAGAAAACTCAAAGAGAAAAAGTATAAAATTAGGTTTCTTCTTCAGTCCCCAATAAGCAACACCTTTCCCTTTCCCAGGCTAGAAAGCAGTGAATTTTTAATTTTTAGAAAATTTCACTCTGCCTCATCCTCTAAAACGGCCATGTTTTTGTTACATTTTTCTGTTGCAACGTCTCTCAGATGACCCTTGTTTTCATTTTCACAGTCCCTGTCCTAGCTTCCGTCCTCCTGCCAAAGTTTCAGTCTCCTGTCTGCCTCTCCTCACCCCTCCACCACCCCGTGCCCCCATCTATAGGCTGTGAGAGGCTTCCACCCAACATTTATTATGCTACCCCCTTGCTTAAAGACCTTACCTACTGCCTTGGGTCCAGCTCAAGGCCCTCCACAATAATTAGTTTATTATATAGCTCATAGCCCATTGAGCTAATCTTCCATCTTCAGACCTCATAAGGCAAATTTTACTTCACACCAGACTCACTCCTGCCTCTTTTCTTGTTCTACTTATCTTGTCCTTCTTTACAGTATATGAGTCCCTCTCCCTTTTTGGAATTCCCCTAGTCTCTTAGGAAGCAGAAATCGCAGGGTTTATATTGATGATTCCTTCACTGGTCTCACATTCCAACTTGCCCCCAAATTCTAATTCTTTTGAGGACACGTTCCCTAGTTTTTGGCTCAGTAAACGTGATTGGACTCATGATCTCTATGTAAAGAGCCAGTGAAATCTTGTGATCTTGATGGAATCAGAGAAAGACCAAGGAACTAATACTTATCGTGCCTGGTTCTGGCTAAGTACTTTATATATGTCGTTAATTCGTTCCATTAAGTTTCTGGGTATAAGAGTGCTACTGTCCTCTTTTTATTGAAGAGGAAGCTGAGATTTAGGTAAAGTAACTTTCTCAAGGTCACCCAGCTAGTAAGTGAAGAGACAGAGCTTGAAGTCAAGACACTGACCAGTCTGAGCTTCTAAGTACTATATGAAACCACCTCCTAACGTATTTTTGAGGGGGCTAGGGAATTTTTTAAACAAGTTTTTTCTCCTCTACTACCCAAAGATATTTACCGATATCATTTTATTAAATTTTCTTCATGTGCATATTTGTGTACACACGCACATACCTTTTTACTAACTTAACGATCACGCTCTTTGTATATACAACCATATTCTGTTTCACTTAACACAGTACAGCTTTTCCCCATGCCATTATGCATCAATATTGTTTTTTACAGACTTGCAGAAATTATACAATACAATAAAACTTGCCCCTTCCCAAAGTGCGACTTTGGCTTGGGATATGAAAAGCTATCAAGAGGACTTTAAACGTTAAGATGGTAACAATGAGATCTGAAATAATGTTCACGTTTTCATGGAAGACAACAGGAGAAGCCCAAAGAAAAGGGTCGTTCTCTCTTACTATGGATGACTGGGAATCCCTAAGTAGAAAGCCTTCCAGAACCTGATGGGGAAGGAAGACTAGCATTTCCTGACCATCTCCGGCCAGATAGTTCCACAGATGTTTTTCCTTGCTTTTTCTAGCACCTTGTGAATACAGGCATTTTCACCTCACCTGAGGGAAGGGAAAGGCAGGCTAACAGAGAGCAGGCCACATGGGCATTGAGATACTGGAGTCTAAGGTCTTCCTTCTCTTAGAGAGGGCGGTTTCAGATGAAAGAAAAAACAGATGAAGAACAGCAAGAATGAGCTGAACGAGTTAGCTGACGTTACAAAAAAACAGCTAACAGGAATTTTGAACACCAAGGAAAGGAACAATGAAGCCAAGAGAAAACGGGGCTCCGTGCTCGCTTCGGCAGCACATATACTAAAATTAGAAAACGGGGCTCCTTGTGGTTCAGTCTGGCAGCGGCGGGAGGAGGGGATGCAGAGTTGAGGGAGGGGTTGGTTGGCTTTGCAAAGTAGTCCCCACAAAGAAAAAGACCCCATTCTTCCAAGAGCCCGAAAGGGGGCTAACGGCAGGTTTGGAGTGCAGGTCGGAAAGCAAGTAACACGAAGAGGAATCCTAGCTCTAGCGAGGGCCCGTTACAGCTCAAAGAGGGGCGCGGAGCAGAGAACATCTGGAGGTTTAGGCTGCAGACCTGTGCCAAGGTGCCTGAGTAACACAGCAGGAATTGTGCTGGATTGCGGCGGGGAGAAGAAATGCTGGAAGAGAAGAGGTGGAGAATCTGGGCTCAGGGCCTGACTCTCCTGATCCTTTCTTTCTCCTCTTGAACTCTTTCGGGACAGTTGAAGAAAGGGGACTGCTGAGGAGCTTCACTGCGAAAGGATGTGGGAGACCTGGGTGAGGCTTTCTCTTCGGTGGGGAGAGGCTGCTCTTCCACCGTGACACGGGGAACCACGGTGCTGTGGACCAGACGAGAGTCAGAACGCCTCCACATTTGATGGTCAGGCCAACGCTAGGTTGGCGGGGGCCCCTTGTGGAATTCATTTCTTGGCCGGAAATCCCTGCCTCAGACCTTGGAAGACAGGAGGGAGGCTCAGCAAGCCTGGCGGCTGCTCTTTGGGTTTGGCAAACTCGAGATTTTTCCAGCGCCTTGTGTTCAGCGAAACCGAAAATGTGTTTGGCTAGAAACCCTTCTCTAATTTTTAAACCCCTGAGCATTTTTTACATAAATTTGATACACATGTTTTTGTCTTATTTTTATTTAGCTCATCAAATCGAATTAGGAGCTACAATGATGAAGGGAACAATGCTGATTTCCAAGAAGATTTTGGAGCCTTTTTTTCCTTAGAACTAAATCACATTTTCTCCTCAACTGTTAAAATTACCAGACTGAGCTGGATTTGAAATTTAGAACCCAAATGTGAAATGAAGATCCATGCTTGGCAAAGATGAAGCATAGCAGGGGAATGTTTTTAGGAAGTCACAGTTAGAAAGCCAGGGTAGGCGTGGGGTGCGGGGTGAGGGGACGCAGGCAGGAAAGGAGGCCGTTCTTCATTAGACGGTTTAGCTCAATTTACCTGGCTTTCCAAGCTCCCCCAAAGAGGCCCATTCGCCATGTCTCCAGTGTTGGACTTTATCACTAGCACCCAAGGAAGAGGAGTTGGACAGGGGATGAGGGGTCTCTGGTACCCCTCCAGAGTAGCCAATGCCAGCTGCTCCTCCTCTTCTAACCTCCCTCCCTCTTTCCCTGTTCTGGCTAAGCCCTCTCCATCTGGAAGCACTTAGCATGTACAACAATTTTAATCTTGTGCAAAGGAATCTTTGGGTCTACACTACATACCCATTAAGCTAAATTATACGTGCACAATCTTATTTTGCACAATTCTGTCTGGCTGAGATTGGCACACACCAAAGGCTATTACTGTCTCTCCCAATTACTTTTTCTAGTACGCCATCATTTTCTACAACCTTAGTCTGAGGCCAGCAGTATTTCTCTGAGAAACCTGAGCCACTGAGGTCCCAGGACAAAGATTCTCTTCAGAGCCCCTCGAACCTATACTCAGAGGGTCCCTTAGACATTGTCCAGAGACATTTCTTTGAACTCAGCTTCCCTCCCCTACAGACCCTCATCAAATTAGACAGACCTGGGTACAAGTACCATCTTGTTATTTCATGACTGTACAACTGTGGGACTCATAACTAGGGGAGTTATTTCACTTCTTTACAGCTCAGTTTCCCCATCTGCAAAATGGGTATAATAGGCATATGGATGTCCTAGGGTGGTTGTGAGGATCAAATGAGATACTGTGTACAGAAAACACATTAAGTTGTCTGAGCCAGACTAAGTGGTCAACCTGTTATGTTACTTGTTATTACAAAGACTACATCTTATTGAACTCTACACCTTTTCTAAGGGCACTTAGATTTTTCCAGAGGTGGGAAGTTTCCTTTTAAACACCGTGCCCACCTGTCCAGTCCCTCACCAAGGCTCAACCAACCAACCGAGGTCCCTGCAAATCAGCATCACTCTAGACAGGTGATCAACCGACTGGGCTTTCTCCTCAGTCCCCAGGGAGTCTCCCATGCACTCCCAAGTTTTAAACCCAAAGTCTCTTCTTTGGAGCCATGGCAATAGAATGATCAGAGGTTCTATAATCTAACTGGGCAGAAATCATTCTCCTTCAAACCAAACCACACCTCTTCTCACTTTATATAGAAAGCATAGGTGTGTGTGGAAGGAGATGAGAAGGTTTTCACTCTGCTTTAAGAAGCATAATGGTTAATTAATGCTTTCTGAGGACTCCCCCCCTGCCCTCGCCACCAAGAACATGAGTCACACTTCATCTGTCCCTTTTGCAAAGTAGAAAGATGATGGCACCATTTAATAGATCTGATAAATGCCTCTCTCTCGGGGGGGGGGGGGGGGGACATACATAGAGTCCATGAGTCTAGTATTTATTGCTTTCCTGCAGCCAAGAGTAGTTTTAGCAATAATTTGTGGATCCTGAGGTTGGCCTCAGGTTGTGGATCAGGGATCCACAAGCTTCTGGGGGCATGCTGGACGTTTTATGTTGTATTGTCCTCATTATGCAGAATTGCTGCGAGGCCTAAAACAGAGACATCTATGGGCTCTGATGAATGGTAGTTATTATTCCCACCAGGCTGATCTCATTTGAAATCCTGGGTGATATCAGGAAAGGTGTGTCTTCCAGGCCTTCTACCTACTGGAGACTGTCCCCTCTGTGACTTCCAGAACTCTTCTGGCTACAAGTATTTTAAATGCCAGCAACAAATGTCAGCAACAAAGACTCCAAAAGAACCACACCCCCTGCTCACAGCCCTGCCAAAGGGGTGGGCCTACATGGCTGTTTGTGCCCACCGAAGGCTCTGGGGTAGACAAGCTGGAGGGGCAATTCATGGGCTGGGCAGTCACTTGTGGCCTGGTATAAAAAGGGAGTTGGGCCAGTGAGATTCCTCTCTGGCAATCAGGAATCGGGAGAGTGAGGGACTGGGTTGACTGGCAGCAGAGACAAATGGAACATGACTGGCCATAGTAAGGGCACAACACCCCCATGAAGGTATAGACTCCCACTGCTGAGGCTCTCTGGGGGTGCCTTGATTCTAGAATCCCCCTCCCATAAAGCCTGGCTGGTAAGGTTCTTCCTGTGTTCACCATAAACATCTCTTCTACTATAATTATAATAAACACCTCCTCTTCTGAGTTAGCGTGAGTGGATTTTGGTTTCCTCCAACAAAAAGAGCCTTCAATAAAACAGCATCTATGCTTGGGAAGAACATGCAGATGGAGCTATGTTTAAACATTCTGGGCAATTCCGGGGCAAGGCATTGCTTTAAAAGGTAATTAGACAGAACGCGAACACCATTGGTTCCTGACTCACCTCTCCCTGGCTCCCCTCCACTGTAAAACGGAAAAGCTGGAGCTCTCTCCCTCAACCTTCCTTGCAGCCCGGGGAGGTCATGTGACACAGTTCTGGCCAATGAGATGCAAGTGCACAAGGGAGTCTCTGCTGGGACAGACGGGCTGCCTGTCTCCTCCTTCCTGCCTTGCATGGAAATGCTACGCTTGGAGCAGCTGCCACCATCTTGCAACCCTGAAGTGAAAGGCAGCGAAGCCGGGATGCCAGTCCAGGCACACTGGTGGGTATGCACCCACAGTAGCTGCCACCAATTCCAGCCTGTCTGCTATGGGAAAGAAAAATGGACCCTTAACCTACTACTACTTAGATTTCTCTACAACTTAGAACCAAAACGTTTTCTAAAGATACACCCTGAAACAGAACTTGACATTGTTTCCTCTATCATACGAAACATAAGTTGTTGGCTTTTTCTAACATTAGTTTTAGGTGAGGAAAAAACTTTTTTTATTAACCAAAAAGATGAAAACTTCTTTTCCAATTAACTTCTGTAAACATCAGCTCGGTGATACAAATTCTACAGGCAACTAAAATCGAAGAAGGGATAAGGTATATACATGAACAACGATGCAATCAGGCAGAAAGTGTAAGATGGTGATGGCAAAAGGCAGCTGCTTTACACAGACCTGCGGGACATTACCTCTGGTCAGGGAAGGGAGAAATCAGGGAAGTCTCCACAGGAGGCTTTGGATGTTTGGAGATGGGGAGGAAAGGCATTCTAGTCAGAACAGTCTAAGAAACTCTGGGAAACTGAAAATCGTGCACAGGAAGGACACAGCAAGTTCTTTCTGGCTCATTTGGGGAACAAAGATCAAATTTTTGGTCCAGAAAGTCAGACCAAATTATAACATGCCTCAAATGCCAACCGAAGGAGTCTGGGCTCTATTCTAATAGGCACGGGGTGAATTGAAGGTTTCTGAACAAACAGGAGTCAGAGTAACCTATTTGGGAACACCTGCCTGATGATAAAATGTGGGTTGGACTGAAGAGGCAGGAATGCCACAAGGGGGCTGTGCAATGCTCCGGGCAGGGAATGAGGAGGGTGGGAACCAGGACAGTCAAAGTGCGAATGGAGCGAGGGTAAAAGGAACACAGCACAAGTCTCTGTGACATAAGCCGGCTACTGTCTGCAGGTAGGGCGCGAGTCACGGCAGGAATCACGCAGACCATTGTTTATTGCACAAAACAGAAACAGAAACTTCACACCATACCTCTGGAGCTGAAGACAGGAATGGTTTTATGTAGATGTTGGAGTCATGCACCTTCAGGTCATGGTCCCCAAGTCCCCTGGTCACTCCAATAGTTGCCATTACTCGGGCCTAGGGGTATAAGCAGAGGGTCATCAGAAACACTCCCACAGACAGAGAAAGCATTCCCGTCACAATGTAGCTGCCACAGGTGAAGAGAAGCCATCATTTTCCAATTCCTTCTGTCCCTCTCCATGCCCCCTGATACTAACTTCTGTGGGTAGCTGTTTCCAAGGAAGGGCTCACCAAGATCACTCATGAACTTAAGGAGTGGTTGTCCTACCAATTATCCTAAGTTTAATGGGTTGCTGCTGTCTCTTTTCAGCTTTCTTTTGTAGAGACTGGAAGGAAGGGTATCCGGGAAACTAAATCCAACATGTGTATTGTCTACAGCTACTGAAATCAGTTCCAATCCAATCCAACGTGATCTGTCCATCCATCCGTCAGTCGATAATATACCCACCCTACAAGAACTCACTGAACACACCAGCCATGTCTCCATTTCCTGCTAGGCACTACTGAGAGATGTAAAAAAGTGAGTGGCCGCTCCCACCCTCCCAAAGCTCACATAGTGTACTTCATGGCTAGAGAAAAGAAACTCTTTGCAACTCCCCAACTTGGCCTGCTAACATCCCCAGGAATTCCCTCTGGGTGGAAAGGAGCACAATGTCACTTTGTTATAACTACAGAGGGAGCTCAGGGTTGAGACCTGATCATCTGTGCTTTCTCTAAACAGTTTCTGTTTCCCAAAGCTTTAAGGAAATAATACTATTATACGAATGCCTACACAGTCAGCCTAAATATCTCCCGGGATGCCATAGTTTTGACTTAGCCAAACATTTACTGAGCACTACTATGTGCAGAAGTCATGCTGTGGGGACAAATATCTAAGGACTTGTCTCTAATAAAAAGGAAATTGTGAAGGGAGATAAAATATGTAAAATATGGCCCAGTGCTGAAAGGCACAGCACCATGGGTTTTAGGAGTTTAGAGGAGGCAAACATTCTGCTAACAAAGTTTCCTGGAGGTGGTGGCATGACAATTTTGTGCAGAGGATGGGTAGCATTGAGCCAGGGAAGCAGAGAGGGATGGAGTGAAAGTCATTCTTGACAGAATGGAGCCCAGTGGCCTAACACTGGGACCATCAATAATAAACCCAGGGTAGGGTCATGGTGCCAAGACCTGGGCTTGAATCCTCACTCTACTCTTTGGGTAGTAAGAATAACTTATAAAGGCTAAGAAACAGTACAATCTAAAACATTACCAGCATTTTTATCCTGTTTTCCTGAAAAGGCTACGGATTTTGGAGCTGGTTTCAGATGAGAAGATGGGCAGGTATGCATTAAAGTGGAAATGAAACCATGATATATTTTTTTAAAGACAAGAATCAAAGGGAATAAAATGCAGGCATGTGATACAAAGCCTGGGGACCTCCCGTCAGGCAGGCTGCAGAAACTCTCTGGTCCGCTGGGGAGCTGGACCAGGTCCCTACTGGCTAAGAAGTGTTCAACTCTAAGCGTGAAAATCCGAATCCCCCACGCCCTTCTGCCCTCCCCTCTGCAATGGCAGCTCCTCTGGCTGGAAAAGCACAGGTGGGCGTTTTTGTCTAAAGAAATCTGATGTTTCTGCTAGTTACTGAACTTGTTTACAAAGTATGTAGGTGTTACCCACACAAATCCTTAAAAGCATTGGCAGGAATAAAACGAGAAGTTGTGGTTGTGGCGATCTTCTGAAACTTCTGGGTAGGTGTGTGCAGACAGGGAAGAGAAACCCCCGCAGAGGATCTCGACAGAGCTGACGTGATGCAGCTGTCGAGATTTCGCAAGAAATCATGGATCCCCTGACAGGGGTCTCATGCTGCTTCACGACAGAGCAAGCCCGGAACAGACGGGAGCCACACCGGCTTTTAAATAGGCCATCAGGTACAAGGACAGAACTTGCCAGCTGCCTATCACAGAACTGTCAAGCCCTAATTAACTGAAATGCTTGGGGAACATGATGTCCAGGTGAAATGAACATTTGCTGAACTGGGAAAGCCCCTGGCTCCTTTACTTCTTCTTCGGACCATCTTCAAAGAACACACGCGTCCATCTTCCTCTGGTATGGGGGAAAGGATACCGTACATAATGGAAAAGTGCATTGAATCCTGTCGCCTTTATGGAAGGCCAGCCCTGTGTCGGGTACCAGGCTGGGCAGGTGCTAGGGATACAAAGGGAACAGGAGGTGGTCCTGAGCTCACCGGAACTCACTGGGTACGGGAGGGTCATACTGAGACTCTCAGCCCCACAAAGCACCGCCGCTAGAGGCACAGGTCACAGGGCTGAGAGACGTGCAGCAATGGTACCCATCCTCCTGACGGGCACATGAAACACTGTCCGGAACAGAGTCCCTTCCCATCGTGATTCTCAATCAGGGATGGCTCATTTCCATGAATGGGGAAAGTTCATTCAAAAAACGATCCCTCTGTGAATCAGATGTTTGTGTTTCATGTCCCTCCACGGAATGCCTCCTTGCACTGAAATCACGGCTACACTGAGCCCAAACGTGAACCTGTGTGCTCTCTCACACACACACGCTCAAGTTCTGGCCATAAAGGCACCCTTCAGTTTTATTGAGTCACTTTCTCCTCCAAAAAACTAAAACTAAAATTCAGCTGAAGATTCTTCTTAATGTGAACACATTTTTCACTTCTAACAGGAGCTCTCAGCACAGAGTGTGAAGTGCATTCGTGTTCGGAGGAAGAATGCAATGACTCAGAGCTGTTTGTTCTTACTGGGAAACTGTTTCAAAGCTTCCCCTCATCTCTGGTCCAGGGTGGCCACCTCCTCCAGTCTCAGCTCCCAGACTGAGACAGACAGACAGCCTTCCTGGGCTTCACCACGTGCCTGCCAATCAGGGTGTGGTTCCGATCGGGGCCCTGGGAGCTCATGACCAAGGAGCTTTGCTAGCTCGGCCAGGGCTCCAGTCCATGGGATCCTAGGGCTTCATCACGGTGGAGCATGAGCGTTCTAGAAGCCGGGAAGTGGCCATGGCTCCACATATCCTACCATCCCTGCTAGGCTGGCTGTGGGACTCTGCGGGAGCCGATTTCTCCTCAGAGTCTCAGCGGCTTGTCTGCCAAATGGACCTAACATTGCGGGCTCGGCCTGCCTCATGGCTTGTCAGAAACACAGGGAGATGAACTACGTGCATGCGGTCGTGGTTAAACACTGAGAAATGGAATGTTATTTTCATAAACTGGACTTTTGTCCCTTGTGCTCACCACTCACCTCCCCCCTCCCTAACCCCTACCACTCCTCAGACCCTCATGACGGGAGGCCTGAAGGAGGATGGAAGGCGGTATTCTTTCAAGCTGTCAGGGCTATAAAATGCCAGGCTGCTGAGTAGGGCGCGGGGACCGCCACGGGCAGTGCGGGGACGGAGCCTGGCTCTCTCGGTCCGGGGGGAGTGCACATGCCTACCTTCTTGCCTTCTCCATATATAAGGGGAAACTTCAAGTCATCATCCTCAATGGTTTTGTATGCCCTGTAGGGGGATAAACAACATTTAAAAAAAGAGGTTTGCACTCAATTAGTGACCCGCTGCCCCGACATAGGCGGCTGGGTAGTTCATTTTCCCGGACGCGCCACCACTCACCACGCTGCCAATCTCCCTGCGCACGGAGTTATTTTTCCTCCAGAACTGTGTATGGGGACACATAATTAACCAACCAGAAGCTATCGACTCTGTGTTCGCTTGCAGAGGGAGAAAATAAGGCAGCACTCAGACTTAGCAACAAGAAGGCGGGGGTGAGGTGGGTTTTGTCCTCAGCATCTGTGCCTGCACTCTATGAAACGGCCCGGCAGCAGGGACAAGGGTCCTGTCGTGAGTGCAAAGCTGAGAAACAGCAGAGCTCAGAGACGGATGCAGAGCGGGACTGCCCCCACAAGCTGGTTCTGACCTTCGGGGGTTGTTTACACCAAAGCAGCCCCGTACTGGGATGGCTGGAGAAGGAATATTTAGAGCCGGTTTGACCTCGGTGTGACATTCAAGGTTGGCAGAAAATTCTGTTTCACTATAGCTATTAAATGGCTATTCGACACACGGAAAGAAAATGCAGTTTATGCTTCAGTGGTTTATTCTAGACGTGGCTGTCCAATTGCCGCCGCATATACTGCGAGGCCTGGCCAGGCTACCGGGAGAGGGAAAATGAAGTCTACGTCTTGCCATTTTGCTCATCAGGAGAGAAAAAAACAACAAACTGCAAAGAAAACAGGGCATCTAATTACTAACTAACTGTACCACCTGGGCAAGGAGCTCCACCTTTTCTGGTCTCAGTTTCCTTAGCTGTAAAATGAGGATAATCACATAGGCTGTAACGAGCTTAGCGCAGAGCCTAGAAAGCACTCATTCAGTGTAGCTATTACTACTATTCAACAGATAACGAATACTTGGCCCACCAGCTCCCCTCTCTACAAAATGGGGACAGCCCTGCCTATTCACCACCTTTCAAAGAAGTATCAGGGTCACTAGGTAAAACTTGGGGTGGCTTCTACAAGGTGGGGCGCTAGACACAAGATGCTTCTCTAAAATAAGGTCTGCTGAGGGCAAGAAGAAAACGAATTTGTGATTTGGGCTCCCAGTCTTGGATATATATAGGCAACTTGGGAGTGAAACTGAAATCAAATTTATGAAAGCTCTTGATACACAAAAGAACACAACCCAATTCAAGGAAAGTTCAACCCCAAAGCTAACACAGGGACACCCTTAATTTTTGGGAAATTATTTAGGTAAGTGGTTCCTTCCCAAGGGGTCAATGAAGGTCGGGCACGAGATGTGCTGGGGCTCCCGGTTCAGCCCTGGGCGAGCGGGTGAGCCTCCCCAGGGCTCAGGATCCTCATTAGTCGGAGAGAGGAAAACCAAGACTTACTCTTGGGACTGAGGATTAAGAAGGCCTAAAGAACATGCAGAGCGTTGGAAGTCTTTAGCCCGGTGCCCGGCACAGGCTGAGAGCTTCATAAATGGCAGTTGCTCGTACTGCCATCAAGCGGGCCCAGAGGTACTCTCGGAATTCAATTTAAAAAAAAAAAAAAAAAGAACTGTACTATTTCCTTTCCCCCCATCTACCAAATTAACACGAGGTGGAAATAGCTACTTTGATGTTTTTACAGTCACATGAACTATTTAAAACGCTGTGGTACACAAGTCATTTGGGGAACAAACAGTTATTATTAGAATACACTCGGCTGGGGAAATGAATGAATTTTTAGACCAGAGGATCTCAATCCCGGCTGCACAGGGAATCACCTGGGAGAGCCTTTAAAAATCCAGACACCCAGGTCACAGCTCAGAACAATTAAATCTGAACCTCTGGGGATGACAGCCAGGCACTAGGATTTTTTTAAGCTACCAGGGGATTCCAGTGTGCAGTCAAAATCGAGAACCCCCACTAGAGATGAAGGGTCATTTGCTAATATTGAAAATCAGTTGATCAACCAGCTTGACCCTAAAGATGACAGACCATGTGGCTCAAGGGGCAGGAGGGACATGGCCTGAGAAAAGCTCTGGGGTGGGCATGAGCAGGGCTTGGGGACGGTGGACAGGGATGTGTGGAGAGGAGAGGCCAGACTCAGAGAAGAGGACACAGAGGGGACGGGACCAGGAGGGGGACTGGGGCCTAAAGACTGGCGCACAGGATTCGGGGATTAAATGGGAAGCAGAAGGCAGCAACTCTAGCGCCAGTGACTGGAAATTACTTAGAGCTCAGGAGAAATGGGCTAAGAGCACTCTCAACAGGCTTGAAAGGCAGCCAGAGAGCTGTTCTCAGATCCTCTGAAAGCCCAGGCCATCAAATTCTCTCAGGGCAGAGACCCTCGGGAACATGAAGTCTGTGTGACCGCAGCTCTGAAAGACAAACACTCCCTTTGGGGTTGTCACCTACAGGTTCCAGGGCAAATTCTAATATTTTAGTTGCTATTTTTTCCATCTTCCCAAACAACAAAAATATTAAAAACGAAAGGACAACTCTGGAAAAGGTTTATTCTGTTCCTGCCATCGTTGCTTTCCAATCATGTAAGAGCCCTCTCCCCTGCTGTCACCAACAAATGACAAGGGTGAGTAACTATAAATAAAGAGGCTCGACATGCTCTCCCTCTCAGTCCTTCTGCGTCCTAAGCACAGGTACCAGATAAAGCAGGTGGACTTGCTTTCCCAGTTAAAATCCGGACTAATAAAGAACAAAACACTCTAGAGTAATGTGATTAAGCTGGTAACGTGATTAAAGTCTACATACATGAGCTAAAACCACGACAGCAGCTCTGACTCACTGAACACCCACATGCCACACCATGGGCTTGGGGCTGGCTTACTGTGTCTCAAAAGGTCTCCTAAGTTCTGCAGTGTCCTACCGGACACATGAGGAGACTAAAGCTCCGAGAGGTTAAGTAACTTTCCCAGGACCACACAGCATCTCAGTGGCCTGAAGCTAGATTCAAACCTTCCCAGAAAACACATCGAAGAAAGGGGATATCAGGGCTCAGCTCTCATGATCTCTCATTCTAGCTGAAAACTCTGCAATGAGACCACTGTTGCCTGCCTACCAGTGGGAGAAAGGCAGGCACTGGACGATGAAAAGGTGTCTTTGGCCAAAGAGGAAAGGGAATTTTCTGTGTGAGCAGAAGAACAAAAAGTGACCATGTGGGGACAAGCCAGAGGCTGTGTCACTACACAGTCCACGGGGAAGACGGCAGGAAGTCAGGGAAGCACCCACATGTGTCCACCAGACATTTCACCACGGCCACAGAGCCTGCCAGAGCCCTCTCCCCACAGACAGCGGGCCTCCTGCAAACATGTGTCTGCAGGTTAGGGGGCTACCCCTGTCCATACCCATCTGAAAGCCCTTCTGCTGTTCAAATTGCATTCTAGTCCATGCCCAGGCTGTAGGCTTGACTCTCTCTCCCCTTCCAGCTCAGCCTTGGCTGCCACCTCCTCTGCTAGGGGACACAAGAGAAGGACAACGGTTTGCAGCTGGAGCTCCACGAGAGGGAGTTACTTGATTCATAGAAAATATCTCTGCTGGGGCACCTGGGTGGCTCAGTGGATTAAGCCGCTGCCTTCGGCTCAGGTCATGATCTCGGGGTCCTGGGATCGAGCCCCGCATCGGGCTCTCTGCTCCGCAGGGAGCCTGCTTCCCTTCCTCTCTGCCTACTTGTGATCTCTGTCAAATGAATAAATAAAATCTTTAAAAAAAAAAAAAAAACTCTCTTCCTTCGTATCAGATCCCATGATTTCACAAATCCTGATTCAATTTAAAAACTCCAAGAATCAATTACTCACTAGATTTTACAATAATATAACTGACCAGAGATCATATTTAAATAATTACTTGTTACAAGAAAGCAAAACTGAAAGGCTTAGGAAAGATTTTCAGAATAACTCTTATTTGGGGTCAATCCTTAATGAATATTTATGAGGCCAACTGACAGAAGAATGAGAAGAAAAATCAAGGCTTAAAAAGGACTCAGTTAAAGGGCTTTCCCTAAGTGGAGGCAAATTTCATTAAGCAAAGAAGTTTCCATTAAACATTTTTTAAAAAATGATGGCTTCCCTTACAATGTGAATTTTGCAAAGCTGGAAAGCCAAGAAGGCACCACTGGTCCAGACCTATGGGAAGGAAAAGCTCAGCACTGAGAGAGACTGAGAGGCCACTAAGTCAGCTGTGTCCCAAGCACGGGAGTCCCTCCAATACCAACACGCCTCCTATGAGTCCCTGGCCTCTGTCACGGAATGGACTGCTCTGGAAGTCATTGTCCTGGGAGCTCGGCGGCACACAGTAGCACCTGATTTCGCTGGAGAATAGCCCTGGGAAATTCTTTCTTAAACCCCTCAGTCAGCCACCGGTGTATCTCCAAGTCCTCTAATTCCTGAGGCACGAGGGAGGCCCTGACTGCTCCCATTTCACTCCTCCCTCTAGAATGAAGCTTGCTGCCACCGAGTCAGTCCTTCCACCTGCTCACAAAGGTCCGGATGCTCTCCCATCCTCCCTGATGACTTCGGCCAAGGTTCACAGGTGGCTCCCACTCTTTCCTGTACTGTTATACTCAGTAATTTTAGATGTGTGGATGATGCTTCTGGAATCCCGACTTTCTAACTCCCAACCTACTTACTTCCTGATAACCTTCTTTAGGGCTCCCCAGCACCCTGGTCACGTGGGCTGCACCAAGGGCATCCTCTCCTTGGAGCTTCCTGCTGTGAGCCGTCCCTCCTCTCCCACGGGCTTGCTCCCAGGCCACTTCCGCTCCTCTGTCCCAGCACTCTACCTCCCTCCTGGCCATACATGTTCATCCGCCAGCCTCCATCATTCACGACCGTGCTTTTGCATCCTTCTTGTGCTGGCAGCCTAAACTTCCTCATCCACTTTATCTTCTAGTAAGAGGGAAACACAAAGGGAACTCAGGGTTTTGTCTGCCGCCGTCCTACCGAACACGGTCAGCTCTACCTTCCCAACAGGTCCAGGACCTTTGCCGCCGCCACCGTCTCTGGCCCACACCATGGCGATCGCCTCACTGGGCCTGCCTGCAATTACTGGGGTAAGAGCAGACCGTGCCAGGACCTGCAGTCAAATGCTCTACCACTGAGCTATACTCCCACGCTCGTGCCAGGACCTGGATGAAGCGGTGAAGGTGCTGGAAACTGCTCGGTTTTGTCCTTTATCTCTATTCTCAGAGCAACCAGAGTAATTATTTCAAAATGTCAGAGCGCGTCATTACCCTGTTCAAACCCCCCAATGATTTCCCCATCATACTCTAAATAAAAGCCAAATAATGAAATGACCTTCTTTAACATTGCTCCCCTCCCCCAACTTTCCCCTTCCCCTTTTTGGTTTTATTTTTGTCCTTGTCATCTACCCGCACCTCACACTTAAAGTGTTTTACTTCCATGTGTTTATTTTCTCTATTGCTCCCCTGCAACCCTGGCCCCACAGAAGTTCTGTGAGGACAGAGACTCATTTTGCCCCCTGTGGTATCCCCGGTATTTAAAAGAGGGCCCAGTGTGTAGCAGGTGCCCAAGAAATATCTGACTGTGTGAGCAAATCAGTGAATGCCCATGACCCCAGGCAGTGTCTTTATTCTGCCCTTCTGTATTTTCTCGTCCTACACATATCCACAAAACAAATGCAGAGCGCCTTCCGAGCCTCTCTGCCTGCTCTCTGGGCCTCAGAGGTGCTGCGTGTGAGTGACGCCCACCCATGGGCATGTCCCTTGGCCACCTCCAGTCTTGGCTAGCTCTACGCTGCTCTCTGCAATCTTTTAGACACATTCTCTGGACATCTGAGCTCGAGAGGTCCCTGTACGGCCACATGGATGTCCTTTCCCTCTCTCGATGCGCAGCTATTATAAGACTCTTCCAGGATGAACACATCTCGTCCACCGTCAGTTCCATAATTGTTTTCAGAGAAAGGTTTGCCTGTATTTTTGGTCTGGCCGAGCAGCCTGCTAGCCAATCTCCCACAACCCTTTCTCTCTTTTAATTCACAAGCCTCCCTCTTCAGCTTATAATTCCCCACTGGACAACAAGGCCCTCTGGGATCTGATCTTCACGTGCTGCTCTGACCTCCTTTACCTCCACTGGGCTCTTCCAGGGCCGGCTTGCTCCCTCCACCGTGCCCCAGGGCCGCGTTGTTCCCTCTGCCCGGGCCCTTCTTCCTCTGGGTCCCCCAAACAGCCTCCCACACATCCCTCAGCCTTCTCTGAACCGCTCCCGGCTATTATGCCGAGGCTCTTCCCCGTGTTTCCACAGCGCAATCTCAAGCTATCTGTTTTTTATCTAATCTTGTTTACTTCTTTCTAGCCCCCCAGCCCCAGGACATTCACTCTGTCTTATTCGCTGCTCTGGCCTCCTGTCTACACAGTGGAAGCACACTGCGGATGTGAAGCTGATCTGAGCTACCGCGATGAACAACTGAATGAAGGCGAGCAGTCCTCCTCCACACGCAGGCCCCCTCTAAGGACATCACAGAGTCCCGGCTTCCCCACTCATCTTGCCTTCATGGTAGGCCTTTTTATGGCGGAAATTCAGGGCCAAGTCCAATCAGGGATACCTTGGACTGGTGTATATCTCTTTACATTAGAATTTTAGGTTCACCTTTATTACCAATATATAGCAGCACATAAAGTTATGGAAAAAATAGCACTTATGATCCTCTTGCCTATTATTTCTCCCGATGATTCCTAAGTTCCACCTCCAGAACGACAGGAGTTTTTTGGTCACGTGGTCCCCCAGGGTCTACAGTGTTACCCAGACACATTTCTTCCATACTAGCTTGCTAAAGCAAATTTCCCACTAAGAAAATTCTTCTATGCCTCTGCCAGATTTCTCCATTCCCAGCCAGAGTCCCGACTTGGACATCTGACCCACAGGCCAGGAACCTGAAGTTCATTCACACTTTGGCACAGTCCACATACATCACTTCCCATGATCTTCTTTCTCACCCAGATCAGAACTTTTAATTAGAAAGAGGGACAGAAATACCACTCATTTCCCCAAGTCATGGTTCCCTTAGCAATACTTCAAAATCATTTAAGAAGAACGTGACCCCTCTGGGACTGCCTAATCCTGACAATCCACTTGTATGACTCCAAAGACACACGCCAGTGAGTCACATTCTTCCACTAGCTGACCTCTCATCACGCCCGGGATGCCTGTCCTCCCCTGGGAAGCTGAGTTCCTAGATCCTCCCTTCCTCCTGCTGGGGTCTGGTGGAGAACCAGTCAGGCCTGGAGTCAGGGGTTTTGAAGTCGCAGCTCGGTCTTCAAGTGACCTTGGCAAAAACCCTCAACCTCACTGAACATGCTCCTTCAGCTGGATTCTGCAGGAGAAGCTGCAAGGATTGATGCAAAGATGCCCGAGAAGTCCTCTGTGAAGAAGGTCCTGTTTCATTCAACTGTGGCCCTAGGACCCTTGTTCTTTCTTCACTGCTTATGTATCTCACAGATAACTGGGGAGCATGGCCGGAAGACAGTACATCCCCACGGGAAAACTGCTTCTTGCCGAACACCCAAGACGCCCCAATTCATACTTTTCCTACTGGTGCTAATGATAACAAAGCTCAAAAGACAGCGCCTGCGCAACTTTATTCAGAGAGGTCCACTGTTCTGCTTGAAAGTGATGAATCAGAGATTCAGACACCTCAGAGCTAATGATCTGCAGGGGATGCTTTGGGCTTGGTCTCCAATAGGCATAAAGGGAGCATTTCGCTCCCCCTCAGCGAGAAGCTGAGTGCCCCTTCAGGGAGGAAGGTAAAAGCCACAGGAAGTCTCATTTTGCTCCCAGCAAAAACCAAGTCTTAGACAGGGGCACACCACATAGGGGCTGAGCAGGTCTGGGTGGAGGATGGTGGGCAGAAGCGTCTAGGTCTTTGGTCCCCACTTCTGCTTCCTACAACCAATCTCAACAAGAACTTGAATCCCAGGAGGGTGGGGAGAAAACACCACCTGGGCCTGGCTGGCCAGGGGCAGACACATGCCTGGAGCCCAGATGCCACTCATGGCTTTTAAGAGCTTGGCACAACCCCAATTCAGCAATTCACAGAATCCGCAGAGGCTCTCCCCTGCCTCGCCTTTCTCCACGCCCACCCTGCCCAGACCTTCTTGGAAAAAGCAACACAGAGCTGGCCGTCACCTCATGCTTCCTTTTTCCTGCCAGCCATCTGTATTTCCAAAGGAATCGAACCCAAAGCCACAGAGCAGTAAATGGAGGCTGCTTCCTGCTCCTTGAGGAGGCCCTGCACAGGGCAACCCACTCTCCCTCTTCACCGTAAGAGTATCCATGTGTTTCCTGTAAAGCTACACAAGAATATTTTGTCTTTTATTAGAGCTTACTCTTATTTTTTTAGTATCTTTTTTCAAGAGGCCTTTTGGTCCTGGTTTCAAAGACTTACGGGTAAGAAATCTCCCAGAAATTTCTTAAATTTATCTCTGGGTCAAATCTTAATACGCTGGGAAAATGTCACTAAACTGTCAGGGAGGAGGATCTGAGCCAAGCTTAATGAATTCGGGCTCAAGTCAGAGATCTGGAACAAGGATGCGAGGCAGCCGTTGTGGCCCCCGGGTGAGCTGGAAAAGGCTGAGAAGTATCCCGTATCTACCAGGTGGCTTGAGGGTTCAGAATTCTCCTTTAAGATATTTCTGGACAGAGCCAACATCTCTGCCACAGAAGTGCCATTGCACAGCAGGCCCCAGTTACTTGTAAATCTACATTTGGGGGGACGGCGTCCTATTGTGATGCTTTGAGTTCCTGGATTCTCTGCTAGCAGTTGTCGCCAATTGATATCTTGATTACGTGAGAAAGTTCCTCGTGGGGCTGAGGCTCTACAAACAAATGCTACCTTGTGTTCTCCTTTTATTCCTTGGAGCCTTGTTTAAGTTATTTGAGGCCTGGAGGCCCTGAGCTACATACAAGTTGATGTTCTTGTGCTAATACAGTACAATAGTCTGAATTCAACCTCAAATAATAAACTTGAATTGTAAAAGCGTGATTAATATTTGGTGATCTAATTTGGAGGTATAATGCTGTCTAGCTTGCATATATCTGGCTGTCTCTAACAAGACAAACAAATGAAAGGGAGAATCTTCTGGCTATCTCCCCGGAAAACCTTTTTTCCTTAATGGGGCTCAAGCTCTGTTCCCTGGCATTGTAGTTATCCTTGAGGAAATCCCCCAACTAACAGACCCAGAATCCCTGGGGAAATGCCTATCTCTCTCTCTCTCTCTCTCTCTCTCTACTCCCCATCACCGGCATGTCCGAACCAGATCCTGCCTGGAATTCTGGAAGCAGTAACCATTCTTCTAATTTGGCCTAAAGACTCCTCTTCCTCACACTGGGTCTGTGCAGGATAGCACAAGGCATCAGAGCTTGCTCTCGCTGCACGAGGCCCACGCTCCTGGGGAAAGTCCGCTGGCTTAGAGCAGGTCTTGTTAACGCATTTCAGGAAGCAACATTTACCCTTCCTGTGTTATACACACGGAGACTTCCTTTTCCCCTTACACTACTTAATTTGTTCAAAATGCTTACCTCCATACACTAAACTGCTTTCACAATCCACTAATGGGCCCCTACCCACAGCTGAAAATTTGGGTCAAGGAAAAGGACCCGCTCCTAGTAGCTCCAAATCAGGAGTTCATCTCTGGACGAGATGAGAGGAATGGGCTCTACTAGAATCCTTCATGAATGTTTACTGAGCACCTACCAAGGGCCAGGCACTGGCACAGATGCTGGGAATGTGGAGTTAAAGAATATAAACGAAGTAAAGGTTAACTCAGAGGCCCAAGGTTAGGAATGGAAAAGAGCTCACACAGAAGAAGATGCTTTGAGTCAGTCTTTCAGAAATGTAACTGGTCATGTGTGTTTGCAAAACAGAACAAGTAATATTTCAGGATAAGTCATTCTGGATGACTCTGAGGGAAATTTCAGATTTAGAAATGATTTCTGACTCAGTATCCACTTGGTGTGCATTAGCACTTGGCTAGGAGAGCTTTGTACTCTAATCAATAACATTTAGATTTCCCATAGGTATGACTCACAGATCCTTATTTTATGAGCACACGACATGGAATGATTTCTGCTTTCTCAGGGACCATCTATTCTGAAACGAACATGAATTTTATTGACACTGGCCTTTATATTGCATGAAACCAAGTCAATACATACAAATCAAGAAGTAACCAAAATGAACCCCATCTCCATGAATGGTGGTGAGAAAATAGCAGATAGAGTGTTCCCTGCAAAGAGGGTTTTACTGCAGTCGAGTTTCTCTGGCTCACAAAGCTTCTGTATCTTTGGACATACGGGTATTTGTACATGGGAGCACCAAGTCCTGCAGTGTCCCCATGGGGAAACCACACACACACACACACCAGGACTCTACCCTACACTACATCATTTCAGCACTTCCGTTCGAATGTCTCTGAACTGGCCACATCACCTGGGGCAGAGCTCAGGTATCTCAAAGTAGGCATTAGTTAGTGCTTTTCCAAGTCTTCTCTTTTAGCCCAAAAAACCATGAGAATTTTGCATAATAATCATATATATAACATTTATTTCAACACAGAAAAATATCCTCTCCTACCCCCAAAATCTTCAGTTGAAATCCTCAATCTTCTGGAATCTTCTGTTGACCTTCACAAGACTCGAGCCTCAGGGTAAGAAGCACAGGCCTGGGTAATGGCTGCCGATCTTTACCACTGGAACGAACACCACGCTCTTGGCTCCAACATCAAGTTGGCCCACTGTTTCAGACGATGGGTGGGGAAAGGCAACACCTGACTTAACCACTGTTAAACCTTCTGCTGCCACCTCGGCCTTATTCACATAAGTTCTAACACACCCATCACTTGTTGCATGATCTTCTTTCTTCTGGAGAAATATATACTTTATATCTTCTATCTTTTCAATTTATGTAATTATTTTTTTTTAAGATTTTATTTATTTGAGTGAGAGAATGCACAAGTGTACAAGCAGGGGGAGTTGGCAGAGGGAGAGGGAGAAGCAGGCTCCCCACCGAGCAAGAAGCCTGATGCAGGATGCGATCCCAGCACCCTGGGATCATGACCAGAGTCGAAGGCAGAAGCTTAAACCATCTGAGCCACCCGGGCACCCCAAAACTTATGCAATTCCAAACAAGCTTGTAAGACAGATATTAACATTAACCCAAAGAAGAAAATGGAGGTCACACACGTTGGAAATAGAGGTCAAGTTCACTTCCAGGTCTGCCCCAAAGTGCACTGGGTTCTTTGCCATCCTTGAAGAGCAATGAATATGTGGCAAATGCCATAAAATGTAATGATATCCAACAAAATTGCTTAATTACTAATCCTCATTATCAGGGTAAATCATACAAATTTTTAAAAAGTCAACCCCCCAACCTCCCAGGTTTTTAAAGTGGTAGGTCACACAGAAGGTTACACATACCACACCTCCTTAAGCTTTTTCTTCTCTTGCCAATATGGCAGATGTTCAAGATCACTGTAGAATTAAGTCTAACCTGAGGCTGAGCTTTCAAATTGTTCTGTTGACAGTAAATTGCAGATTTTAGATCTGCACACTTCGGTGCCCAGTTTTTCATAGGGTGATTCAAGGCCATGTAAAAGGATTAGGTAAATCTGGGGAAGGAGTGTCACTTATTCAGGATGAACCGGAGTAAGAAACCAGCAAGTCAGATGCCCTGGGAGCATGGTTTCCTAACTATTCCATGTATTTATAGGCTGCCTGGGGCCTGGACTATATCCAGGTTATGGGCATAAGCATCAAGAAGGAAGAGAGACACTCAACACTGACCCACTGTAGGCACCAACCATCTCCCATCTTCCACTGTCAGTCCAGTCCATGACCCCTCTTGCACAGAGTCCTTGGTCCACACAAGTGGACAAGCAAGTTCCCATGCAACAGTAGGAGGAAAACCAGGGGCCAGAAGTCACAAATCTAATAAAAAGCCCAGACTGGGGGGAAAAACAAAAAACAAAAAAACAAAATGCCCAAGCTGGCCTCATGTTCTTTAACCCACCATTTCTGCTAGCAGTTACTCAGCGCCATGGTAAAATCTCTAAGGCTGCCCAAAGCCAATGTTCAAGGATGTACAAGAATCACCTGAGAACTTTTTTTTTTTTTAAATACAGATTCCAGGACCTCAGGGATTCTAGAATGCTTGTCATAATCACTCCAGTAGAAAGCTTCACTGTGTGTAAATATTCCTCTGCCCCTTTCGGTATGGGCTTGTCCTATACCGCACTGTAAGCACCGTGAGGGTGCGGATTGTGTTCATCTTCCTGTCTCCAGCGCCCAACACAACACCCATGTTACTGAAGGAGAAATGGTTAAAACATCCACTTTACGTGACAAAGATGAAGCCCTGTGCTTTGCCTCTAAGTTCTGAGCACAATGTACTGTATTAGATTGAACCTGGGTGATGGACAAAGCCGGCGCAATCCTAGTGGAATCTGAAGCCAGACTTGGTAGTGTACTACTGCTTTTACCAGCACAACAAGGTGAGGGACAGAAAAAGGAATGTATTGCCATGACTTCCAGTTCTTACAGAAAGAAGCGTGTTCTTCAGCAAGGCACAGACTTAAACCCGACCCTTGCTCTGACTAATTCCTGTCTGAAGCTCAGCGGAACATGGCAGCAGGATGAACTCATTCAGGGTTCAGAGTGGTGCTGGTTTTCCCACTCTGCCATGCGTATTCCTGGGGTAAGTCCAGAACTCAGAGGCTTCCAACTAGCACCTCAGCTGAATCTGACGACGACGTCTCCCAGCCGTGGTGGTTTAGCACCGCATGGGCTTGTCAGCTTGAAACCAGGGACTTTCTGCTCGGAAGCCTTGTGGGGAGGGAAGAGGTGGCAGAGAGAAGAAAAACACTTTATTAACCTCTGACGAGAGTGAAATTTTAGAACTGGAGGAACGCAGGCTGGACACAGGAAAATGTTTCCTTGGCAGGGTGGTTAAGTACCTGGGAATTTGGTGGAGTGTTGTAGATTCACTTCTCTGGAATTTCCTTAAAAATAGGATCTTATAAATAGGCTGAGGATTGGACCATATGTCCTTCTAAATATACTGTAGCTCCATATTTCGGCCGTGCTGTGTGTCATTTTCATACTTTACAGAGGTGCAGAGCTCTTAAGGGTGGGAAAATCAGACATTAGGTCATGCCATCCTAGCACTGCATTCAAAGTTCCCCCTGCGTTGACTTAAATCTACTTCCCTAGATCACTGGGTCCCTTCACTACCCACCCCCGCCCACACCCTCTGGCCTGCGTCTACATGTCACTTACATCTGATGATCACTTGCAATGTTGTCTAGCTGATACACAGCAATACAGGACATTCCTAAGTTTAACACCCTGAAACCCTTCTGTCCTGCTTGGCAAATAATGACTGTCCCAAGCCCCCACCCCCGCCCCCTTGCCCTTTTCTGGTGCTCTGGACCCTCCCCTGGAATCCCTCTAGTGTGGTAAATAAAAGGTTAATGCCTGGCACAGCAGGGGACTTCTGGGACAAAGAGGGGCCCTACTCCTCCACAGGGACTACCTAAACTCTTTCAGGTATTACCTCGGGCTTCCACATCCCCAACTCACATTTTATTTTCATCCCTCTGGGTTTTCACTTGCGCTGTGCCCTCTCTTCCGACTGTCCTTCCCATTGTCCTTCAACCCTCTTAAACCTCTCTTATTTCAGACTCCTGGTTCAAACACAGCTTTCCCCATGAAGTCTTCCCCCAGCCCAATTCCAATCTTAAAAACCACCACCCCCACTGAACGTCCCCATAAGGCCGTTTGTAAATAAGCTCTATATTCTGTCTTTAGTTATTTATGCACAAATTCCAACAGATCTACCTCCCTCGCTCTTGAAAATTTAAGAACAGATTTACAGGTAAGTGGTATTGCTCAGTACTTTTCCAGACAGCTGTTCCCTGGGCCAGCTGGTCATCCCTATGAAGCAAACACAGTCCTATCTGACAAGACCCCTCCTATGCGAGGGCGCGCTTCTGCTTCTGAGCAGCCTGGTATCCCAGCACCCTGGGTATGGCTCAGGAGGGCTATAGGGAACCTTAAGAAGTTCAACACCCAGGACTCAAAAACAGATGTAGAGACGACGTATAGACCAGAAAACCCCGTAAAAACTAACAAAAGGACCTTCAAATAAAACAGAAAACACCCTGCCCATCAGTACCCAGCAGGAGAGAGGTTTCCAGATTGTGCTGAGCATGTCTCTTCCCCCAGACAACAGCCCCACCTTCTCTGTGCTCACCTGCCACAGCGCCCGTGGGACAGGCCTGCCAGGTAAAAGCAGGCAGTACACCTTGACCTTCCATCAGTCTCTTGCTTCTCTAAACTTTTACTTTTTGGTTTCTGGCCTCCCTTTACTTTGAGAAACAAGCAACTCAACCGCTCTTCGGTTGTGGACCTCCTGCGGCAAGGATCAAACCTTGCCGACCACCTCACACCCCAGAGTATCCAATGATTAGATTACTGGGCACCTAGAGCACTTCTGACATGGCAGACTGTGTTGAACACACACGACCATACCAACTCATGACATCCCATTATTAGATACTGTCATGAATCCCACCGACACGTGGGAAAACCAGAGTGACATGATTCGTCCAAGCCACACGTGCGGACTGACCCAGCCAGGAAGTCTAGCTCCACACCCCTGTTCTTAACTACAGCTCAATGTCTAACAGGCAGCAGGCAGAAAATAAAGGTTTGCCACATATACAGACAAGTGCCTGTCCTGGGGGTCCTTGGTTAAAAGGACACTAGCTATTTTCACAGGGATTTATGCAAGCCCTTCCCCAGATGACAGAGAGTGAAGTCACCACCACGCAGGTCCCAAACAAGGGTCATTGGGGAAGGGGGCAGGGAGAAGGGAGTCATATACCCCTCTGCTTAGGGGTATATGAACGGGTACCGACAAATGCTGTGACTGTTCAAAGGGTCTCGGGGGAAAGAAAGGCTTGGCAGTGGTGTGGCCAATTTAGCCTAGTGTTAGAGCAGAGAGAGGTGTGTGCGAGTGGACGGTCCATAGGGAATGAGCCTGGGCATCTCTCTTCTTCCTCCTTCCCACGGGCTGACAATGCCTGTCTATCTTGCCTTCTATCCATTTGTAAATACTTCAGAGCTTCCTCTGGCCTCATGGGCAGAGTGGCAGGGAGGGGGGCAGGGAGAAGGGAGTCATTTATCACTGTCGGGAGATGGGCTGCACCCAGCAGGGCAGACTCTTCCCTGCTGCTCCTGCGGCGAGAGCCACAAAGCCTGAGAAGCTGCAGAACATGCACCTCTCGAATGATCATTCATCATCTTGGCTCTGGAAGCCCGGACAACGGCCCCTCCCCATGTGAGGCTGACCTATTCGGACGTCAGCCCCGGGTTCCACTGGAACTTGGGACATGAGGACTTTCCAGGAGCCTGCTCCCTGTCCCACCCAATGCCCATCCTGGATAATCCACAGGGTTAAAATTCTCTGCAACGACGTCCAGGCCCTTCCCTTCTCTGCAAAGTCAGATTTCCAGATTGCTTTGGGCAATCAGAGTGTGGCCGAGGTGGCCCATAATCATTAAGTTATGAAAATACAAGTTGCTGGGAGGAAATTAATACCAGGTTTAACTAGGGAAAGGCCTGCTTTCTTGTGAAGTAATTATAAAATTAAAATGTGGTATTTCTCCGGTGGGTTTAAAAAGCCTCCCCGTGAGGTCTGTGGCACAACAGTAATGTCAGGATTTGCACCAAGATGGGACCGAGGAATCCTTTGGTGCTCTAACGATGCTTGCTAGTCAAGAGACACATGCAGGTAGGTTTCCAAAGATTGGGTTAAAAGTAATTAAAAACAAAGAGAGGGAAAAGGAGAAGGTTTGAGATTTCCAATTACTCTTTAAAACTCAAGAGTCAAGCCGTTATAGAAAATGCAGGCTTTCCAAGTAAGATTAATAATGCTAAGCTAATTAGACCCACAGGCATGGCCAACATATAAATTCAGGCCCAAAAGAGGGACACTGTCCCTTTAAAAAGTGCCTGGGGATCAGTGGAAAAGCTAATGAGGAGTGTCAGTTGGGGCTGCTTTAATAGGTGGTCCTCCAGAGGATAAAGCCTGGGGTTTCTGTAACAGGGCTTCTGTGCTTGATTCGATAAATCAATTTATATTATATGCGGGTGCAGCTCTGGAGTTGGCTTCATAAAGCATTCTGTGGCATTTCTCAATCTGCTTATCCACTACCATGTCAGCCTGACTGAATGTGTTGTCAGAGGGCACTGAAAAGAGCAGTAAAGAAGAAGATAGAAGCCCCATCTACAATATTTGTAAAACTCGACCCAGCAGCTCTCCAGACCATGCTTGGGGCTGCCTCCAGTGAGTTTCTTTCCAGAAAATGCTTGGATTTTTGGTAAGAAGCCCAGTGCCATGGGGCTGTGGCGCTCATTACCGAGCTGGGTTCCAGGCTGCAGATGGAGAACAGAGTTCACCCCAAACAGAGTGGGAACAGTTGGAAGTGAAGTTGCTTTTTCAATCAGACCCTCAGGGTCTGAAACACTTCCCCCAAAAAGCAGAAGGAAAAGCGAGAGGCACTGAAGTGCCCACGGCCAGGACCAGTCCAGCAGGCAGCTGGCAGAGGATGGCTGAGGGAGGCAGACTCCTGACCGGGCAAGGGAAACGGGTCTTCCTCAGGCTTCAGGCTCGCCAGCAAGCTTGCCCAGGAGTGACCTTGGGAGATGAGCTGTCCCTACACACAGCAGCTAAGGCCTCTGAAGATCTGAAAAGTGGGGTGAAGCCCATTCGCCAGTCACCTCTGAGGCGAGCAGCAGTGGGGCCAGAAGCCACATGTGGCCACGCCGTTCCACTCACGTGCCCTATCTGTACTCAGCTGTCATTTTCTTTTTTAAATCCCTTGCCACTGGGATGTTAACAGACAGCTTCTTGCATGTCCTCCCCACCCCCCAGCGAGACCCATACCCTTACATTATCTAGGTAGCAGGGGCCATCAGCAGGACTGTCTGGGATGATGGCAATGCTCGTTACCTGCACTCCCCCATTCACCAGCCACCAGCCACATCTGGCTACAGAGCGATTGAGATGTGGCTAGTGTGACTTGGGAAAATTTTTTAAATTTTATTTAATTTTCAGTAATATAAATTTAAATGGCCACAGGTGGCTAGCGGCTGCCGTGCTGGAGAGCACTCAGAATAGAAAAAGTATTTCCTTTGCCTTAGTAAAAGTAGTGAGTACTTAGGAGAAAATGGTGGTTGACCCCCGCTCTGCTCCCAGTAGGAAAATCTCTGATTTGCTCACAATTTTAAAGGAAATACATGAGGGGAAAATGACCCTGATGTGTCATCAAGTTAGAATCATAAAGAGTTAAGGCTGCAAGAGATTAGAATGAAAGGTTACCATCACTGGAATCTTTCGAATGGAATTTGTCTTTTCGAGAAGCTCTGAAAAGCAGAGCAAAGCCCATCCCCCACCAGACACAGAGGGTGGCAGCAAGGGGCCAAGGAAGCATTTTACAAATGAGAGACTAGGTGCCCAGGGTTTGCCTAAGGCTCGGAAATCTTGGCAGAGCAAGGGCCAGCACCCATGGAGCCCATCTCCCGAAGCCCTCAACTCTGTACTAACTAAGACAGGCCATCTCTGGGTACGGGTCCAGGCTGTCCTCTGAAATAAGACCATCATAAATGTTAGAAAGGCTTTGCTTATGGAAAGAATTCTGGTGTACTTTACTCATAAGCAGAACCATCTGGAAGCAATCTTGCATTCACACGATGGACTTCTCTTCCTCTTTGGCCCTCGCTCTCTCTACAAATCCCATCAGGCGAGGAACAGCTGCTGGAGAACCTGGCTGGACGCCATGGGTGTAGCCAGAGCCACCCCCCCCCCCCCCGAATGTCCTTCTGGGCCCCGGGCTCACCCGCCACCCTCCCTCCATGGGCCTGGACACAGCACACGACAAACACTGAACCCACATGAGAAAGCTAAATCACCAGCAGGCCCCAGAGCCGGGACCTGGTGCCACAAAGGCAGCTGTGAGAAACTGCTGTTTCAACTCAGTGACAGAGATGCTTGCCAGCAAATTACAGCCCAAGATGGCTCAGAGGGCTGCAGGTCGGGACAGAGCTCACACTGCCAGCTAGCGAGCAGCACGCAACAGCAGCTTGACACAAAGGGCCGGGGAGGAGGGGCGCCGGCTCGCCATGAGGCAAGGCTGGGATTCCAGCACCAGGACGGAGGACACCAGGCACACACCAGGCATGGAAGGTGAGGACTGGGCCACGTCAGGGACTGACCCGGTGCCGGGGGTACTGTGAAGAAAACACCTCTGTAAATCAATCTATTGGGGAATGATCTGAGGTGGGCGAAGGGGAGGTGGGAGAGCCACGGAAGACACCGGTTTCATTATGAAGGTGCCGGTGACAATAGCCTTTTGTCGTCTCCACATTCTGGCCTGCCAAGTTGCTCCACGGTCTCTGAGAAAGCATGAGGGTGGGAGAGAAAAGCTCCCCGTCAGGAGGAAACACACTCATCCTTGATGATGAGACAAGGCCCCCCCACCCTGAGCTGACAGCCTCTCCCTCACCTTCCTTTCTGCTGCAGATGTGCCACAGACAGCTACCACGACGCCCAGAAGGAGAGCAGGCCATTGTCCTCAGCACCAGGGAGACCTGGTTCTCGGGGGCTCTTGCCCAACAAGACCACCCCCAAATCACACACAGACTCTTAGGGACAAGCATGAAGCCTCAAGGTTTAATGTGTCCGGCAATACAGGAGGTCAGACCAGGAACCCGAAAAGTTAGTGCCTCAGCAGCTCCTGAAATGCTTCATTCATCCCCCCCTTCTTTAAAGGACTTTCGGGGAGACACTAATCCTGGTGGATAGGGGTCCCCCTGCTTAACTTCAGGTCACCCCTCCAAACGGAGTAATTAGGTCTAATCTTACCCTGAAGAAAAACGGACTGTTGCCTTGTATCAGAAAGAGCTCTAGGAGTCACGGACCTGGGATCTAGTCCTTGCTCGGACACTTTTGCACTGGTAGAAGCTGAGCAAACCACCTAATCCCTCAGAGTCTCCACCTGCTCAGCTGCAAAATGGGAACAGCCATGGGCAGTCCGGCGCAAGACACGGTGTGCTCCCCCAAGTAACACTGCTGGGGTTCACATCCCAGCTCCTCCCATCCTCCTAGTGACGCAGCCCTGAAACTTAGCCCCTCAGCCTCAGTTTCCGCATCTGTGAAACGTATCTGGTTCACTGTTAACGGATGAGGGATCACCTAAAGCTCCCGTTGCGGTGTCTGGCCCTTAGCCCCTCCCATAACTGTCAGGTAGGCTCACTTCTATCTTGATTCGTGGGGGGCTCATGGGGGAGACAAACATGACCACCACAACTAGGAATTTACTACCAGGATTAAAGGGCTTTGAATTACGTGAACCCTTAATTTGTAGAAGGGCTTCAGAAAAACAAGTTCACGGGCCAAGGCTAATTCTGAAGCCCAAAAACATAGAGGGACATGGCAAGGACCTGTGTCCTCCAGCGTGACACACACCAAACACTCACCTGACCACCTTCAACCAATACCAACCACTTGGTAGTAATTTAAGGCGTTTGTGGGGAAAGAGCCACAGACCTTCATCTCCCTTTCTATAGAATTCAGTTGCCAGCTTTCTTTTTCTATAGACAACTCAGAAATGCAGCGAAATGTGAGCCCATTTTTTTTTCTAAAGTCTACAAGATAACTGCTCGATCTGAGGTTTCTCATGAGAGGTTCAAACAATTAAAAAAGGAATTCATTAAGGTGGAGGGAGGGAGTTTACAAGGGCAATGGTCTAACTTGGTTCTAAACTTCCCCACTTATTTCAAGCTCTCCTTTTTCTTAAGTGTCCATATCAGGTCAAAAGAACAGGTAGGAAATGCACAAAGATATACATCAATCTCCGCTCAGAGCCGGAGCTGGCACCCACAGCCGCGTGGGGAACCATGCTTCAACAAGCCGGCGAACCATGTCGACTGAAGCCATTCTCAGGCTTGGCTCTTCAGTTACTTGGTACCTTCTGTGGAGTTCCATACATTAAATACAGCTTATTTATGGACTGCTTATTTTCCTTAGGATCATGCTAACACAGTGTGTGGGTGTGAGAGAGAGAGAGAGAGACAAAGGGTGTAAGAGACTGAGTGTGCATGTATAAAGTTGGATGTAATCTAGTCCCTGAATTTATCTACATTTTAAGAATTATAAAATAGGGGTAATCTTTAGCCATTTGTCTACCAAGTGTGTTGTGACTGCATAAATCTAATTGGCCTCTGGCATAGAAAGAACTCACAGACAGCCTTGCCTCAAGCTTAACCCATCCCAGATGAAAGTCAGCTCCTTATTCCCACCCTTCCCAGCGGCCATCCACAACAGCCTCACCCCCTCAACTGCCGTCAATCACACCCTTTCCTTCCTTTCCTCCAATTAATAATCCCTGGCCATTCACTGGGTGTCGGGCACCAGGGGAGGCTACCCACTCCTCCTGGGGCCTTACAGGCTAGTTCAAGAGACCTATTTGAACAGGTAATTGGAATTAATGACTTACTGCTAAAATTATCTCTGGACTAAATCATCTAGGTTCTTGTTTGTTTCCCTCTTTCTCCGTTTTCTGCTTCCATCCCTCTCTTCCGCCCCAGAGACTGCAGTCTTTCCCTCTTTCCTTCCTTTTTCTCTCTTGATTTATCTAATTAGGGGCACCTGGGTTGCTGAGTAGGTTAAGCCCCTGCCTTGGGTTCAGGTCATGATCTCATGAGAGTGTGAGCACGCCTGAGTGGGGGGAGGGGCAGAGGAAGAGAAGCAGAATCCCAGCTGAGCAGGGAGCCTCATGTGAGGCTCCATCCCAGGACCCTGAGATCACGATCAGAGCTGAAATCAAGAGTCAGATGCTTAACTGACTGAGCCACCCAGGTGCCCCTTCACGTACATATTTCTATGCTGGTTTTCTTCTGGCTACCTAAGTCTGCTTTCATCATTCTCCTCCAAACTCCTTAGGACTGCCTAACTAGAACATTGCTTTCATCATTCATTCTCCTCAGAAACACACCAGCACAACCCGCAGCCTCCCACAGTAAATGTATTTCTCTGAATGGCTTCCCTTATCCTCGGCGATGTTCCCTTGATACCGACTCAGTCTGATTTCCCACAGATGCTCTCTTTTTGGCCATCTTTCTCACTGTCTTGCAGATCCACTTTTTTTGTTTATGTGTTTGCAATCATGGGGATTCCTAAACTAGGACATCTTTCCTTCCATCATTCTAAACTCCGCAAACCCTAGACCAAACCCCACCATACTTTTCCAACTAGAGTACCCCTCACCTTAAATTTTTCTGTGACAAGTGCTGATTTTGCTGATTCAAAACAAATGAACTTACAAAGACAACCCAGCCGGGTAAGGATAATGATTCTGGGACACCAAAACTCCAGACCCTCAGAGCTGCAAATAGGATGAACCCTTTCTGCAACATCCATTCATGTTTTAGAACGGGGGTAAAGATTTTATGCTTTGTAGGTCATACAGTCTCTGTTCCAACTACTCAACCACCTTGTTGTAGAGTGAGGGCAGCCAAAGATCAAATGTATACAAATGAATATGGTGGGACTAAAAACAATTACGTACAGAAAGGGGCCGTGGATGGAATTTGGCTTTGGGGCCATAGTTTGCTGACCCTGCACTAGAAGAAGACTGGATAGTGGTGAAAATCTTCTTTTAGATGGGAAAGGACAACTGGAAGTGCCTCAGATCAGCCCCTTATCTTCCCTAGGTGTGCACTCCCAGCCTAGGAGTACATTCCCAGCCCAGAAGTCTCCACCACCAGAATTTGGGCTGTGACCATCTGTTAGGACTATTTTGGTCAATGAAGAAGAGGAAATGGAAACTACTTTTGTGCCGAGGCTGGAGATATGCCAAGGGAAGAGTCCACTGTCTCAACCTCTTGCTCTCCTCCAGACCGGAAGGAGGATCAGGGCTCACTACCTTGGGGCTAACAGCAAACCTTCACCCACACTTCCACATCCCAGGCCCTGCACACTCTCATTTAGTCCTTCCAGCAGCCATATGATGCAGATGTACTTTACACCATATCTATTTTTCATACGGAAGAAGCAGAGGCGGTCTGAGTCCGTGTTAGCCACTGACCCACTCCAGAGATGGACATGGTGTTTCCATAGGTGTGCTGTGGCAGGAAGACAACCCTCGGCCAAGACTCTTATCTCGCTGTGAATGTGAAGAAATAATGCAGATGGGTCATTACCTCCGGTCCTGACAACAACCCCTTAAGAGCAAATACTTTCCACTTTATTCTTGGAAAATTAGGCTCCCAGGGGTTAAGCAGTTTATCCAACGTTGCCTATTTAGAAAGATCAGAGTTAGGATTCACATCCATGCTAGTCTGGCTCAATAGGCTCTTAGCCCATTTCTTGGAGCCGCTGACCTAAAAACCAACTTAAATGAGTTTTAAAAGCCTCAAAAATGCTTGCTCATCTGAAGCGAGGAATTATGTCAGCTTCGTGGGGTCTTGTGTCCCCAGGGAGGGCCTCGGAGCAGCACTGAGGCAAACCAGCCCCGTGATCTGAGGACTGGCGTCCAGGCACCAACAGCAGAAGTGGACACAGCCCCTATTCCTTCACCACCAGCCAGGTCTCTGGCTGCACTACCTGCTCCAAACTGTGTAAATGGCTTTTGACAGTGGTGATGCATCCCTCACACATACCGTGGCGGTGCCGAGGCAGAGGGAGGCGTGTTCTTACCAGCCTGTCATATTAAAGTCCCTGTAGAGCATCTTCTTTCCAAGCTCCTTTCTCTGTACTCTCCTTGGAAACTCCAAATGTGTGAACTCATTTCCCAGCAAGTGAGGCTGCATGAATGCCTAATAGCGAAAGAAAGGGGAAAAAAAACCACACACACACATATTTAGAAGAAAAAACAAGATTCGAAAATGATTTTACAAATCAAGACAGTCCATATTTCAAAAACAAAAAAACTGTTCTCTTGTTTTAAAGGAAAGAATTAGATTTACAAAGCTACAGTTATCAGCAAATAAAAATCAACAAATGTAGTTATAAAGGGATGTAACTATTTCACTACATGTGACAAATTAATTGTAATCAGGGACATGGATCACTAAAGTCAAAAGGAAAAGAAACTGAGTTTCTCCAAAAGTTCACTTTTTAATTCAAATCCAAGATTGTTTCACTTTCCTGAGTTTCATGTTGACGCAGCAAGAAAGCTCACCCTGACTCTCCTCCTTGGCTCTCTCTGCTCTCCTACTCACACTCTTGGCGATCATGGCCTTGCCTTTGAAACCTGCAAGTGAATCTCCACGTAACACAATAGCCCAAGAGAGCAGGTTGGGGCTGGATACACCAGACGGGAACTTTCTGTTGGACTCCTTCCATTTTGCTCTGCAGTAATTTGATCATGTAATTGGAAGACTATTGCAGAGCAGATGGCTTCTTCCCCTCCCCCAAATCTCTGTTCACACTACAAAAGTCTTCAGCAAACAGCCACTTAGGGAATTGCTTTGAAACAACAAACAGTCTCATTGTCACGTTCGACATTCAAATCCAGCTCTCCGAGAGATGAAATGCTCAAGTATTAACTTTCCAGCTAGAAGGCCACACACCATAAGCAAACTTGCATTGAAGCTTCCCCACACCACGCTATACGCTTGCTTATTAGCAGTGTAGTGGGATGGATCCTTTCTCTCCCTCCCTCTCTTCTCTCTCTCTCTCTCTCTCTCACACACACACACACACAGGCAAGAGTGGGCAGAGCAAATCATGACCTATGGCACTGTAGGCAAGCAAGGGATCCCTGCCACAGGACAGATGGCCATGTCCTCAGTCTACTGACAACAGGCATCTCCCACAGCCTCTTTCGCAAGACCTGACACAGGCAGCTCCTGCTGATTCTCGTTGGCAGTCTGGAGGTTCAGCTGGATGTTGGTCATCCCAGGCTAAGCCTATCAGGAAGCAAAGGCAACAAGCTGAATTGTCACTGGGTTGGCTAGACTGGGCCAGATAATGGAATTCTGAGCAGGCTTGAAGACATGGCAGGACAGTACTGACAAGAGGAAGGGTCTTTACTGTCTGCTGTGGCCCCCAAAGTTCCGGGGTCTGGCAGGAATTCCACACCATCTCTGAGGGGCTCTACCTCAACCTCTGCTGGGGATGACGGTTGGGCTGCTGATGAATATCAAGAACACTTAAACACTGAGTTTGACAGAGAGGTTCCTTGGGAAGGAAGGGAGGGAGGGAGGGAGGGAGGGGGAAACTAATACTTCACAGGGCGTCAGTGGTGTGGGCTTTGGGGGACACAGACTTGGGTCTGAATCCAAGTTCTGCATTTAATAGTTATTATTATTAGTTGGTGATTAAGCTTCTGGAGCCTCAGTTTCTTACTCTCTCCTAAATTAACTCTGTATTTATCTCACATGTTTAATAATTAAATGAATGCACTTACCACAGTCATCTCTGCTCATAAAAAAAGATGACTATGTCCTTCTTATGGTGCCTGAGCCCTATTACATCCTAACTATGACACGTGCTTTGTGAGCGCTCAGGTCACACTGCCAACAGCCTTTCAGGGGGCACTGGCTACAGAACCTGCGGAGCCCAATGTGAAATGAAAATATGGAGCTTCTGTTCAAGATTAAAGATTTCTAGACAGTGAGGGCAGACCACTAAATCGTGTGCAAGGCCCTGTGCAGACGCACGAGTCACACACCCAGGAAGCCAGCTGTCCGGACCAAAGGAACAGAGGCATAAACCATCAACGAACAGCAGCATCTACTATGCACACTTTGTCGTCCCCTAGAACGGCCGGACCCCGTCAGCACGACACTCTTCTTCCCACCCCACCCCCCCAAGTTGTTCGAACACTGACTTAGGGGCTACCAAATACCAGCCACTCGGTACGCCTGTTACTACATCAACAACCCTACAAATCACGTGCCACAGACTCAAGTTACAGATGGGGAATGAAGACCCAGAGAACTTGAGACACATCGCCCAAGGTGACCAGCCAGGGCTGGGTGGTTTTTAACACCACGTCTATAACACGCATTCCAACCCTTCGACCTGCCCACGCATTTACAAAAAACAAAAAGTGGGGAAAAGCCTGTGGCCCTGTTGCTCCTGGACCACGCAAAGTCTGACTCGTCAGTGGACACCTGTGAGGATCCAGTTAACAAAAAATTACAGATTGCACACAGCTTGGCTGTAAGGACACTCCTGAAGTAGCCAGAAGAAATCCTTTAATAATACGAGCGATGAAATAAATGAGAAAAATCCATACAAAGGAATTCTATGGTATCATTTATTTTGACAATACAGAGAATACAGAACGACATGGGAAGAGTAGACGTATTTGCAAAAAGCAGGTTATCAAACAGTGTATGTCAGTGAGAGTGGGTGTGCGTACCCGAGCTTATGTAAGTGGAATCATATGTACACAGATCCATATAAGACACAGACGTACATACAAATGAATGCGTGTATAGCAATACAGGTAAATGCCACACATGTATATTATTAACAAGCAGGTTAGGATCCAAAGGCCTTTTCTAAATACATTTTTTCACAGACTCAAGTGACCAAAAGGGGTCAGTGTGCAGCATTCCAGGTACTTGGCCCCCTTACCAGGAGGCTGAGTGGCCGTTTGCTGGTGCTGGAACCGGGTACTCTCACACCCTTTCTGCTGGTACACGTTGGCCTGGGCAGTGGTAAGGGAAGACCTGCTGAGGCAGACGCCTGCAAAGCAGCTGGAAGTCCTGAGCAGCCCACTCTCTGCATGGGCCACCTCACCTCTCCCTTTTAGGATGAGCCGGCTCAGAGGGGCCTTAAATCTCGGGTTCCTGTGACATCTGGCACTCCTTCACATGCAGAGGCTTTCAGGGTTTCAAACTGCTTGCTGCCTCCCATTCTAACAACAGGCTACTCTGTTTATCCAATTCTAAGATGCCCTTTATTAGAGGGGCTATTACTTTCTTACCCCTAAGAAAGGGAGAGAAACCGCCAATTACACTACATACAGTACTTCCTTGCCACTTCGAATTTTTATTTTATTCTTTTTGAAAAGGCTCCTTTGGATTTAGATAAATTTTTATTTATCACCCTGGGGAATATTTAAGAAGAATATATTGGTGAAGTACATCGGCTAAGGTTTTCCAAAAACGTTTTCACATTTAGGATCCAACTACTCATCAGTTTTCTTTTCTTTTTTTTTTTAAGATTTTTATTTATTTGACAGACAGAGAGAGATCACAAGTAGGTAGAGAGGCAGGCAGAGGGAGAGAGGGGAAGCAGGCTTCCTGCTGAGCAGGGAGCCCGATGTGGGGCTCGATCCCAGGACCCTGGGATCATGACCTGAGCTAAAGGCAGAGGCTTTAACCCACTGAGCCACCCAGGCACCCCCTCATCAGTTTTCAACGCTGAGTCACTAACGTTCATGATTTTCCACACACCACTGGCCTGTGTTTCCTCGGAGCACTGGCGAAGCAACATTTCTTAAATAATCCACCAAAGAACCAAAAGCCTCAGAACCAGGGGTGCAAAGTTCTTAAGTCGGCTCGGCAATTATCTTGAGCCAGCTTACTTCTAACTCCCACGTCGGGAATGTGGCTTGACAAGTTAGATTCACACCTCCAAGCCCCTCTGCACAACCAGGTGAATCCAAGGAGGCTCACGAGGGCTTCCTTTCTGTCTGCAGGGTTTTCTTCTAAGCTGCTGGACACCCACACTGCAAGTCTGGGGCTGCGCTCTGTTGTCTGCACGCGCCGGGAAGAGGACATCCTCGCAGCGCCTGCCACTTGGCGGATGACACCCATCGGTTGTAAAATATCCCAATTTCAGAGAGGTCAAAAGGCAAAAAAAAAAAAAAAAGTGCCTTGGCTCTGAAATAATACTGTAATATTCCTCCTTCACCAATCCTGAGATTTCTCTACCTTCTTCTCTAATGGCCACAGGACATTTCGCGTAATGCAGGACGTATTTTCTGTCACAGTTACGCCCACCATAGAATTCACCTGTATTCCGTGTGTACCTAGGACATGTATTTACTATTTTTAAAATTCACCATCCATATCCTAATCGTGGGCTCCCTTCTTACCAGCAATTTCAGTACTCACTATGGTTGGTATTTGTCAGACCCGACGGGAGTTACAGGTGTTAAGGAAAAAAACAACTCAAGAAGTAAGTACAGTAGAGCAAATAGGTGGTTGATTCATGAGAAATGAGATGCTATAGTACAATGGGGCACATACCTGTAGGTTTTCAGAGGAAAACATACATCTGCGCCTTTGGATGTATCTTTTTCTGCGGTGCTCATGGGAGTTTTTGTACTTCGTCTTAGGTGGGCTGTTATGTCGAAATACCACAAACTGGGTGTTTGAACACTCTGTCTCCCAGCTCTGGAGGCTGGGAAGTCTAAGATCAAGGTACCAGCAGATTCGCTGCGAGGCTGGCAGACCCACCTCACTGTGCCTCCTGCCAGCTTTCCTCTGTCTCTCTCGGGAGAGACACCGAGATCCCTAGAGTCTCTTCTCAGGACTTTTATCCTATCTGATGAAGGTCCTACTCTTGCAATCTCATTTCATCTCAATTCCGTCTGTAAAGGTCCTATCTCCAAATTTAGCACTCCGGGGGATACGGCTTCAACATAAATTTTTGGGGGACAGCAGCTTAAACAGTCCTTCACATGGTCCTCTATGAACACATCTGGTAAGTACATAATTTCAATCATCTAAATGTAAAATGTTATCTGACAGCTTTCTTTTTAACTTACCTGTATTAAACATGATTATTAAAGAAAACCCTAAAAATCATTATTTTTTATTTTCACTTATTTTTAATAAAGTTTTTGTTTTAATCCCAGTATTGTTAACTTACAGTGTTAATTAGTTTCAGGTGCACGATACAATGATCCAAAAGTTCCACACATTACCAAGGACTCATGATAAGTGCACTTTTTTTTTAAGATTTTATTTATTTGACAGAGATCACAGGTAGGCAGGGAGGCAGGCAGAGAGAGAGGAAGGGAAGCAGGTTCCCCGCTGAGCAGAGAGCCCAATGTGGGGCTTGATCCCAGGACCCTGAGATCATGACCTGAGCCGAAGGCAGAGGCTTTAACCCACTGAGCCACCCAGGTGCCCTGAGAAGTGCACTTCTTAACCCTCTACCCACTTCCCCTCTGGTAACAATCAGTTTATTCTCTCTAGTGAGGTGTCTGTTTCTTAGTTTGTTTCTCTTTTTCCTTTGCTCATTTGTTTAAATTCTTAGCATAATACTTTCTAAGTATTCATCCATGTCACTGAAAATGGCAAGATTTCATTCTTTTTTTATGGCTCAATAATATTCATTTGTGTATGTGTATCACATTTTCTTTATCCATTTATCTATTGATGGACACTTGGGCTGCTTCCATAACTTGGCTGTTATAAATAATGCTGCTACAAATAGAGGCACATGTATTCCTCTAAATTAGTGTTCTTGGGGGCGCCTGGGTGGCTCAGTGGATTAAAGCCTCTGCTTTCAGCTCAGGTCATGATCCCAGGGTTCTGGGATCGAGCCCTGCATCGGGCTCTCTGCTCTGCGGACAGCCTGCTTCCTCCTCTCTCTCTCTGTCTGCCTCTCTGCCTACTTGTGATCTCTGTCTGTCAAATAAATGGATAAAATCTTAAAAATAAATAAATAAATAAATAAATTAGTGTTCTTGTATCCTTTGGATAAATACCCAGTAGTGAAATTACTGAATCATAGGGTATTTCTCTTTTTAACTATTTGAGGAACCTCCATATTATTTTCCATAGTAGCTACCCAGTACTATTTTCCATAGTAGCTTCCACCAACAGTGGAAGAGGGTTGTTTTTACTCTACATCCTCACCAACACTTGTTGTTCCTTGTGTTGTTGATTTTAGCCATTCTGACAGGTGTAGGATGACATCTCATTGTAGTTTTGACTTGCACTTCCCTGATGATGAGTGATATTGAGCATCTTTTCATTTGTCTGTTGGTGATCTGTACGTCTTCTTTGGAGAAAATGTATATTTACGTCTTCTGCCTACTTTAAAATTAGATTATTTGTTTTTTGGGTGCTGAGTTGTGGAAGTTCTTTATATAGTTTGAATACTAATCCTTTATTGGATATGCCATTTGCAAATATCTTCTCCCTTTCTGTACTGTGCCTTTTTATTGACTGTTTCCTTCACTGTGCAGCTTTTTATTTTGATGTAATCCCAATACGAGAACCCAGTTTTTAAAGTAAGTTTTAGAAAATCATTGAGAGGAGCTTCACTGCCCCTTGTTATTCCAATAATTTGAGGGAAAGTTAACGTCACTGGGAATGACCTACCAGGCTCAAATTCAGGGGACGCCAAAGCCCACCGCTTCCCAACAGCCCAGCACAGAGACATTCTATTCTCAGAAGCAGAGTGGACCACAACTAGGGAACTCAAACAACTTCTCAGAGGCTACGCAGCATTCAAGCAACACGACTCGTTAGTGTTACTTGGCTAGAGCTGGCCTGTCCCACCAGAAGCATCATTCATGTCAGCGTTCTGGAATCTTGAGCCTCAAAAGTGATTTTACTTTGAATTCAATATAAGCAACATACCCAAAGTCTAAAGACTGTAAAATGTGGGTGTAAGAACTTTTAGGTTCCTCTCAGCAATAGAGTCCAATGGTATCTTGACTCCAAACTTGTAAGACTTTTGGATGATTTTGGAATGTTTTGCTCGACTGCTCATATCCGGGCAGTTCATAAACAGGTATATAAGACTACTGTCCTTTCCCAAGGTTCATAGGGATGCTGGCCTATGAAAAATGTAGGCCTTAATGGGATAAAAATCCAAGACCGGGGAGCACGAACACATTAAGATCCCTACAAAATAAAAATTCTGGACACTCTCCTAAATGGTCCTTATTTTTCTCACATGCTGGATGTATTTTAGCTCGTTCTCGATAATGACAATATTTGGGCATATGTATGTTAGAACATCTGCACTGTGATGAAAATAATACCAGCTACACTTAAGTATGCTCATTATTTTTAAATCTTAGCTACAGGCCAGGGCCTAGCATAGCCCCTAACACAGTAAAGACTCCAAGTAAGCATTTGCTGGAAGAACAAACACTTTACACAATTACACTTGGTAATTAAACTTTGTAAAATAATACAGTATAGCTTTCAATTTTTTGAAAAATTAAAACTCAGGTCCATGGCACATAAAAACAATCCTGGACACATATTACCGTATTCTGGACTTAGCTAACTTTTTACAATTTGATAGATACCTTCCTACAAAAGCACGTGTGTGTGGGTGCAGTTATACCATTTAAAACCTCATGGTATTTCACATTCCTAAGAATATCCAAACAATGTCATATCTCTTCTCTACTTAATAAGCTTGCTGACTAGATACCCAGAGACGTATTTTATACTAAAATCCAGTTTAATGTGTGCTGGCCTGTTTCATGTTTAAAAAAAAAAAAAAAGGATCACCTTTTGTACCTCCATTTTTATCCTAAACTTTGAGACTCTCCCACAAGGAAGCATAACAGAATGTTCCTAACTGAGGGGTGGGAGTGGAGGTACACTGAAGGTCGTGTGTTGCCACAAATGACCCCTGGAAAGAAAGCTTGGTAACCACTGCCCCTACCAAACCAAAGACAGGCTGCCAGGAGACCTTTAGGGAGTCTGGAGAGTGCAGGTTTGCTAGAAAGAGGGTAGGACCTATCCTTGCCACTTAGTGTCTATACAGCTGATGATAATAAACTTCCAGACATGGTTATGTTTGTCCAGGGACAAGACGGTCAGCTCATCTAGGGAAACGATGCTAGAGTAACCTGCTGTGCCGAGAGGCAGCAGGACACCAGAGATGAGGAAGGAGGATCAGAAGCCTCCTGGCTGCTTTGCTCTCTTGTCCTGGGCAGAAACTAGCTACAAGGGGACGGAAGTAGCACTTACTGTGAACAAATGCAAGCACCGCATCCCAGTGAGAATCTGAGTCACAGAGGGATTCAGGAGGGGACAAGCCTGAAAAAGAGATGCCTTTCCAGAACCTTCTAGGAAGCCTCTCATTAGAGCAAAGTGGATGAGAAACCTGAACCCAGGTCTGTCCCACTCTGGAACACATGGATCTGAGCTCCACCTTCCCAGACTGCTGGAGAGCTTTGCACACCTTGGCAAGGCAGGGTGAACATAGGGAGGAGAAGCGGGACCCAGAACTAGAGAGTGATATGTATGGAATGGTGACAGGAGGAGACAGAGCACCAGGCTTCCTGCAGACACTTCCTGCAGACCCACTGAGGTAGGTCCTGAGGCTACTCAAAATTGCGTGCTGCAAAACACAAAAGGCTTACTCCTTTTAATAAAAGTTCCTTCTGCTGTTTTGTGGTCATCTTGCCAATGAGAAGTGCCAGCTAGCGAGAGGATTACCCCAGGTTTGGTGGTAGCCGGCCGAAGGAATGCATGCGACTGACACATGAACTCCCCCATGTCCCAGGTATCGGGGGTAGGGATTCAAAGAATAAAAAAAAAGAGGTCCCTTTATTCAGAGCTCTCACATGAGTTGGGGAGACTGAAGAAGGCTTATGGGTGGAATGGAGATACCCCCAGGGGCTAAGGGATAAAGAGTGGGGCACTCACTGGATGGGTTAGAAAGAATCTGAAAAGCATCTGAAAAGCTGGTCACCGAAGGTGTCTGGGGCCAGAGTAGCAAGAGGAGAGGTGAGGAAGTGCGAAGCAGCATGGTGAGTGGAGGGGCTTTTGAAACTGCTTTTAGGAAAGAACAGAGACGAGACAGAAGGGTGCCTTTCTTGGGGACCCATCTAGCTGCTTCTCCATGGGCTCCTGCAGATCCCTGAAGAAGGCCCCTCCCACAAAGAGTAATAACCAGTTCAATAAAGTGGAAGTATTTTTTGTAAAAAAAACTTTTCGAGCAGGAATAATATATACACAGTAAAGTTACTATATCGTATGTGTATGGGCCCACGTATTTTCACAAATTGGCCATGGTCATGTAATTGGCATCTAGATCAAGAAACAACATGTTAGCAGCACCTGGGGTCAGGACCCCATCCAACCACTGCTCTCCCGAGCACCATCTCAACCTGTGGGTTGGTTCTGCTTCTTTGTTCACTTACTATGGAATCCTATAAGCTGCCCCCAGTGCTGGGTGTTAAGTCTGTGTGATTCATCCACACTGTTGCATGTAATTAAAACGTGTTCATTCTCAGTACTGCATGGCATTCTAGGCCATGACTCTGGCTGACAAGTGTCTTATGCCATTCTGCTTTCCAGGGACATGTGGATAGTTTCCAGTCTGTTCTACTACACCCCATGCTGCTGTGCACATTCTAGTTTGGTGAACATTTGTGTACCCTCTGGTTAGGTGCCTACCTGGGAGTAGAACGGCTGAGCCAAACCGTTTTTCAAAGTAGTTGTTCCAATTTCCACTCGCATTGGCAAGATACGGAAGGTAAAAACACTCATGTGTTCAATGAGAGGGCAGATTCCATAGCAGGAAATAGTTGGCGAAGTCCTCTTACTAGAAAACTTTTATAGGAGCTAATTTGTTAAACATTCGGACCGCTCAGTATTTGAAAGGATGTTGCCAAAATGAGGATTTTCAGTGTTTAACACAAATCTTAAGACAAAAAAAATCCCCCAAAAAACAAAAAAAACAAAAAACCAGAAGAAACAAAACCAACCCGAGTAATCTCTCCTCTTTCTTGCCCATAGAAAGGGAAAAACCTTGTCAGATTTTATGACGGGAAGACTGGAAGCCTTACATTTCAGGGTGATTTACCATGATGAAAAGTCTAAGGTCACAAATGCAATGAAATTAATAACCATCAGCCAAGCCACTGATGGTCACACTACTGGTCAAATGAGAGGGCTATCCCAGAACCAAGGCTGGCTGCCTGATTTACAGTGCAGAGATAGAATATTTTGGTTTGGGTTAAACAAAAATGAAGGGAAAATGTTAATGGCTGAAATCTAAATATGTATGCGTTGGAGTCTTTCATAAAGAAATCTCTGTCTTAATTTATCCTTAAAAATCCCAAAGTAACAAGAACCCAGCTTATGTATATATGCCATTATGAAACTGAATATTGATAAAATTCTGTCTGGCTACATGGATGTCAAGAAAGATTCACATTTAAATTTCTACATGGGACTGTACTGATCAACCAGAGAAAAGCGTGCCCCTAAAATAACTCTAAAATTGTAAAATTTATAGCTTACGCTAAAGGAGCCACATGGAAACTGGTATGCAAATGGATATATTAAACAAAATTGCCTAGATTTGTCAACTCTGCAACAGTTTAATGTATAGAATAAGGGGTAAAAAGTATTCATTTACATAAAACATATAAAGTTTCCATATTCATATGCTTAATGCTTTTTTCCTCCCAAGTAAAAATCTGGGAAAAGAATTCATTGGAAGACAGAACAACTCATGTCAGCAAAAAGAATGTGCCTGCATATCTTCAATCCCTCTGCATATGCAAATGGAATTTATAAATTTTATAAAAGGCCACAGAAGTAGTCTCGAAGGCAGGACGGCCATACAAAAGTTCTTCATATACAGTTAGACGTGAAACGAAGAGATTTTATTTTGTCTCTGATCTAGGCACTGTTGTAAACACACTATAAATATTAACTCATTAGTCATCATCCCGTCTTGGGAGGAGTCCATAATTACCAGATTTCCCAGATGAAGCAACTGGAGAAGAGAAAACTCTGTATACACAGCTAACGTTTGTCCTGGTAAACCTCCGTGAATGCTGTCTACCTCTTTCAGAGTGTATTTAACTTTAACATTTTTAAAGGATGCACTACATGACCTTGCTTCTTTACACTCAGATCAATGTTTAAGGGACCTATGAACAGATGGCTCTGGTTTTATGTGCCCCACTTTTTCTTCACAATGGTGCAAGGGACAGGGGTTTCAGAGAGTCTAAAGATTCTATGAGTGTAGCAACTGTGGAGAAAGACTGAGCTTTTTTAAAGAATAAAAGTAAGTTAGGGATACATTCTCGTGGTTACTTTGTTTAGCTGTGCGGAATTCATTTTCTTAGGTCTGGTCAGGGTGTTTAGAATACCTCAACACCAAGCCTCTGACTCCTCCTGACCTGGAATAAACAAAACATCCATTTATATTCATCTTCAAAATCAAGGCTCTGGGGGTGCCTGGGTGGCTCAGTCGGTTGGGCATCTGCCTTCGGCTCAGGTCATGATCCTGGGGTCCTGGGACTGAGCCCCGCATCGGGCTCCCTGCTCAGCAGTGAGTCTGCTTCCTTCTGCCCCTTCCCCTGCTTCTGTTCTCTCTCTCTCTCTCTCTCGAATAAATAAATAAAATCTTAAGCAAACAAACAAACAAACAAAGCCAAGTCTCTGGAAGTGGTGAGGTTCACTTACAGGGACTAATGTCTTTCAGAGTCTTCCATGAAGCCAAGCAGCACTCCCAGGCCGCCAGAAAGAAGCTCTGTCTTGAAAACTCGGGGCGGTGCCATTTCTGCGCTCTAAAACTCTCCTGGCTTCTCTGTGCACCTGTGTGATCAGTCAAACCTATAGTACATATGAAAAATGGGGTGTGGGGTGCCTGGGTGGCTCAGTGGGTTAAGCCGCTGCCTTCGGCTCAGGTCATGATCTCGGGGTCCTGGGATCGAGCCCCGCATCGGGCTCTCTGCTCAGCGGGGAGCCTGCTTCCTTCTCTCTCTGCCTGCCTCTCTGCCTACTTGTGATCTCTCTCTCTCTCTCTCTGTCAAATAAATAAACAAAATCTTAAAAAAAAAAGAAAGAAAAAGGCCAGCCGTTTTTTAACTGCTGTATTTCAATTAGAAATTCTGAAACTCACAGGCAGTTTTGCGAGAAAGGTTTAAAGGGGGGAAAAAAGAGACAGGATTGGAGCAGATTTTTCCATGACTCAGTCATCAAGCGAAGCACAGTGAGAAGTTGCCGCCCTATGACTAACGGCCTCCCGGGCTCAACGTGCTCTCGAGACTAAATGGTATGGTGGGGGCTCAGTCACTTTTATACACTAGCACACTTGACCCTCCCCCACATTACAGTATCCTGTTTTAAAAAGCAGGTTAAAGAATATACTTTTGGGAGATCACTCTTGAGCATGAAAAATCCCAAAAGGCCAAGAGGAGCAACACTGTCCACCTTGAAAGCTTTCCAAATCCAACACCAGGGAAACGGCACGCAGACAGAATCGGACTCGGCGGAGAAAGCTGGGGGTAGTTCCAAGGACACCGCAAGAAATCACCTCGGATAATGTTGCACTTGTACGTATCAAATGTGTATTTGAAACCCACTTTCATCTCTTCTGTACATTACCCTTGATGAAAAACAGCTGCAGACTTGATTATCTACAAGGACAGAAGTGCATTATTTGAAGGTTTGATGATACCAGCACATCTTCATGTAATCAAATCAGAGTTTATAAATATGTCTAGGCAGAATGGAGGGGAAGCCATCACTCTCACACCTTGGGGCTCCAGAGGTCCCCCTGAGAGATCCATCTCTGGCTGTCACCTGAAGCAGAGGTGGGGGTGGTTTTCTGCAGGCCGCAACATCAAAGCAGTAAATTCTGCCGAGACACAACCATGACCAGATTGCCTTTCCTCCCGTCTGTGCCCTGACTCCATCCAAACATTCCATTTAGCTTGGTGGACTTCCTTAAATATTTTACTTCAATCATCCTAGAATCATTAAAAAAAAAAAAAAAAAAAAAGGCACCGTGACGGAAGAGCAAGGCTTACTCATGACTGTAGAACAGCAGCTTTCCCTGGCCGCTGGGGCAGAAGTTCACAGCCCCTGCCCCTTCGTCACACACCTGCCACATTCCATGTGAACACGTCAAACCCTCCAGCCTGCCTGATTAATCACCCTGCCCAAGAATCTATGGAACAAAGTTCACATTACGGGAGAGCGGCACGAAGGGTCCTCCCGAGGTCAGGACGAAAGACCAAACAAAACTAACATGCCTACCACATCCATCATCTTGTAATCTGCTTCCAGTTCTGGAATCCCCAAACGTCCAGACTGTGCATACCAAGAACATTCCTCTTCGATGTGGATCAAAATGGCTCACGTACAATGAGCTCTGAATCTTCGCTGCCTCCAAGAAAACCATTAACCTTTTCTACACATCGAACTGCAGACACATGCTCAAGTCAAGTCTCTAGGGACCCAGAAGCTTTAATGATTTTATCATAAATATTTCCTCACACATCATAAAAGGAAAATTTAATTTGACCTAAGAATAGAGTACATTGTTAACTTCCCAGGGATGTACTAACTCGTTTAGATCACGTAAAGGATACTACAATCCCCATTACACTAAAGTGTTTCATAATTAGTTCAAAGGAACTGATCTTCCAAGAAAAAAAATGAACTGGTAGGATTAGATGCACTTAAAATGATTACGATATATACCGTGCTGTATATTACCATGGGATTACTTTTCATTTTGATTTCAGAACCTACAGTGACTATTTCAAGGGAGGTGTCCTTCAGAGACATCGTGTGATCTCATAGCCGTGCCTGGGCTGGGCTGAGAGAAGTTATCACACTACTGTTTTCCTCTCATAACTGATCCTATTTTTATTTTTTTTAAAGATTTTATTTATTTATTTGACAGAGAGAGACAGGGGAGAGGGAACACAAGCTGGGGAGTGGGAGAGGGAGAAGCAGGCTTCACATAGAACAGGGAGCCTGACGCAGGGCTTGACCCCAGGACCCTGGGATTATGACCCGTGCCGAAGAATGAGCCACCCAGGTACCCCTTGATATTATTTTTAACACTTTATACTATAAACCCCCCTAATTCTCTCAAAACTTCACTCAAAAACAAAAACAAAAGATTTGCATCACAGATCATGTGACTGCAGTTACTGGGTTTGTTCAATTTGAAGCATACATTTCTAGACTCCTGACAGAATGGGAAGTTGGACAACCAGGATATTTTATGTTCTGGTCAATCACCGTTCTGTTGTTTGGGGAGAATAGTTATAAACCAAAGAAACGTGTATGATTTAGAAGTAAGGATGAAAAAGAACGGGGATGGCTTTCTTACCTTTTAGAAATTCAGCAATTAGGCTCAGTTCTGTGGGCTAAGAGTGTACACACTGATTGTCTGAGTAACACAAAAATACACATTCATCTTTAGGAACATAAGAAGTGATTCTTAAACTAAAAAATAAGGGAAAGAATCATTGTGGTTTGCAGGCCAGTAGGATTTGAAGTGGCAAGACTGATTCATCAAATGATAATCAAATGAGGACTCTGTGCACAAAAGAATTCTACATGTAGTTTTCACTTAATCTTTAAACCTGTCTTCTAAAGCTTTCTACGTCCGTTACTGGTGATGAAGCTGTGGATCAGGGAAGGGCCTTGTTGAAAGCAGACACAGTCACATGACAAAGCTGAGATCGGAAGAAACACACATCTCATTGTAACCATCAAAAAATGTACCACCAATATTAGGAATCTGATAAATGTCAGCATTCCCATCCCTCCTTAAAAGTTAACATTTTGAACTCTCTGTACCATTCTTGTAACAAGAAGACGTGAAATCATTGCAAAACAAAAAAAAGTCAACCTGCTGTTTCCCATTGGCTTCATCAGGAAAACAGGACAGTTTTCACAAAAGGGCAAGGAGGTGATGAAGACAGTGTAGTTGAGGCATGGCCAGGCAAAGGGCTGTGACAGGTTTCAGGGGAAGGAGGAGGGGAGAGTACTGTGTGGTAATGATCCAGAAGTCAATACAGATATTGGTTCTCTCTTCCCTTTAGTCAACGAATCCCAGTTCAGTATCTCTTCCGTGCGGGGTACAACATGAAGTGACAAAGGCAAGGAGCCTGCCCTCCAGGACTCAGTCGGGAAGGGGAAAGAGGGATGGCAACCAGCAATATAATAGCATGGGGCTTCTGTGGGGTACTTCCAGGATACAAGCACAGGAGACTGACACCCACCCCTAGGAGAGGGAGGGGAAGCTTCCTAGAGGACGTGACATTTATGCTGGGGTCTCAAAGCATGAAGAGCAGTTTCCCTGGTAGTGGACAGGGGAAGGCTATCCAGGAAGGGCATTATGTCCAAAGGCATGCAAGTTGGGGAGATCAAGGTGTGGCCAAGAAATGGAAGGTGGTTCTGAGACACGTGGTGGCGTTGGTAGGGGCAGCAGAGAAATGATGGAGGAGAGGTGGATGGAGACCATGATTCTGGGTCTACCGAGTGTGGCCCACATTCTGTACACTACGAGGAGCCAAAAGGATTTTAGGCAGGGGAGTGACACAGTTCATGATCAGCTCACTGGGGTGGCTTTGTGGAAAATGGACTGGGGAAAGCCAGACAGGTGACAAGGAGGGCAGCTGTTATGAATTCTACTTGGAAGGATCTTGCAGCCTGAAGATCCCTGGTGACCCCCTAGTCTAGCTTCCCACTGTGTAAGTGACAAACCCAGGTCTGGAAAGGTTCAGAGACTTGCACAAAGTTACCCAGCTCGCAAGTCAGCGAGTTGGCACAGGAAGGAGGATATTTTGCGGCTGCCGCAGGGTCCCTTCCCCCACCCAGACTGCCAAAGAGAATGAGCGTTCTGAAGCCTCGGCTTCCCTGGAGTGACTACAAGTTTATTCGTTTCAAAAAAAACAACAGAAAGGTTAGAGAACAGTAGTTGGTAAAAGAGTGAAACAAATGTTTTTATATTGGGTTTGGATTCCCGCTGTCATTATGTACCAGACCAACACAGCTTAGATATTGAGTAAAACAAACTAGACAAGGGAGCTAAGGGAACATGCATGGCCCTTTCTAAACTGGCCAAAGTGATCAAACCCGGACTGTTCACACACGCCGAAATGCAAAGACATGAGCAAAGTCCTTCTTGAGTAGCTGGAATCAATTCTTTCCTAAGAGCAGAGGATCACTACCTTAGCCGTGCTGTCTAAAAAGAAAGCCAGTTGGCAAGAAAAATGATGTAATCCATAGGACTAATCACGCTGTCAGTCTCCAAAGATCGTAACCTCACACGATTGCCACCGTCACTGAACTGAGATTCAAAGCCAAATGCCCTGACCCTGGAATCTGAGGACAGGGGCCTTCTCTTTTCCAGAAAACTCCAATCTTGAGGTGAAGCAAAAACTCTCAAGATCTGAAAAACCAAATAGCCCTCCTATAGCCTACTTGTAATTTCACTTCAAAGAGGGTGGGGTACATGGAGAACTTATTTTCAGGATAGAAACAGGTTTTCTGACACCTGTCTTTCCCAAAGGGCCCCCAGGACTTCATATCTGTGTGTAAAGTGGTGGGGTGTCAGTGGGATCTTGGGGCTGCCCTCCTCCTCAGGACTGAGCCCCCATCTTAAGTGCAAGGGAGGGGAGAAGAACGGTAACTGTGTTATCCAACACCCCATCTCATATCGTACATACCAAACCATTAAAAGAAACAGAGCACATCGCGTCTTCGACTGGTTACAGATGGGAGAAAAATAGCCACAATAATAAATTCACGGAGGTGGAGTGTGTCGTCACACACGGAGCTAGGATGTGTGATCCAGAAGGTGTGTGTGGGGGAGTTAAGACCATATGTCGTTTGACTGCTGTGGGCCTGCTCCCATGTCAATAGCGACACGTTCCTCCGAAACAGCTCCGACACCAACCCCAACGCCGCAGCGCTCCACCAATCCGACACGACTCTTACCAGGTACTGAAGTCGCTGGCGCTCAGTCTCGGGGGTAAATTCTGAAGACATGGGGATGATTTCTCCATTTCTGATGATTATGGCCCTGAAAAGGTAAAAAAAAAAAAAATGTACTGTCAGTAGCCGACCTCCTAAGGACCTCAATTCTGTGCTAAGTGCACAGCTTGGTTCAGAGCACACATGAGCGGCGCCTGTGGGGCTCAGTCAGTTCAGGGTCTGACTCTTGATCTCGGCTCAGGTTGTAACACCGAGCCCCACGTCAGGCTCTGTGGGAGTCAGCTCGAGATTCTCCCGTTCCCCCAACTCACACGCATTTGCACACTCTCTCAACCTCTCAATAAATAAATAAAATCTTTAAAAAAAAGAATACAAGGGGCGCCTGGGTGGCTCAGTGGGTTAAGCCTCTGCCTTTGGCTCAGGTCATGATCTCAGGGTCCTGGGGTCAAGCCCCATGTCGGACTCTCTGCTCAGCAGGGCGCCTGCTGCCCTCTCTTTCTCTCTCTCTGCCCGCCTCTCTGCCTACTTGTGTTCTCTGTCAAATAAATAAAGAAAATCTTAAAAAAAAAAAAAACAACAAAAAAACACACACATGAAATGCCCTAGTGATGCCTTTTCCTCTAACCTGCTTGGCAACATTCAGTGTTACCAACTATGGATCCCTCACCATATTATAGGTATCTTCACTTTAAGAAGATTTACATTTGGGGTGGCTGCCGTTCACTTTTTCTGTTAGCTGGAACCATCTCTTAATGGCCAGGACCAACCATCCTCCTTGGTACATAATAGATGTTCAGTGAACAAATGGATGAAAAAGTAAATGAGGGAAACTGAGGCTTACTGTAAACTAATGTTCTCCAACAGAACTTTCTGTGATAATGGAAATATATTAATCTGTGTAATCTAATATGGCAGCCAACAGCCACATGTGGGTAATGAGCATCTAAATTATGGTTAGTGCAGCTGAGAGAGTGAATTTTTTATATTTACTTAATTTTAATTCATTTATCTTTAAGTTTAAGCAGTCACAATGGCTAGCGCTTAATGTAGTAGACAGTACAGCTTCAGATCCTCATTATTCCACGTGTCCATGGGCCAGGAGCACTGGCTTCACCTGGGATCATATCAGAAATGCAGACTCTCAGGTTCTACCCCAGACTTACTGTATTGGAATCTTCACTATTATATGATCCCCAGGTGATCCAATCTGAGAATGCCTGACTGAAGCTCCTGAGTTCAGGGGTAGTATTCTGGGTCTGGGAAAAAACATTTTCATCTCATCCCGAAGCTTAGGGAAAATCACACACTTCCACAAATATGCCCCAAAGCTACTGCTGACTCAAGCATTTGCGAGAACAGAGCTCCCCAGAGGAGCTACCTAAGGGATAGGCCACAGCATTGCTGACGCTGGAGGAACGTTTCCTAGGCCTCGTCCAGATGGAGCCTCCTGTTCCTGGATCTTCTTGTTCTGAAGTGGTTCCTAGCAGCCATCTTCCCCCTACCAGTCAGTCAAGTGGCTTGCGAACTGCATTCTATAGGAACCCAACAGCTCCCAGGTACCAGGAAGCAGGAATCCCACAAACTTCTCTGCGAAGAGCCCCAAGGAGGGGAAATGCCTGCAACACTGACTCTAGGGTCAGCTGCATTCTTTGTGCCAAGAGTCCCCAGCCACCCCTTCCTCCCTCAACAGAGGTGGTCCCCAACTCAGAAGCAATCCCTATAAATGACTGCAGCTGTCCCAACCTCTCCCCTGCCCTCCCCCCACCCCGCCCACACCACCTATGCCCAGTTGCTGCTGTCATAGAAACTGGGAGGAGGGCAGGTAAGGGAGGGACTGATACCAAACAACACACAGGGCTTTAGAGAATTAGTGGGTCTACAAGAAAACCAGTGGAAGCTATAAGAAAATGGAAAGTTTTAGGGGAACTGACTGGGAAGAAGATGTAATATTCATATGGCTTCTTTTATAATGATGCCAAAAATAGGACAAATCCAATTTCCTTCTTATAAATCCAGAGTCACTTGTAAAATGCAGTCCCCCCACCCAGGCAAGAAAGGTGATATGCACCATTCACAAATCAGTGTGTTCACTCAAATGGATTCTATCCTAATTCATCAGCGAAGGCTAACTCTTGAATAAGGGAGTAGGGGTTTTGACAGAGGATGGAGAGATCTGGAGAGCCTGAAGGAAGGTCTAGGTTAGAGCCTTATCTCAAAGTAGCATGAAGGGCCGTGAGAACCAGGGGGATGAGATCAAAAGTCATTAGGCAATAAATTCCAAGGGCAACCTTCTATTTCAAAGTTTTGCTTACAACTAGTTTTCACTTTTCTTCCCCTTTTCTACATGGTCCCTGAATTTCAGATTCCAGGCTCCAACTAGGACAGGTGGCTATCTGGGAAGGAAGGAAAAGATAATGAGTCGATGGATAAAGGCAGAGAAGACGGAAGACACTGTCAGAGACTGCGGAGAAGGGTGGGGGGGGGAAGGAGCCAACCCTGCGCCATCAGGCCACAGAAGCTCCTCTTGTAGGACCTACAGGTGAGCTCAGCGGCCTTGTTTGCTCTTAGATTCCAAATGCTCGCCCGTCACACAGCAGGAGCCCTGTAACTATTTGTTTGAATATGAGAGCAAATGAGAGAACTCAGGAGACGTGTTTCCCTTGAATTTGAGGCAGGAAGACAGAGGCAGCAGACGCTCCCATGCACAAGTAGAACTGACTTCCAGGCCAAGTGGGGTCTTCACCTAGAAATGCACCTGCTCTGCTATCCTGTCCTCTTCTCTTCCTGACCAGGGTGTGTCCATCCATTACTTCCCATGTAGGCCTTCCCTACATGAGTTATTCCCTCTCTGTACCTACGGCTCTCTGCCCATAGGCCCATAGTTCAAACCTGTGCTCAAAACACTTTTAGCTTACAATCAAACAAAATGTAACAAAAACTGATACTCTCCTAATCCACAACCCACCTTTCAGGGCCTGTTGTCTTTTCTCTCCGACTAAGATACTAACCTACATTTAGGGGTTGTACTTCCCCACCTTCCACTGATCCCTTAGTAAATACATTCTTGGTAACAGAGGTAAATTCATTCTTGGCCCTCTCTCTATCCAACTGCTCTCAAAAGCATCCAACGGCCTCTTTTATTGCTCTATCCACTCGACATGACCTCATTCCTAATTTGCTTGGTAGCACTGGACAGTCTCTTCTCATCTGGCTTCTGGGACACCCCTTCTCCTGGATTCCCTATGTCCCTGAAGGCTCCCTTCTCAGACTTCTCTATACCTCCTCTGATGTTATGGGCTACCATTTTGTCTCTCTCCTCCGCTTCCTGGGTAATCTCATTTCCTAACTCTCTCACCCCCAAGGTTAGGTTTAATCACCTCTCCCACGTGGTCCCTGAGCCTGCTACTTCTAATACAGAGCACATCACGTTTCGTTATTGATGACTTAACATGCAGGCCTGTGAGCACCTAAGGCAAGAACCATGGATGTCTTACTCAACACCGTAGGCTCACTACTGTAACAGGGCCAAGCCACAATAAGCAGGACTGGGTAGCTAATAGCCAGGGTCCAGTGCAAGATAAAAATGCAGGGCCTCTTGATTAAAAATTAATGAGTATTTTAAGATGGTGACAACAGTGAACCAAACCCAATGTGGGCCCCCCCCTAGAGTGAGGCCTGTGTGACCCACAGTCGCACATCCATGAAGCTGGCCTGACTTACTCCCTTAAAATTTACTGAACGAGTAAAAGGCTTCGACAACCACATACTCCAAGGACTCCCAACTATCCTTTCCAGCACCTCCGGCCTGGAAGAGCCAACCGCCAACAGATATCTCGACTTGAATACTCAGCATCATCTCAGATTCAGCATGTTTCAGACTTAATTAATGATCCTACTCCATCCCGACGCAGCTCTCCCAGCATTTCCATCTTAGGGAAAAACAGGCCTTCCCAGCTAGTCGCCTCCCCAACACCAGGGAGCCCTCTCAGACCGTTCCCGTCCCTCATCCTACCATCCCAACAGGTACTGAATCCGGCAAATTTCACTTCCCCAACAGCATGTGAATCTGTTCCTTTCCTTGACTCCCACCATTAGCACCTTGGTTCCAGGCCCTATCAGAGCTAGTCCACGTGACTCAGGAGCTCTCTGCTGCTCCCACTTCTGCCCTCTTCTGACCCCGTGCGTGGTCATCATGGTGATTTTAAAGCATGATGCTCGCCAACTCATATTCCCGCCTGAACTCCCTCAGGCCCCCCCAGCATTTCCAAAATCCATCATTATCTGCATTTTTGCCTCTGTTTCTGGCTTTAAGCCTACTCTCATTATTCTTACACATCTACCTCGCCCTTCTTCTGGACAAGCTATTGCTCTCGAGAGTCCGCCCAGGAGAATGCCTTCTCTTGCCCTCCTGCTTTACCTCCGAGGCTCCTTCTCTGTGGTACCATATGGTGTGTATGTCACAGCCGTCACCAATCCTCACCACGGCGGCTGCTCCCATGGCTTCTCTACCTACCTGTGCACATTTTCTGGCCGGCGCCTGTGGCCTTGTCTCTGATCTCAGCACACAATGCCTGGCCTATGACAGACACACAGTGACCAACGATGGATAGATGATTATGTGGATAAAGAGTGAGTGAGCTACACTTGGGAGGATCCACAGATGTATCCAGAGCGACGGCCTCGAATAAAACTTTTCCCAGTAACAACATTATTGTCTCTAATTGACTGTGTACAGTCCGGACCTTTAAATATCCATGCCAACGAAAATATGCCTTTTCATTGGTTTTACAAAAGACAATGAAGGTAAAAGGATGTCATTCTGGTTAGACTACCACTAAAAAGGGGACTCGAGAGACGAAGGCAAATGAGGCAGAACCCTTGACCTTCAGCCACCACTCTGGTCTGTTTTTTAAATCTCAAATTCACACACAGAGAGGTATCAGCCTTCAATTCCAATATTCGCCGCTGGGCTAACCCTAGCTAATTACTTTCTTAAATGATCTTTATATCAAATCCATCTATGTACAGAACGTTCTTCAGTTCTGTTTGAATTACCAAGTTCTTACTTTACGAGTTGCCCATGGATTAAAGATGACAGCATGTTTGGCAGTCAGACTTTCCAGTCCCTAAATCATGATGCCTCTTCCTCTGTGCTTCCTGGCTTCCTTTTGATCTTTCGCTCTTTCATCCCTCTGATCTCGGGATCAATGTGTCAGAGTGCTGGTCTCCAATCTGGAGCAGGGCAGTGAGAGGGAATGGGTTTCAAAGGGAAGAGTGCGTGTGAAGGCTGACAAATCTTGCACTAAACAACCAATAAACCAGAGAAATGCTTTAAAGCTACATTCTGTCATCATGGGATCCTCGGATACTTTGTATCTTCCACTTCCTTATTTTATGGGCTGTTTTTCCTAAGGAAATCTATCTAAAACAAAACCAAAAAAAGCTGTGGCCGTACTAAGAATCAAGGAAAATTAGGCAGATGCCCTGGCCTTTCTTCTTAGCCACCAGATCTGGACCTAGAGATAGGACTACGGTTAGATTTTGGGTGACATTCCATTTCCTCACTCAGAGACTGGCCGAAGATTAAGTGAGGGGCATCCTAGGGTTGAGGTGATTTAATCCACGGGCAACCACTTCCTACCTGGCATCTCTTACCACAGAGTGTGGTTCCTAAGCATAATCCCCAAAGTTAAGTCTAGCCTTTCATTCACAGAGACTGAAACTGATATTCACATGCTTTCATTTCCCGTCCAGCAAGATAGATGGAGCCTCATTTGTAATGTGGTGAAGGGTAAGTTCTAACGTGTTCTTTGGAGTCAATGGCAAGGATGGGAGAAGAGAATGTAAGGCAAAGACGGTTTTTAAAATGTTCTCTCACCCTCTTCAAACATTAGCCACATGGATAAAAGCAATTTATTGCTGATTGATGGGAATTTTGAGTTCAGAGAACAATTTCTTGAAAACCTGGCTATTTCTATCCTCTAAGGTCACAAGTTGGAGTCAAAAAGACTGGCATTTTGTTCCCCAAGTTAGTCAAATCATTAACTGGTCAAAAGAAAAATAAGGGGTTAAATGAAATGCTTGTTTCAAATATTCACTCGATTTTACAACTTCTGTTAAGGGGATCACACCAACTCCTATGAAATCCCACCTCAGAGTAGCAATGATACTCTTCAAGAGGCATCTGACAAACAAGCAAAGGGGAAAAAAAAAACGGGTAAAAGATATGATTAGGCAACTGACAGAAGGGAAAATGCAAATGTTCAATAAACACTAGAAAAGATGCTCAATCTCACTAGTCCAGGAAAATGCAAATTAAAGTAAAAATAACATATAACTTTTGCTCATCAGATTGGCAAACATTTGTTGAAAAAATTAACGACGGGTAGTAGTTCTTATAGGGTGAGAGGAAAAAGCCATTCTCATAATTACTGAGAATGTAAACGGTAAGACGTTTTTAATCTATTATAATGATGCAGTCGATGGTTCAGTCATCCTACTTTAGGGACTATATCCTAAAAAAACCCAGACAACTCAGTACATAGGATATACAGACAAGAATTCATACCTGACGTTATTTGTTGCGGCAAAGACTGGAAATGGTCTCAATGTCTATCAAAAGGGGAAATACTGAATGGATTGGTTTGTAATCTGTAAGATATTATATGGCCATTAAGAAAGCAAAATAAACCAAAAAACTCCAAAAACAACAACAACAACAACAAAAAGAAGAGTTAAGTATGTTGAAGTAAGAGGTATCCATAATGTACGGTTATGTGAGAAAAGCAAGTTTCAGAGTAATACATGGCATAATCCCATTTTTGTAAAAACAGAAACTAAACACAGATACTCCATATATGGCCTGATGCCAGGCCAAAACCTGGTGTGCTCCTTCAGGAGCCACCCTCCACAGGTACAAAGGTGGTACCAGGCAGCCTCCCCTCCCCCGGAAGCTGCCCTCCCCCACCAGATGAGGGCCCAGCCAGTGCACTTCAGTCTCGGGAGGGAGACACCGCAGCCTCCCCCACCAGCCACATTTATGCACCAATCTGCCTTCCCAGCCCTGGGAACTCCATGGGAATTCTGGCTCCGGCACTTTTCTCCATTCTCACTCAGTACTTTTCCACTTCGAATCCTTCTCCTTCTTACCCCCTCCCCCCACCGTCCCCAGGTTTTAAATGCAGGGGCAGAAGCAAAGGCTCCTTAGCAGCGAGAAGATTCCCTGGGTCTGTGCCGCATGCCAACGGAGCCTCGCCTGCCCCGGAATGGATCACTGGGGAGCTGGCACATCTCTGTTTCTTTGCCTCTTGCCCTCAGGATAACAGGAAGTGAATAAAGGTTGACTGCTACCTTCAGTTTGGGGCAGTGTCCTCATTGGACCACCACACCACCTGGCAGCTTGACAGGATTAAAAAAATAAAAATTTGACTGAGCAGGGCAAAGGTATGGAAGTGTGAGAGTTAATTTTGCCTCATGTATCTTTTTGTTATTTGACTGCTACCAGGAATGTATGTTCCTTTTGTTTGCCCAGATTGGGCCAGATGCTCATAGAAGACCTCAAGTCCTGCTAAGTGCAGACTCATCTTTGTTCCATTACCAACCTTTGCAAACCCTGTATGCCCCAAGCACAGGTCCACAGAACTCTACCCAGCGCCCAATCACATGTCTCAGAGGTCATTGGTCAGGGGTCATCAGTCAGGGCCTAGGCAAGACGACAGAGGATCCCCCAGCTGTGTCAGGAGCCGCTGAGAAACAGTGGCTGGATTTTGTTATAAAAATACAAACTGGTTAAGTCCCAAAATGTCTTTGTTGTAAGATATTTTTAAATGTCATTTAAAAATGACATTTTAAAAAAGATTATTTATTTATTTATTTGACAGACAGAGATCACAAGTAGGCAGAGAGAGAGAGAGAGGAAGCAGGCTCCCCGCAGAGCAGAGAGCCCGATGTGGGGCTCGATCCCAGGACCCTGGGATCACGACCTGAGCCGAAGGCAGAGGCTTTAACCCACTGAGCCACCCAGGTGCCCCCAAAATGACATTGTTTTAAGAAGATGACGACATTTGGAGAATCACAGGGCAAATGCTAGAAAACTTTTGTCAGTGCTCCCTTCCTGTGACCCTCAGCAGGCCCAGAAGTGCATGTTCCGCCAGGCACAGGCCTGGACAGATGGCCTCTCAGCCCTTCTGCCTCCACAAAGTAAACCCTTTGGGCTCAAAACCAAACAAAATCTCCAAGTTCACAGTTACGTGACTTTGCAAATAGAGGCCATATAGGCACGGTAAGGGGACAACTAAAAAATATATTATTGTCAGCCTCAATAGAACGCTTTCTCCAAGTGGCACAAAGAGTGGGGAGAAATGGGTATACCATACAGATTTAGATTTATAAATACAGACTTTATATTTATGTACCCACATGTACGTACACATACATGTACACACACACATACACACACACACCCCTCCAAGTTTAACGCTGGTACCCTCTCTGCAGAGCAGAAATGGAAAAGAAATGCCAGGCTGCTGCACTTAAAAAGCAGGTAATGGTCCAGCAGTCCAGTTTCCACGGAATAAGAGGTACGAAAAGTCTTCCAAGCAAAACAAAAGTGAGGGATCAAGCTCACTCCTGAAGCCAGAACTGAAAGTAAGTTGCTTTCTCTTGCCATCCCTTGATTTCTTCTTCTCTCTGAGGCATGGGAACAGCCAGCCAGCAAAGAAAGTGCTTTGAGGTTCACCTTTGAAAGAGTCCCAACAGCACAGAACTTCATTCCAATCTCTCACTGTTTAGAGGTCAGCCAGCCCGGCGGCATGGAACCCACCACGTGTGTCATTAAGCAGATGTACATGGATGACATGCAAATGTGCAGGAGGAAGGTTCTGCACTATTTCCATCCTCTCTGGGTGGTGGTAAGTTCAGACACTTTACCCAGGAGGTGATGCTGTGAAAGCCAAAGCACTAACTGACAAGTCCTGAGGGGCGATGGCTCATTGCTGAACCCTCTCCCAGCTCCGAAAGCCCGCGGCATGGGAGGGAGGGAGGCACGCATGTGTGCATTACCCGCGGTACTGAGGCCACACAGGATGGCAGAGATGGACCTGGCCTGGGAATCAGAATCTGTGGGTGCCAGCCCTACCTCATGCCCGTCTTTGGCTTTGGACCTTGACGTCCTTGCCTAGAAAAAGGATAGATAGGACCAGATCATTTCTCAGGCATCTTTCAAGCCTAAATTTATTTTATTTTTTTTTTTAAGCCTAAATTTAAACGATTCAGAAAATAAGCCTCAGGTATGTGGGGTAGAGAAACAGGGGTGAACTGGTACAGTGACTGCTTTTCTTCTTAGGTGGCAATCGCCACAATTTAGATTCGTTCGATAATACGTACAAACCAATACTGAAGCGTGAGGATGGGAGAAGTCACCCTTGGTGCATCTCTTAAATCAAGGAGTCCATTATGAAGCAAGCCCCCCAGTGTAATTTCACTGTTGTCATCAGTCCCCTTGGAACGCACAGCTGCAAACAAAAGGCATCTTCCACACTGTTAAGAGTATTCATGGGATGCCCTGATTCCATTACATACTTTTTCAGTTGAAAGTGATTCGAAACGCAACATTAAACCTTACATTTCCAGAATGGAGGAGAAAATCTGATACAAGGTGACAAAGAGAAACCATTCAGAAAACCCTTTTTGACAGTGTATATCAATTCCAAAGTACTGGGAGGAGGCATCCATTTTGTCAAAAAGCATCAGACCTTGTGAGTCCTGTTCAGATGCAGCAGAAGCATCTGTCTCCTTCAGAGGTATTAAAATGTGTCGACAGAAAAGAAAGCAGGGCAGCTGATGGAACAAGCAGGGGTTACCACCGTCAGAGGACAGCCAGGCTGTCGAGGCTAATTAGAGATGCCAGAAAATAGCTGAAGGGAAAAAATAATCCCACGAGCCTGGAATTAGTTTGGGTGTGTGTCTAGTCATTCCATTTTCAGAATGGATACTAAAGAAAAAGTTTGCAAATACGATGATTCATTTAACAGAACCTTAAGCACCAGTTAAAGTTTCCCAGCAAAAATATTCACCAAAGAACGGTCAGAAGAAAAAAATTACCAGTCTTTGAACAGTAGCACAAGTAAGTAACCATTTGTAGAGCCATAACTGAATCAGATATTCTTGTTTTTCTCACAACCAGCCCAGGCTGTATTCATAGCCCCCCAAATAATATCTCGATGTCATACTTCTGCCACTTTCTACAAGCATCTTGCTTTACCAGCAACATTCATGAAACCAAATGCACCAGCACGACATTTCCCAAAGTAATAAAAGCTTCAGTCATTAAAGAAAACTTTCTGAGGTGATTATTACTTAAAATAATAATAATAATAATAACAAGGGATCCATCTACAAATGAACAGTGGGGCTATGTGTTCTACCTTAAAAAAAAAAAAAACCTATAAACCACATTTCATAAAGTTCATCTAATTAAAAGTGTGCAATTCAGTATTTTTGAGTAAATTCACGAGGTTGTCACTACTATATAATTCCAGAACATTTTCATCCCATCAGAAAGAACCACTCACCCTACCGGTACCCATCAGCAGTCACTTCCCGTTCCCCCACCCTCCCTCAGCCCCTGGCAACCACGGATCTACTTTGTGTCTATGGATTTGCCTATTCTGGATATATTGTATAAATGAGATCATATCATATACAGCCTTCCGTGCCTAGTGTCTTTCATTTAACATAACGTTTACAAGGTTGATCCTTGTCGTAGCATGCATCACTACTTTTTTCCTTTTTACAGCTAAATGAATATTCCACTATGTAGATATTATATATAGATACACCATATTTTATGCATCCACTCATCACTTGATGGACATTTGGTTTGCCCCCATTCTGGCGACTGTGACTAACACTGCTATGAACGTTCATTTACAAGTTTTGGTGTGATTATGCTTTTAATTCTATTGGCTATATGCCTAGGAGTGGGACTGCTGAGTCACATGGTAACTGTTTAATTTTTTGAGGAACTGCCAATTGGTTTTCCAAAGTGGCTGCACCATTTTCCACTGCCAACGGCGGGTTTTAAAATTTTCTCTTCAAGTACCACAGAGTTCAAACTAAATTTATTTCAGAAAATCCCACAGTCATTTCTCATTTTACACAGTTTTAAAAGAACTTTGCTGGAAAGTTCTGCCTGTGTGTTTAGATTTTAGTACACACACTGACCACTTAAAGGTTCATTTTCCATTTGCTTCAGCCAGTATATATCTGGTTCTTCTCAAGTGCAGGGTCAATACCTATATTCCACAGCAAGACACTGCTCCCCCAGCACAAATGGACACACACTTCTCAAGCCCCCAAGTGAGCACATTTTTCTCCCCATAGCAAGTAGCTAGACTGGGTGAGGCCACCAAAGAATGCGTAATGTATTAGAAGGTCTTGCAACCTACACTGTGAAAGTAAACAGGGCATCCTTATTGCCATAGCCCCTGTTCAACAGCTGAAGGACTTCACCTTTTTTTTTAAATTTTTTTTCTCTACTGTAGTCATTTGGGAGTAGGATGGATCTCCCTTCCTTTCTAAAAATACACGATGACTACAATAGCTCAGTGTTCGTGTGCCAAGGCAGGTAGGACACGCAGTATCTGGGAAGCAATCTCTTCTTTACTAACGCTCTGCATCAGGCACATGCAGGTTAGAGCTGGGTCCAGTTGTGACGTCCTCACTTTAAAAAGGTAATGCGATGGAACAAATGAACAGAATCTCAAGAAGAGAAATAATAATAATAACAAAAAAACTCAAGGGGGTAGAAAATAGATGCTCTGAAGGAAATTAAAACAACTGTGGTATTTCAGCCTGAAGGAAAGAATGAGGAATGACTTGATCACACTCTCCTTCATGCAATTTGAAATGGTTTTACTCAAAGAATAGCGGGTGACCAGTTCTTCATGCTCAGAACAAAACAAACAAGAGGAAATTCTATTTAAATCAAATCAGTAAGATTCTATGGTTGGAAACAGGAAAAGAGTTTTCAGATCTTCACATTATGCATTGATCGAAAACCATGAGTCCCCACCCCTGGAATTCAAAAGGACATGGGGGAGCTTTGTCTATATTCGCCTGCCAAGTCTTGAGGCGTCCTTCACTGTTTCTCTTTATGGTGCTATAAATCAAGAACTACATCTGCTCTGTAATGGCAAAGTCAGATCCATGAACAATTCATTCTAGAATGTGTAATGTATTAGAAGGTCTTGCAACCTACACTGTGAAAGTAAACAGGGCATCCTTGTTGCCATAGCCCCTGTTCAAAACTAAGCTGCAGGACTTCACCTCGCAGGGCAGGTGGGCTCGCTTGTGGCCTGTGGTTAGGACAGAGGCTAGATGCCTTCTCTGTAAGCCCTCTTTGGTTCTACCTGCTCATAGTTACCCCGCCAATTCCTTATACAATCCCATGCCAGTTCCTTACACGACAAAGGCTTGGGAAGCCCATCTCTCATTCACTGAACATAACCATCAGTTAGTTTTTGTGGCCAGTGGAAGTGGAGTGGAAAGTAACTAGGGCCTGGAGTTCAAAGCCTAGGTCAAGCTATGAACTAGCTATGCTGGGAATAGCTCTGTGACTAGCCACTCTGTGACTTGATTTTCCCCATTTGAAAAACAGGGCAATACTAGTTTCTTCAGATTAGATGAGTTTATGCGCAAGAGACTTCACATATAGCTTGGGGTTTTGTCTTTTTTTTTTTTTTGTAGTTTTTTTTTTCCCACTAGTTTATTAACGATGCTGACTGAATCATTAAAGGAAATTCACATATCCCAAGTCAAACTAAAACAGTTACTTGGAATGGTGTTGTTTTGTACAGTAACTGTCCATAGTTGTTGTGACCCTAAGGAACTGCATAAATGAAAAAATAAATTGTACTTAGGTGGCCTCCCATAGGTTTTAATGATAAAATGGTATGCTGATTTCCCATGGTCATTTCCGGACATGTGTTCAGATCCCTCCAGAATTCCACAGAAAACAAGGCAGATTGATAGAGTAGTACTGGAACATTCCTGCTTCTCTTGATCACCAGCTTTAAAACCCTACCCTATTCATTAATATTAATGTCACAATTGCCTTAACATTTTTCTAAGCATATCTGTAATTTAAGATTTTATCTTGACAAAGATTTATAAAAGGGTCTCATGCCAAATTCCCTTTACTTACAAGAATCCTGCTTACCCCACAATTTACCTAAGGCTATTGCAATTGTCCAAATGAAAAATGAGAGTCTGGACTATGTCTATGGGAATAGATAGAAGTCTCAGAGATAAAATACATTAAAATTTTTTTTATTCTATCTGTATTTATCATATGCACATAATTTTTAAATATATCCTCCCGGGTAAAGGAAACGAAATGTCTGGGAATCCAGTGAGGTTCCCAACTTTGTCCCTGGAGGGCGATGATATCACTAACGACAGGGAGACCCAAAAGAAGCCAATCTGGTGAAGAGGATACTGCCTCTTGCCTTTGCATGCTGAATTCAGGGCATGTGAATGACGCTCAGGCAGAGGGACTAGTAAGTACTCAGCTGGAAATGCCGGTGTGATGCTCAAGAATGAGGTCAGCGTTAGAAAAAGAGACTTGGGAATAGTTATATTTACACGGTAGTCAAAAGTACGTAATTGAAACAAATGCTTCAGGGAATGTAGATAGAAAAGGAGTGTGTAAATATTAAGTGAGAACATAGAAAGATGGGTCCATTCCCTCATTTACCTGGTGAACTCTTCACCAAGTAAGTCAATGAACTGAAGTTGGACTCCATGGAACACTCTTATGAGTGATAAATAGTAGGAAGCCACCAAAAAAAAAAAATTCATGCTCAGAGAGTCTGGGAAATACCTTTTTTTGTCACACGAATTTCCTGATCTTTTACATAATAATATGGGTTGTTGTTCCCCAAGAGTAGATAATTGCACAATAATTCTCAAATGGGACTAGGGAAGGAAAAGCTCTTAACATCTCCTCACTTTTCTACTAAGGGTGGGTTAGATTCAGGGATAAGAGGCACCTGACTGAGCCTGAGGACACAACAGGCTTCACTCTTGGTAGTCTCCTGCCCTGCTCCCAAAAACCTTGTCAAGGTAAAATTTGGGGCTGCTCTCTCTTGGCAAAAAGCCACACCAAGCATCTCTCTCTGACTCCATTCTCTTTTCGAAATGCTCTCATTCACAACGCTGCTGCAGTAAATGGGGTAGACACTGCAGTGGAAGCTGCCTCGAAGAAAGCTAATCTCCTTTTCCCTCCCCACTCTTTGCCTATCTCCATTCTGGCTCTCCTCTACATAGTTGCTGGGTAAGAGTACGCAGGGTGTGTTCCTGCTACTCTGACTTCAACTGGTTCTGACTGGACACTTGAAGGTTATCTTGTTCTGGCTCTCATTTGATTTCTGTGCTGCCTCTCCAGAATGACTTTCCCTCATCACCAGGATTAGGGGGAAAGAGAAAGATAGACTGTACTGGTCCTAAGCCCTGCACCCAACTCCAGCTTCAACAAAAGACCATGACATGTGTCAGCATGGCTCATGAAGGCCATGCGGTCGAGGCCAACAACTGTTCTTTTTGTGTTCCCCTGTCTTATTCTCTGTCCGTAGATTTCTCTTTTTACCTTTTTGGGATTGGTAGGCAGGGTCCAGAACAGGACTTGCAAAATAAGTTTCCAGGTCTTGGCCAGGCAGCTTCTTATTCCTTCCTGGACATCCCCCAAATCAGGCAGAGTTTTAACTCACCTCTGCAGAATGCTGTTGTCCCTCTGTAGCTTCCCTAATGGCTCTCGTTGCACAAACAGGAAATCTCTCTGACATTTACGGGTGAAGAAACCTATTTTGGACTTTATGTTTTTGCCATTTTGCAAATACTCAGACCAACAGTATGGAGTTAAGATCCCATTACTTCTGATGGGAAGGCTAAGGGTGGACAGTACCATCAACCTATCAAAAGTGTTCACATAGCTGAAGCCCAAAATAGATTTATGCTCACAGAACATGGTGAAGACAATGGAACTGGCCTGCCTTAGTTATATTTGAAAAATGGAGGCAACGGAGGAAGAGACCAATTGGCTGTTTGACAGCAAAGGTGTGATGCTGACAGACGACAAGGCAGAAGTACTATGTTATTGCTATTTTTTTTAAAAGATTTTATTTTATTTATTTGACAGAGAGAGATCACAAGTAGATAGAGAGGCAGGCAGAGAGAGAGAGAGAGGGAGGCGGGCTCCCTGCTGAGCAGAGAGCCCGATGCGGGACTCGATCCCAGGACCCCGAGATCATGACCTGAGCAGAAGGCAGCGGCATAACCCACTGAGCTACCCAGGCGACCCCTATGTTATTGCTATTTTACCTGTCAGATTGAGGAGGGGAAAACAGCCTTGAGAAAAACAACAACAACAACAAAAAAACAAAAAGCCCAAGATAGATGAAATCATTTCAGAAGAGAGCTCTGCCACAATAAATGGGGTCAAGTCCTCTGGCTTCAACAGATTACATCCTGGGGCCCTACAGTCCTTAAAAACGAGGCAGCCATAGTTCTGTCAGGGATCTGGGAGCAAGTACAGTGAAGAAATGTGCCCAAAGATTGGAAATGGGCAAATCAGGTCCGATTTTCAATGGACGATGGGCTCAGTCAACAGAGGAGTGTTGCTCGGTATCAATCTGGAGTAAGATTCTAGAGCGTGCCCATAAAGAATGGCTTGTGAGGGCTAATCAAGGAAAGCCCAGATCACTGGTCATCTACCTGGATCCTCTAAGCGAGGACATCATGTCATCCACAACCTGCCCCCATCCCTCTTTTGGTCCAAGTGAAAGAAACACTGCAGGCAGAATACCGATTTGGACTTCAGAAACCAACACAATCTTTTCATGATCTTTTGGTGGACAATGAAGAAGAGAAACTAGTGTCAGTTAAAATACACGGATTAAAAATGGTTGGAATGTCCACAAAATTTAAAGAGTTTCAGTCCATTAGACAATTCCTGTGGTACAGCTCTGTGGGAGAAGGTCAGAGTGGGCGTAAGGATGCTCTCTTCATAGGGGAAAAGCCAACACCTATGGAGTGCCCGGGTCAGCTCCGTTCTGAGTGGTGCCATGTGTGAATAGGGAAATACCACACAAACCGGGCCAGGGCTGGAGACCCGGGTGATGAGGGGCTCAAACCAGCTCTCTGGAGATTGTGTGCAGGAGACCAGGGATGTTTATTCTGAACAAGATTTGTGGAGGATTACAACAGGTGCCTTTTAATACCTGAAGGAGCAACAAGTGGAAGTCCAAGTGATCCCACCTGGGTGGTAGGAATATGCCTTTCTTTCCCTAGTCTTTTAAAAACTACACAAGTAACCGACACTGCTTATGTGATAGTAGAAAGTTTTGTTTTGGTTTTTGTTTTTAGAAAAGTTTCATGAGGTAAACATGCATGGACATATACAAAATAAATGCCTAAAGGAGAAGGCTATCAGGACAAAGGGGAAGTGCAGGCCAGGGAGTGCAGACATACTGTTGAGAGCGCCACACTGAAGAGTATTTCCTGAGAAACAGAAGGAAAAAGTAGGGGGAGATGAGAGGAGGGTGGGCAATTGAATTTCACAGAAGCTGACTGACAGAGCTAGGGAAGAGATGATGGCACTTGGAAGGCTAAAAACCTGGGAACAGTCTCTTTCAGGAACAGCAGCAGCGAGAGGGAGAGACAAACCAGGACTTCTAACCATGAGCCAGTTGGATCTACCTAAGTTAACTGATGAGGTGCCTGGGATATCAGAAAAGATTTAACCAAAACCAAAGAGTATCTTCAAGGGGTCAAAGAAGAAAAATCTCCTCTTCAAGGAACACTGGACACTGTGATTGGTCTAGTTGGAAAATAAAGTCAGGGAGATCAGAAAAAGAAACCCCAGTAGGAGGGCTCAGGAAAAAGACCCATGGCCAAATGGAGGCTGACAGACACTGTTGGGTTCTTTCATGTATGCTGGCAACTGAGTCATTCCAACCATGTGAGGTGTCTCAGCCACAAGGGCTGAGACTTCAGTTGTCAGTCTGAATTCTCTGAGTTTGGATGGGAGGGTAAAGGAAAAGAGGAAGAACATCACAAACAAAATAAGGAGCATGATTTCCAATAGATAAGCCACTTCTGCTTTCCTTGGGATCAGTAGTGTCCAAAGTAGAAGCTTAGCTAGCTACTTAGCTTCCAAGAAAGAGTGGGAACATCATTCCCATTTTTGACACAAGAATGTACAGGGAAGGGGCGCCCGGGTGGCTCAGTTAGTTAAGTTGTTCCCTTCTGCTCAGGTCATGATCCCAGGGTCCTGAGATCCAGCCCAGCATTGGACTTCCTGCTTAGCAGGAAGCCTGCTTCTCCCTCTCCCACTCTCCTGCTTGTGTTCCCTCTCTCGCTATGTCTATCAAATAAATAAATATACAAAATCTTTAAAAAAAAAAAAAAGAATATACAGGAAAGGGGACGCCTGGGTGGCTCAGTTGGTTAAGTGTCTGCCTTCAGCTCAGGTCGTGATCCCAGGGTCCTGGGATCGAGCCTCGCATCGGGCTCCCAGCTCAGCAGGAAACCTGCTTCTCCCCCTCCTTCTGCCTGCTGCTCCCCCTGCTTGTGCTCACTGTCAAATAAATAAAATCTAAAAAAAAAAAAAAAAAAAGAATGTACAGGAAATATTTATACTATGGGCTAGTATGTATGAAAGAATAAGAAATCTTCAGGTGAACAAAAAAATTTTTAGTTTATACAAACCAGTTAGAGTTTAACGTTCCTCCTCAAACTCTAAGAGAAAAATATACCAGTTTAGCCTCCTATATCTCACGGAAATGAAGAAGGAAAAAAAAACAAAACAAAACAAAGAAAGAGGTAAATTCTCTGGAAGAAAAACCCACTGGAGTAAATCCACCAGAAATGTGTCATCATGGATACACTGTTTTCAAATGTTCTTTTAGGGGCAAGGTTGAAGCTGTAAGCTTGTTCTTATAATAACCCTGTTGGAGAGGCATTTCCTACCACAGCACCGCTCTACAAAAACACTCAGGAGAAACACAATCCATCAAATCCCATGTTTCCGTGTCCCAATTTCTATGGACCTATTCAGATTTGCATTTTGAATGTTTGGCGTCGGTCAGCAAGTCCCACATGCCACAGAACAAGAGGCTCTCAGAGCACAATCACCCCGGTCCCACTGGCTGCTCCCATTCACAACTCCCTCTCAAAGGAGAAACCCAGATGGAAGCTTTCCACAAGCAAACCTTTATAGCCTCAGCTTGGTGCAATTTAAGAGTGAGGTTCAGAAGCAATTAGAGAGAGCATTAATAGAGCCATTTGTTATAATTCGAAACATGAGCTTGCTGTTCAAAAGGCTAACTGCAGGGCTTGAAGCTAAGTGCTTAAAACTGCCCCGGAATCCTCAAGTAATAAATCCTAATTCCAATCACATTCCTTCAATCACAGATGAAAAAGTTCACACTTTCTCATGTTTGGCTGGGATCACTTAGAGCCATTCGTTGTAGCTGTGAGATCCCTTTCATGAGAATCAACATCTTCATTTGGTTTCCACATGAACAACTGTTGGAGGCTATAAAGTCTTTGAAGAGCATCTATTTTTGCCTTGAGGTCTGGTGGCGTCAGAGTTCACATGAACCCCACAGATGAAAACTATCTGAGTGTGATTTCATCGGTGCCCACAGCCCTCTCGCCAAGGGGAGGTCCCTGCATGTGCAGGGCTTCTCGATCTCCACGGCTTACGTGTTTGTCCTTAAACCTGTTTTCACTGGTTTCCGAGGAGGACGGAATTTAAAGATGATCCACGAGGCACGTTCACCAGAGAACGTGGGACAACTCCCTTGGACAGTTAACCCCAAAACATAGCTCCCTGGTTGCATCCACGTGTGTTCTCCTTCAGCGGTGGGACATAAACTTCGCCAAAGCTCCACACGTCTTCTCTTTCTGCGTACACAACTGCGATCTTTGTTCCCTCGCTGGCCACACTTTCTCGATACCTTTACACGGCGGAGAAGAGAAAGGGGTATCTGACGCAAGAAAGAAAGAGGGTTTCTCTTTCCCTCGAAAGGTTGTGCAGCCAGACCACTTCCCAGAGTGACTCAAAAAATTGTCTTATAAAAAGGGGATAACATGGCCGAATGACCTGGGGTGGTTCTGAGGGGGACCCACCGAGTCTCAGGTTGAAGATGATGCTCTGACACGGCGGTCGGACGTGGCTATCCAGAAGCCTTAAGCACGGCCACATGGTGTACTCGGCCACGGATACATGAGCACCTGCCAGGACCAGAGCGCTGAATCCACGCGGAGGGAGTGCTCCCGCGGGGACCACGCTTCAGACCACCTGCCGAGCGGTGGCTGCTCTTCAGCTGTGAGCCTAGTTGTTCAGTACTTGACAGAGCAGGCGGAAGTACGACAGAAACTGCTACAACCTCTTGTGGGTCCCCAGCTAGCTGCTTCCTTGGTGGCTCTCTTGGGGGATAATGAGAGCACACTTGTCAAATACAGAAAGTTGAAATCACTGATGTGATGCTAAAACTTATCGTAGATTATTAAACATTTACTAGAGGTGTGTAAGGCAGAGAGGTGGGAAATGACATTTCTTCACAGAAATTTTTGAGCTTAGAAATCCTATCAGTTTGGTTGTTTCATTTTAGGGATGAAGAGACCAAGATCTGGGGAGATTAGGGGTTTGCCAAGACTGAAACCCATCTTCCCTGTCACCTCCGTGTTCCTTCCTCCATATGCTACGCTTCCCCCTTCCTCCTAGTGGACCATTACTTCCCACTTAAACTCCTGGTTGTTTTTGAACATTTAGGGACACTCACCAATGCGTTCTGCTACCCTCTAAGAAAGGCCAGGATTCTTCCCAGTCCTGACTTCCTGCCTTCATCCAGCAACCACTTTTTTGTTTGTTTGTTTGTTTTTTGCCACCTGTACTGGGTTTCTGCCCCATGCCAGTGATGACCACCCTCCCTCTTCTCTCCTTTGTCACATCCAGTAATATAAAAAATGTTGAACTCTGGTGAATTTCCCTCCAGAAAATTACCAGGGACAAAAATAGTGAAATGAGAACAAGTGGGAGTGACCCAGAAGAGGAGAGAGAGTGTGCACCCAGAGAGATCACTTACTCTGGAGCTAGGATGTGGAGAGGTACCGTCTGGGGAGAGCCGAGTCCCCCGGCTTATGTCCTACATTGCAGAGAGGGGAAACCATGTGCTGAAAATCTAGGTATGCCCTCGATTAGTAAGAGGAGACCACGGCTGCAAATGACTCGACAGAGCTGAGCCACCAATCTGAGGCAAATCTGTCACAACTTTGGGTGATAGCTGTGCTGAACAAAAACCTCCCAAACACAGGGAGGAGGGCTCAGCCTCTAAAGAAGCTGGAATTTTTCAGCCATAAACCATCAACTGAAATTAAACCCATGTGACCTCGAGCATAATGGGAGCCCCAGTAAAACCATACTTTTACTGATCAAATTAGAACTTCTAAGACCTTGCTTCCTCTCCCTTGTTTTCTTTCCCCGAGTACTTCCCCTGTGCCAGGCACAGACAGCAGGGTACCTGAGAGAACCGTCTGCCGCACGGAGCTTACAGCCTTGGGAGGGGCTGCGGTCTGTGCAGGAAGGTGGCGGGGCATGCCAGAGTAGGAAGCGAGGAGCGGGCACTGAGGCCGGAAGGACTTGCCGTGGGGAGCCACGTGCAAAGCCGGGGGTAGGCAGTGGGAGGACAGTGCAGGCAGAAATGACTGTGTGCGCCAAGCCTCCGGGGTGGGAGTGCACTGGGCACGGGTGATGAGTGGGACCAAGGGGCATGAAGAAGACCAGATGGGGTTGGGGGTGCTGGAGAAGTGGGCAGGGCCAGTCGGAAGGCCTGGCAGGGCATCAGATGAGTTCATGTAAGATCAGAGACGCGCCCTGAGGGGGTTGGAGCAGAGGACGGATCTTCTACAAAGCAGACCACGCTTGTTGTGTGCAGAAAGTGGACCTCTGCAGGGCAGAGCTGAACGAGGGAAATAGCAACCTATCGCGGGGGTTCAAGTGAGAGATGTGCCAGTCCTCACTGAGGACTAAGCAACAGAGGTCACAAGAACGGATGCATTCACAATGTAATCCAGAATCAGGCTGGATGGGAAGCCAGGGCGATGGGGCTGAAGCCATGTTTATGCGGTGCCTCCATGTGCCAGGGGCAGTTTCCCCAAAAGTAACCATCTCCTTTGTATTCCCGGTCCCTGTGCACCCACCAATGTAGTGTCGTCCCAGACCAGGTGCACCTACTCACATAGGCTCCTTTAAAGAATATTATCAAGCCCACCATGATTTCAATGCTATCATGGTCTTTTCCAGCAACAATGTTATTTATAAGCAATTTTTGGGAGAGCCTAAGCAGACTCGAGCCTTCATCTGGAAGAGCTTTGAGGGGATACAAAGCTACGATTTGATTCCTGCCACAAATGAGCTCTGGCTTGTTAGGAGAGGGAGGGAGAAACACTCAATTATGTTGCAGTATGAAAAGTGAAGCAATGGCACAGAGAAGGGCACCAGGAAATGGCTCTGCCTGCGAAAGGACAGGAAACATAGGAAAGACATCAAGGAAGCAGTGATCCTGACGTTGAATCTTCTAGAAGACATGCCAGGGTTGCTGGACAGACAAGGAAGGAGGAAAATTTAGTTCTGGGGGACCTAAGGACACGGCCTGGTATTGCCAGGGCTGTGGTATGAGGAAAGAGAGTGACAGGAGGCAAAGGTAAAGGCAGGCTGACAAAGAAGACTAGAGTCTGGCCTTGATCCTGCGGATGAGAAGTTGCTGAAGGGCTTTCTACAGGGAAGCAGCACCGCCTCCAGAGTTTCAGCCGTCTAGGGGCCATCCAGAGCCCTTGTGAGGCTCTACCACAGCCGCTGCTGGCCACCGAGAGGAGCTGCTAACACACAGGGAGGGAAAAGAGAAAGACTTTGCACCATATCCAAGTGTTCCAGGTTAAGTAATGGGTGCTTCAGTGGTGCCTCAAAACAAAACTGGAAACACAGAGAAAGACATCGTTTGGGAAAATTCCTTTAATTTTGGCCATTTTAAGTGTGAACACGTTTGCAGGGCATCTTATTTATTTAGACCTTACTTTGTTCCAGAAAGGATTTAAAGAGAGATTACACAAATAGACACCAGGTAAAACAGAAAATAAATCTTTGTGGAAAATAAAACTAGGGAAGATCAGAGGAGGCTAGGAACTAAGTTAATACAAAAAACACCTGCTGTAAGGTTCTTAACACTCCTAGAAGCAGTCACAAATGCTTCCTAACAGCAGAACCAAAAAAACCAGCATCAGTTTACTCATCTCAGGGTCCAAAACACAAAAACCGTCCCACTCCTCGTAACCCCCAGCCTTTCTCTAAAATGCACAGAATAGAAAAGGTCTCCATGGTACTGAGGAGAGAGGAATCTGGGAAACAAACAGGTTCTTCAGCTGCATCCCTTCAGTAAATACAAACAAATCCATTTCCTAGAGCTGTTTCTCGAAACCTTCTCCAACGAGGGCTCCTGGCATCAAGACAGCAGTTCAGACAGAAAACCACTGAAAGGAGTTACAAGTGTGGGGGTCCACCCTCATCCAGCGACAGACCTGGGAATTTCTAGAGGGATGTCAGAACTAGAAATCCTCCAGGTACTGTTTCTCACAACAGAATCTCAAAACAGGGACGGCAACACATTCCTGGTTACGCTGTCCAATACGTACCCAGAGAGCATCACTCCATGTGCCAGGCCTCAGGCCTGGAAAACAGGTTAGACTCGGGGATATGAGGGAAGAGGAACCATGGAGTCTGAGGAAAGTCAGAAGGCAGACCCTGCCACGTGACCACAGAGAGGTGGGAAGCTGAGGTGACCAGAGGGAGGCAGTCCTGAGATGTGGGAGAGCTGTCTGGCCTGGGCAGCGTCAGGATGGAAGGGGTCGATGAAGGTACACATGGCGGCTGGCTGAGGGTGGGATGTGGGGAGGCTTGCTGAAGAGGAACCCCTCAGTGGGCTGCATGTTAGGGGCAGGAGAGAGAGGGGAACGGAGAGAGTGAAATCCTGGAAGGCACCAAAGAGATGGTTTCCAGAAGGCGAAGAGCCAGTGTGTTCATGTGCTCATGGCAGCTGCTTTCAGTCCCTTCTGTAAGGTGTTTTAGCTAAGGTATTCCCAGCGGCTGTAACAGATAAACCCTACAAATCCCAGGGGCTCAGCGCAATACAGGTTTACGTCACATATGAACCATAAAGTCACTCAGCAAATCCAGAGGTTGGGGGAGGGCGTCCTCGGGAATGAGGTGGCCAAGCATTCCGCCTGCTTCAGCACACATTTCCCAGGCCAACCTTGCAGGTCAACCTCTCACTGGCAGAAAAGGCAGAAAGGGAGGACGGCATGCATAGCAGTTTCCTAGGGCTGGCATAAATTACCACAGAGTTAGTGGCCTAAAATAACAGACGTCTACCCTCTTACCATTTTAGAGGCTGAAAGCCTGAAATCAAGTGCCAGCGGGGTCCTGCTCCCTCTGGAGGTTCTAGGGGAGGCTCTAGGGGAGAATCCTTCATTGCCTCTTCTAGCTTCTGGTGAGTCCTGGCAGTCCCTGGCAGTCCCTGACTTGGGTCACTTAATCCACTCTTGGCCTCTACCTTCATGGGTCATCTCCCCAGTTGTCTCTGCCTTCACATGGCCTTCTAAGAAAACCAGTCGTTGGACTTAGGACCTGCCCCAATCCACTATGACCTCATCCTAACTTCCATCTTAATCCTACCTACAAAGACCCTATTTTCAAATAAGGTCACATTCACAGATTTGAGGGTTAGGACGTGGACCTACCTTTTTGGGGGACACGATCAAATCATTACAACATACAGAGGTTTTTATGGGTCAGGTCTGAGAAGTGGCACACATCACTTCTGCTCACAACTCCCTCTCCCCACCCCCACTAACACTTCACCATGCAGCCACACCTAACGGCACAGAAGGCTGGCAAGGTAGTGCCCCATGCCGGGGGGTGGGGGGGATGGGGGGAGAGGACAGGTGTTTAGGGAGCAGTTAGCCAGTTCCAGAAGTAGGGTGAGTGAGGTGGGGGAGTAAACTGTATTCCAAGGAAGGGGCAAGGACAGAGTCAAGGCCGTGGGGAGGGGAGAAGTTGAGCCTTGGGTCTGGCCGGGAGAGATGGGACCAAGAACACCAGTGGGAGCTACCAGTATATTCCTGAAGCTGGACGCCACAGGCAAACTTCTATGAAATGGCAAATGCTGAAAGAAAAGAGAGCTGGGGTTTGTCTGGCTCTCTAAGCCCACTGTCTGGTTTCTTTGAGGCCTGTCCTGGGACATACTTACTTGGCACAGCTCATCACATGTTCTCATGTGCCCACACTGCGTATGTTATGCAGATACGTTGGGAAATTCATGAGTGCTCCCTCTCCTTCAAGCAGCACTGGACATTCCCAGCATCATAGTCCTGAGAGTTCTTACAGAAATGCTGGGTGGGGGGCACCTGGGTGGCTCAGTTGGTTAAGCAACTGCCTTCGGCTCAGGTCATGATCCTGGAGTCATGGGATCGAGTCCCACATGAGGCTCCCTGCTCAGAGGGAAGTCTGCTTCTCCCTCTGACCTCTCCCCTCTCATGCTGTCTCTCTCAAGTAAATAAAGAAAATCTTAAAAAAAAAAGAAAGAAATGCTGGGTCGGGACCCCTGGGTGGTACAGTGGGGTAAGCCTCTGACACTTGGTTTTGGCTCAGGTCAGGAGATCGAGTCCCACGTCAGGTTCTGAGCTCAGCATGGAGTCTGCTTGAGACACTCTCTCCCTGCCATGCACCCCTGCCCCACTCTCCCGCGAGTGCACTCTCTAATAAATATATTTAAAAAAAAGAGAAAGACAGACATGTTGGGGCAACCAGACGACTGCCTGATGGCAACGCAGTGAAACAGTGATTAATGCCTCGGCATGCCGTAATTAAGTATTTGCTACAGAAAGCACAGCGGCCTGCAATAGGATAGTGTCAAGCTCGTTCTGATGTGGCCTCATCACCCCCAAAAAGTTCTGACCTTCAAACCTATACTGTTTGGGAACAAGGAGGTTTTCTACAAGAGCCCGAGGTCAGGAAAAGCTAAATGCATGTGCGTGGCTGTTCTTACGTGCGAATACCACTGGAGCCTTTGGAGCGGCTGAACTGCAGCGGCCGCAGCGGGCAGACACGGCCCCACACTGATCCGGGTGAGCCAGCACTCATTCCTCACGCAGAGGGCAAAGGGTACAGCTGTGCGGTCACCACAAAACCAGTCGCAGGGCCTGGACAGACTTATTTGAGAGACTGCTCATCATTGGAATCACTAAGCACCCCTCTAGAACATGACACGAAGACTGGCTTGCTAGGCCCTGTTCTCATTTATTCAATGCCTTCTGTAGGCACAAGCACGATGTGAGAATACAGCGCGGAAAGCCCAGCACCATACAGTGGTTTTTAAGAAGCTCATAGAACACCTTAAGGGACTGAGATGGAGGTTAACTACCATTATTATCATTACAGTGATAAAAACATTGATTGAACAATTACTACAGGCCAGGAACTGCATTAGCATTTTGCATGCTTGTAATCCTTCCACCAACCTTATTACAGATAAGATTCTCACTCTCCCCATTTCACTGATAAAGGAATAAAGGCACAGAGGGGCTGCACACTTTTTAAGGTCACACAGCATTCTAGGCGGTGCAGCCAGGACCAGAGAACCCAGTGAAGTTTTCTCCAGAATCTGGGTTATTCACAACTCTGTAACCTGCCCTACCACAAGTATTCTCATCTGTTTTCTATATTGAGACTTGGCTATATAATTTCACTTAAATGAAGGGTCTAAAAAGTGAACACAGTCTAGCTATTTTTTAAAAGACCAATTAACATTAAGAACTGGGCGGCCTGTTTGGAATAGCGACCCTCTGTCCTCGGAATACTGGTGCTATTACGGTTATAACCTGACAGCTCAGATTTACAAAGAGCATGACCAAGGGTGTGTGTGGGGGAAATTATACATAAACTTTGACACAAAAAAGAACCAAGTTGTGGTGGGGTGGGGGTAGGTAGAGGGGGTGGGAGTGGTGGTAAGTAGAGAGAAGTCAGTGTGAAAATCAAGTGCATGAATCCAGTTTTGGCAGGCAGGTCTGATGGCACATGGCAGGGAACAAGTCCCCACTCTGCAGCTGGGAAAGGCTATACCGCCTGGCCTGCCACTGGAAGAGAAAAGCAGGGACCCAAAAGCTGGGTGGTCAAGCACAGCCCAACGCAAAGGGTCAGGCGGGCTCTGGGCCCAGCAGCATGACTGAGGGCTTCGTGCGCTGCTTAGCTCCCTGGGAAGCATGACCTTGACTTCACAGCTAAGTCTTGCAAGGGAAAAAAAAAATGACTTGTTTGTTTGCTGAATGCCTAAGAGCCTGGAGGCTTTTTAAAGGGCTTTGCTGAAAAAAAGAACTTTTCTATGTTACTTGGAGACAACCACTGCTTGCCAAAAACACTAGGTTAAAAAAGAATCACAAAGCTTGAGAGCTGGAAAGACGATGAGAGGCTGCCTAGTGTGCCTCCAATGCACCGAAAGTATGATTGTAAACAATATGGAGACACCCTCCCACCCCCGCAGATGTCTTAGAGAGTGTGCTGACTTGAATTCGGCATGTAGCTCAGATCCAGTCTGGTAAGAATATGGTTTTAGAGTCCAGAGCTAACATCTGGCAGCAGTACTGGGTCAGAGGAGTTGGACTCCACACTACAGTCCCCAAACAGCTCAGGAATGTGATCTAAAAAGTTCATAGCACATGCTTTTACTTCAGTCCCAGAAATAATGTACCCTTTCATACACAAGTTATCTGTACCGTAATGCAAAATTTATTTTACCTGGCATCCTATTTTTAAAAAAAGATTTTTTTTATTTATTTATTTGAGAAAGAGAGAGACAGTGAGAGAGAGCATGAGAGAGGAGAAGGTTAGAGAGAGAAGCAGACTCCCCGCGGAGCTGGGAGCCCCATGCGGGCCTGGATCCCGGTACTCGGAATCAAGACCCAAGCTGAAGGCAGTTGCTAAACCAAATGAGCTACCCAGGCACCCCTTTGCATCATATTTCTATGATAATCTAAGACATACTGAAGTGACAAACTCTATTTACAGTGTTAGTAGTAATAGCAGTAATCATATTAATTGATAATATTAATAACATTTATTAAATGCTTTCCATATGGCAGAAAGAATTTGAATTCTTCAAATGCATTCAACCAGCAGGTAAGAATGGTTTTGCATGCAATCTATGTGTTACTTCTTGATTCTCCTGACGGCCAGTTTCCCCGCACTGAAATGCAAACTCCAAGAGGACAGGGTTGGTTTTTTTTTTTCCATTATTAACTAAGTGTCTAGTTCTCACAACAGTGGCTGGCACATAGCAGATATTTGCTGAATTGCATTAACTCATTTAACCTTCACAGTGACTCTATGATACAGGGACTGTTAAGGTTCCCACTTTACAGATGAAGGAAGCAGATATAGAACCGGGGACTAGCTTGTTCAAGGTCACACGGTCAATGAGGAGCTGGAATTCAAACCCAGACCTCCTGGCTTGAAACTCTGCACTTTTAACAACTAATACTGAGCACTTCCGACTCTAAATTTTAACACAGATTAATAGCTAACATGTACTCAATGCTTTCTATTTGCCAGCCATGGAAGATAAATGCCTAATGTGTGTGTATGCTCTCATTTAATACCCACCTGGGGGATTTTTTTTTTTAAATTAAAATCTGGGGCGCCTGGGTGGCTCAGTGGGTTAAAGCCTCTGCCTTCAGCTCGGGTCATGATCCCAGAGTCCTGGGACTGAGCCCCGCATCGGGCTCTCAGCTCAGCAGGGAGCCTGCTTCCCTCTCTCTATCTCTGCCTGCCTCTCTATCTACTTGTGATCTCTCGCTGTCAAATAAATAAATAAAATCTTAAAAAAATAATAAATAAAAATAAAAAATTAAAAAATTAAAAACTGTCGGGCTTCTCTTAAGCTTACTAAATCAGCATTGTTGGAAGTGGGGGTGGAAGTCTCCACTCTGAAAGCACTCCGGGTGATTCTCATGAAACCACTCTGGGAACCACTGAAGAGCCCATATTCCCTTTTTTACTGATAGGGAAATTGAAGCCCAGAGTAATTGGCTTTCCCGGGGTAGAGCCAAAACTAGAACCCAGGATCCCTTCCTTTTCTTCCCTTTCCAAGATTCTGCCGGGCACACACTCAGTAGCACCAGCTGTCTCGAGCACGGAGTAATCTTTCCTCCCTACTATCCCCGACCACCACTAACAGTTTGCTGAGCCACCTCCTGCCGTAGGGCATTATGAAGACTATTTCATCTTCTCCTTGGTTGAAATTTTTGTAACATTACTGAGAGACAAGAGCCTAAGTACAGAATCCGGAAGCACTGAAGAAACAAAGGTTCCGGAGTGCACATATAGGACGTTGCCCTTGGCCGGCTCAAGGAGGCAGCAGCAGAAGGCACACTGGGCTGGGGGCCTAGAGACCCGGAGGTAAACTCCAAACCTGTCCCGAACTGTGAGAGGGTCCAAAATTCACATCCCCCATGGAGCCTCAGTTCCCTGCTTTGCAAACAAGCAGAGTTAAAAGGATCTTATTAATGCATCTCAGAGACATCGTCCACAGCTCTGAAATTCGGTGACCACTCCATAACACCCAGCCAGAGGCTGATCTGGCCTGCTCAGCTCCCTGCACTCCTGAGACCCTGCTCCATTTTCCTTATTGGCTTAGTTGCCAAGAGACGGACAAGATGCCTCGAGAAGCTTTTCAGCTGCCACCTCTATCAGCTCTGGGGAGGCTCAGCCCCCTGACAACCTGTACCACATGGGTTACCCCAGATCTGAGCCTCCTGGGAAGCCGTGAACTAGGCTCTTCCCAACTGTCCAGTGCTAGCCTTCCTGCCCTTAGAGGCCCGGATTTACTGACTCCAGCATTATGTCTACCACTGAATGTTAAGGCTGAGCACATCTCAAAGCTTAACTCCTTTCTTATTCTGAACTAGCAGCTCCCAGGTTAGCAGCCGCCTGGGCACTGGGCACCACCTTTCCCTTAGTATTACATACTGCTCTCCAGCTGAGGAGTGGGCTCTCTTTTATCTTCTTGTCTGAAATACCGTCCCCTGCCTCGATGTCCACTAATGTGACTATAATCACTACCATTGTGGGTAGGACACCTGCCGCGGTCATTGCTGCCACCACCCGCACACCACCCGCACGCTGGCCACTGCCTGCCTCCAGGCTGTTGGAGCCGGTGAAACTGCCTGGGGCAGGTTTCATGTGTCTATCCTCCACCCTCTCCACACCTCCAGGTTCCCTTGGACTCATCCCTCTGGTACCTTCCCAAGGAAGAGCGGTTTCCCAGACCCCTTCACAGAGGGTTCCAGTGCATCAGAGAGCTACAAGAGCAGCTGGCCTCACTTCCTCCTGGGGGAGGAGAAGAGTTTCTTCTTAGGTCATGACTTGATATGGTTTTGATTCATGTCAGCTTCATCCCTCAGGTGGGGGGCCCTGATGTTGGACTCAGCATTCATGTGTCTTAACAACCAAAGACTTATTAAGATTATTTAAAAAAAAAAAAAAAAAAAAAAAAAAAAAAAAGAACGTGAAATAAAAAATTAGGGGGTGCCCGGGTGGCTCAGTGGGTTAAAGCCTCTGCCTTCCGCTCAGGTCATGATCCCAGGGTCCTGGGATTGAGCCCCTCATCGGGTTCTCTGCTCAGCAGGGAGCCTGCTTCCTCCTCTCTCTCTCTGCCTGCCTCTCTGCCTACTTGAAATCTCTGTCTGTCAAATAAATAAATAAAATCTTAAAAAAAATAATTAGATATAAATCTCAGATAACATTTTCAGACAGTGGCTAAGGGAGACCTACAGCTGACGTGCAGGTGCAGCTACCCAAGGGGAGGATAATTCGGGACTCAGGACGGCGTAGTGGTTAAGCGCATGTGCTTGGGACGCACGGGCCAGAGTTTGAGTCTAGCTGCACAGTACACAGCACGACTCTGGGCAAGGTACAGGAGCTCTCTAAGACGTGGTTTGCTCATCTACATGAGAGTTAATGAGTAATGGCCTCCTTGGTGGAACTGCTGACCTGAATCGATATGCCATTTAAAAATCTCTCCAATGTAACTATGAGAATTTAAAACTCATCTCAAAAGAACATGTTTGACTAAAACATCAGGACAGTCATACCCCACCCTGGTTAGTGTCACCTTTCTTCCTTAGCATGAAATGAGTATCTCTTTCTGTGATGAACTTTCTAAAGACAAATATATTCAGTATGCTATTTATTTGCAGGCTTATTCATTATTCAAATACGTTCTCAAAGATGAAAGTGGATCACAGTGAGACAGCTAGTTCTTTGCTATCTGACAATTTAAGCTGAACTTACTGCATCTCTTCTAAAACTAACAGTGACAAAATTAAAGTAACAAAAGGGATCACTGTTGTTTGTGCTTTAAAGATAATGACATCTAAGTTGTAGCTTCCTCAGCTCAATGGGGGAAATGTATCAAAAACAAAGACACCATCACTAATTGCATTTAACATGAATTCCCTTCTCAATGCCCAGTGCTGGCTGAAATTGCCAAACGTTCATCAAAGTAGATTCCCTTGATTCTGGGGAAACAACTTAGACTACATGTCCCAGAAGCCTTTTTTCTTGGATGGCCATACACCTGACTTGTAGCAGCCAGTAGAAACCATGCAAATATGACAGATGCCTCTTCTGAGCCAGGGCCATAAAAATTCCCTTCCACTCTCTTGACCCTTTCCAGCTGACTGGATGTTGATGCACCCTCAGAGACGAAGTGTTAAAGATGACAGAACCTCCTTCGTCCCAGGTCCCTGGATGCCTGCAAGAGACAAAGTCACTGCTTCTCTAGACTAGTGAATTTGTGGGTCTACTGCTTCCACACTTAGCCTACCCAAAGGACAGCAAGAAACCTCTGTACCTTTCCTCATACAAATCATGAAATCATTAATCTCTTATAAGAAGGAAAATTGAGGGGCACCTGGGTGGCTCAGTTGGTTAGGCATTGGACTCTTGATTTTGGCTCAGATCATGATCTCAGGGTTGTGAGATCAAGCTCTGCATCGCGGTCTGCACTGGGTCCAGTGGAGCCTGCTTAAGATTCTCTCTCTCGGGCGCCTGAGCCTGGGTGGCTCAGTTGCTGAGCTTCTGCCTTTGGCTCAGGTCATGATCCCAGGGTCCTGGGTTTGAGCCCTGCTTCGGGCTCCCTGCGCAGTGGGAAGCCTGCTTCTCCCTCTCCCACTCCCCCTGCTTGCGTTCCCTCTGTCACTGTGTCTCTCTCTGCCAAATAAAAATAAAAATAAAAAATAAATAAAAGAAAGATTCTCTCCGTTTTCCTCTACCCCTCTCTCTTTCTCTAAAACAGAAAAAAGGAAAATGGAAACCTCACAATATTATAAAGATTCCCCTAAAGCCATTGAAACATAATGGGGACCCTGAAAAAACCAAATTACTAGTACCACCTTCTTACTAGGTGATTACACAGTTGATGCACAAATATTTTCCTTAAGAGCAAACCCAGTCTTCCCCACGGCAGCCCCCCACATCGGTATAAGCTCTCCCTGAGTCTGAGTCTGCACCCAGTACAATGGCGATAAAGCAGCTGACCACTGCTGGGCAGTTACGTGGACCTGACTCCACGCTGAGAGCCCGTGCACATCTGCTCATCTAATCCTCCCTGGAAAGGGAAAGCCACCCTCCTCTCCATTCATAGGCAGCAAAACCGAGGCACCGGAAGCCTGAGATCGGCCCAAGGTCACATACAAGTAAAAGTGGCAGAGCCAAGATTCAACTCAGCCAGTCCGAGCCCCTGTTCCTAACCACGGCCCTATCCTCCTGTGGTTGTCGCCTCTGTCCCCAGTTCACGGAGAACAACCCTTACCAGTCTCCCCCATATCTCACAAACACCCAAAGATCTCTTGCACCAACACAAATGATCTTTCCATGTAACGAAAAAACTCTGGTTTGTCTCAGTTTTTCTCCTCCTTTCAAACATGGCTTAGAAGCCCTTCACCATTCTGGCCTCTCGGTGGCATGTTCCTGTTCATTCAGGCACATGTTGAATTGTGTCACCTAGAGAGGGACTTCAGGTGTAAAATAAGATAAACAATAGTTCTTTCCCCAAAGAGCTGGTGTGAGGATTACTCAATTATTCATGTAAAGCCCTAGAAACTAGAAAGAGTGCTTGAGACAAAATAAGCCAACAAAAACCACTAGGCATTTTTTGCCTTATACCCCAATGCTTCACCCAAAGATTATATCAGGTTCTGGTGTCTACATCACACCGCTGACCAGACTGAATTTACTGTTCACTTAAATCCATTTTTTAAAAATATGAGTCACTGATAAGTTTCTGCTAGTTTTTTTCCTCTTTCAATAAGTATGATACTCTACCTTCACTATTGTTAAACTTTACCTTATTAGGATTAGCCCACTTTCCCAGGTACTAAAGGTCTTTTTGTACCTTGCTAGCTTATCTTACCTGATTTCACATGATCAGCAAATTAGATGACTGGACCCTAAAAACCTTGGTGATGGCTTAAGTGGTCCAAAGATAGAGCCTTGGGATTCTCACTTAGAAGCTCCCTCATGACCCCGACCCACTGTTTCACCTTCAGCAGCCGGGGATGAAGTTACTACTTTGACCACAACCATTTCATGCCACTGTTTCTAAGAGCAAATATTCCTTTACTACAAATACCACGAGACTTCCCAGCCCAGCCCCTTCTTGGGCTGGGAGTACAGGAAAGTTGCTCAAAGCAGGACTTGAGTGGGATGATGGAATCACAGCCAGAAGGACACTTTTCCGGGCACCCAACCATGAGAGACCAGAAGTCCACACAGGGGCAGGCGTGACCCGTCTCAGAGATGGGAATCCTAGTCTGGTACAGGATGGGACGGGGGCTTCACAACTACCCAACAGCAGTGGGAGATTCTGAGATAAGGAACTGGATCATGCAAGAAATCCTTCCGCTAACTGGCACTTCTCCAGGAAAAGGACCTATACTCCAGAGTGGCAGGCTGGCACAGGACCTGGCAGCCAGCTGACAGAGGAGCAGCATCAGGGACAACAGGGGCAACATCACCATAGACAAGCCCCTGTGCGTGGTATCTGGCTGCAGCGGGGATGGTAGGTGGGATGCCAGGGGCCTTTGCAGTTTGGCACTTTAGCCTTAGGCCAGGAAGAGCTGGAAGGGTTAAACCCTGGGAACACAGAGGCTCCTTCCCGGCTCTCTCACATGCCCAGGGGTAGACTTCAGAGCAGGGATTCTGAAATATTGCAGAATCACCTGGAGGGCTCGCTAAAACAGTTTGCTGGGCCCATCCAGTGGGGCCCGGATTTAGTACGCCTGGGGCAGAACCCTAGGATTTACTTTTCTGATAAGTGGGCACCGACTCTGCTGGTTTTGTCACACTTTGAGAACCACTGAGTTAGGGCAAGGGGTGTCAGAGACAGGTTCAAAAATATCCAAGGGGAGGGGCACCTGGGTGGCTCAGTGGGTTAAAGCCTCTGCTTTCGGCTCAGGTCATGATCCCAGGGTCCTGGGATCGGACTCTGCTCAGCAGAGAGTCTGCTTCCCCCCAACCCCCTGCCTCTCTGCCTACTTGTGATCCCTCTGTCAAATAAATAAATAAAATCTTTAAAAAAAAAAAAAATCCAAGGGGAGGAGACACGAAGGAAATCCAGAGAGAGAAGGGTCTCATAGGTGCCCTCTGTGCAGGCAGTGAGTGGCTTGATAGGAAAAGTAAAGACTGTTTGAGTCATCAGAGTCTCTGTACTTGTAAATACTTCATAGTAGTATTTTCTTTCTGCTATTCCCTACTACAGGTTATGGGTAGAGCTAAGGGATTATGTAAATATATGCACAAAGATGGGGACGATGCAGGAAAAAGACAGATGCGGCAATTCACCTTTCATAGTACAGAAGGGTGGTTTGTGTTCATTTCTCTCTATACTGTTTCTCAGATACCTGTGAACGGTGAGAGGCGTGGGGAAGTTGCTAATGGAAATGTTGTTAATGGAAGAAGATCAAATCTATTTCTGAACGCAGAGGAACGCCACTGTCAAAGTAGCAGCCCAGTAGTAGGTATGGACAGATGAACCACTTATTAATAAGCAGTTTCAGGAAGGTTCCGTACTGGGCATTCATGTCCATGAAGATAAAAAGGAGTGAATAGTTCTTTACCCTCCCTTGGAATGGAGGAAGTTACATCATGTTTCACTGTCTTACCACCAGTAAAGGGTAGAAGGCTGAGAAACGAAGCACCACAGAGGTTATGACTGGTTTTAAATTTAGAAATATAAGTCTGGTTTAATAGCCAACTCCCATCCCCAAGAAAATTCAGACTTGCCAGAAGAATTAACCTCTGAATGGATATGAAAGCTGTAAGTTCCATGGCGGGTAATTCTGGACATTGGAAAATGAGGGAAAGAGAAAGGAAAGAAAACCACCCTGGCTGGACTTAACTGGCTTCATTTTAAGGACAGTTGATGGAATGCTTACTTAATTCTGCAGACAAAGCTACACCATGAACACATGTGACCTTCCTGATCTTTTCCTAGGAGGACCTTCAACATGAGAAATGAGGGTCTGAATTCATGGCAGTTGTCTCTTATAAGGTAGAGTCGGCCAGGCAATCCAGAAAATGCTTATTTTCAATAGAGGATCATCAAAATGAAAACCCAAAATTTACAGCAATCTCATAGAACTTTAGGGCCCTTGGAAGCGGGTAGCAGCCCACTTTTTGAGAAAATATTCCTTGTATCATGAATAAACGAATTGGACCACCCAAAGCTTATCTGCCTCACTACGGCAATGCATGTAAAACAGCTTTTAAGTAACAATGAATACTGTTACGCTGAAAATAAATTAAAAAAATAAATTAATTAAGAAAAAAACAGCTTTTAAGTACAGTCATCCCCACAATGACACCCCATAAATCATTTTAGGTGAAATCAAAGATGCCGCGGATTATAAGGTATGTCATCATTTCACATATGAACAGCAAAGAGAAAATATTAATTAGAAACTCGATTTTAGAGATGTTAAAATGTAACGGTGACAAAAAACCTTGTGGGTCTTAGCATGGATGGGAAACCCCAGGGCAGAGGACATTAATGAGAATGTGGTGCTCTGACTTCCAGGCTTGGGCTGGATGGCAGCCGGGCTCCTTGGGAGCTGTGGGACTGTGGGCAGATCACCTCACCTCGCTGTGCTTCCGTATCCTTATCTGATATTGACAGGCCTACTTCTCTCTAAATAGATGAGAGAAATAGGGCTGTCTGTGACGTTACAGTATTCGACTTATTAGGTGTCTGATTGCTTCTGTTACTACAAATCGGGCAGGTCGAGTCATCAAGTTAACAAATCTTTTTTTTTTTTTTTTTAAAGATTTTATTTATTTATTTATTTATTTGACAGCGAGAGAGAGATCACAGGTAGGCAGAGAGGCAGGCAGAGAGAGAGAGAGAGGGAAGCAGGCTCCCTGCCGAGCAGAGAGCCCGATGTGGGACTCGATCCCAGGACCCTGAGATCATGACCTGAGCCGATGGCAGCGGCTTAACCCACTGAGCCACCCAGGCGCCCCCAAGTTAACAAATCTTAAATGATTTTCTTTAATCTGAATGAGTTCACCTAGTCTCAGCAGCCAAACTTTCAGACCCTGTTTGAAATAAGTGGAAATGGCTTTGCTCTCTTAGTGCCTTAGCTCTCTAGAAATACAATGAAATCATCCTCTAAAATGGAGTCAAAGTGTCTTCTCCAACCGAAGAATCACTCAGAGCACCCTAAGGAGTCAATGACTCAAAGACAATGGGTGACAGTTTGCATATTGCTTTGCATGACATTTGCATGCTACCAGTTCTTTCTTTGCTTGAGGTGAAAACCCGCCCACCATCTGCTTCTTTCCTAGTCCCTTACGATCCCCTACGCGTTCAGTTGGCCACCTTTGCCTAAGAAAAATAAAGCAACTGTCATGCATCAGGTAGTTCCTGTGTGTTCTTCTCTGGCTGGTTAGCTCAGCAGAGGAGCGAAGGGCAAGTCTGTCCCAGACAGTGCCCTGGTCACCTGACATCCCTGTGGAGCGCCCCACACCGAGGGCGATCACTGACTCAGAAACCACTAAGCCACCAACAACATGAGGCAGCCCTTCCTGAATACAACCCCACCCCACATGTGCCCGACGGTGAATCAGAGCATTCACAGATCCCTCCAGAGCTCAGCAAATAGTTCCTGACCACCAGCAGCTTCTGAATCAAACCAGAGAGAACCTTCTCTTGAGTGTGAATAATTATGGGGTAGTGAACCTACGATGAAGATTTGCTTTCACTCTCAAAGCTGTCAAGATTTAAAGTAAACATACAGCAGCCAATATCTGGCAATAAAGAAGAAAAAAACAGCACCTAATTAATCAGGGACCTGTTGCTAGAAACTTCTGTCAGATTTCTGCAACGAAGACATCCAGATGGCCAACAGACACATGAAAAAGTGCTCCACATCACTCAGCATCAGGGAAATACAAATCAAAACCACAGTTAGATACCACCTCATACCAGTCAGAATGGCTAAAATTAACAAGTCAGGAAATGACAGACGTAGGCGAGGATGTGGAGAAAGGGGAACCCTCCTACACTGTGGGTGGGAATGCAAACTGGTGCAGCCACTCTGGAAAACAGCATGGAGGTTCCTCAAAATGTTGAAAATAGAGCTAACCTACGATCCAGCAATTGCATTCCTGGGTATTTACCCCAAGATACAAAAGTACTGATCTGAAGGGGCACATGTACCTGAATGTTTATAGCAGCAATGCCTACAATAGCCAAACCATGGAAAGAACCTAGATGTCCATCAACAGATGAATGGATAAAGAAGAGATGGTATATAGGTATACACACACACACACACACACACACACACACAGTGGAATACTATGCAGACATCAAAAGACATGAAATCTTGCCATTTGTGACAACGTGGATGGAACTAGAGGGTATTATGCTGAGTGAAATAAGTCAATCAGAGAAAGACAATTATCCATATGCTCTCTCTGATATGAGGAGTTTGAGAGGCAAGGCAGGGGGCTTGGGGGGTAGGGAGGGAAAAAATGAAACAAGATAGGATTGGGAGAGACATAAGCCAAGAGACTTTTTTTTTTTTAAGATTTTTTTTAAATTTATTTGACAGATAGAGGTCACAAGTAAGCAGAGAGACAGGCAGAGAGAGAAAGGGAAGCAGGCTCCCCACTGAGCAGAGAGCCCGATGCGGGGCTCGATCCCAGGACCCTGGGATCATGACCTGAGTGGAAGGCAGAGGCTTTAAACCCACTGAGCCACCCAGGCGCCCCAAGCCAAGAGACTCTTAATCTCACAAATGAACTGAGGGTTGTGGGGGGTGGGGGGAAGGGAGACGGTGGCTGGATGATGGACATTGGGGAGGGTATGTGCTATGGTGAGTGCTGTGAAATGTGTAAGCCTGATGATACACAGATCCGTACCCCTAGGGCAAATAATACATTATGTTAATAAAAATAATTAAAAAAAGAAAGAAACTTCTGTCAGCTCTAATCATCTGTTTAAATTCAGCCCTCAGATTCGTGACTACTTTCCCATAAGGGAAAATGGGCTTATATTTAGGTAAGTCTCACCAGAGTTCACTTAGTTGCTGTTTCTTGGGAATAACTGAATATTTTTATAAACTCGAATACTTAAAATATTAGTACATAAACTAGGCAGTGATCCTGCTTAAGATGAAACTGAGTATCTGTGGCTTACACAAGAGTTGGAGACAGCACCCTAATGAGTAAGTGTCCTGTAAGTCATCCTGTAGACTGTGCATGCAAATAACAACTCCAACTGCTCTTAGGTTTCTATATGACATAAGACCCACACACGATCACCCATAAAACCCCAACTTCATATCTGGATACTGGAGCTGGAACACTACACATGTAATTAACTTATTGGGTTTTTAAAGATACTATTTTATCATAGGATAATTTGTGTGTGTGTGTGTGCACTTTATAGCTTTAATAAGGATAAAAGTACCTATTAGGCATTTCAAATTATTGTGAACTTGTAAAATACCCTACTTTTATAAACATTTAGGAACACGGGAACCTGTGTTATACTAATAGTTCAAAAACAACTCTAAGAAGGATAAAAATTATCCCCCTAAATCCACAAGTATAGCATGACTTTACTTTCTCAAAATATCACTCCTCATGGGATAACCTATAGGATGCCAGAAACTTTAGGAATTATCTCGTCTACCACCACTATTTTTATAGATGAGGAGGGTTCAAGATCCGGTCTGGAAACTGGCACTTCAAAAACAAAAGTGGGGGGGAGGGACGGGGGGAGAAGAGGGGCCCAGAAGATGGGTCCTTGAAACTGGCAGGTCCTGGACAGGGCACTGGAACTTTTGGGAAGTGGGACTGAGGCTGCGGCTAGGAAGTGGCTCTGTTAAGAGCTTAGAGCTTGGAGCTTGGAAGAAAACTATGTTCAAAATGAAGGTAATCCAACATGGAGATACTCTGGGCCCAGAAGCTGGGTTACTGTCTGAGTTGGAGACCATCTGGTGAGAGAGGCTTCCCTGGAATGAGACGTGGGCCTGTCCACGGGGAGCAAGGCATTCGATCACCTCCCTCCTCACTGGGAGGACTAGAAAGGCAGTCATTTCCAAGGGCGTGGAGCTAAGCGTGAAGACAAAGGACTATGAGCATCACCGGCTCAGTCACTGATTCAGTCCCCTCCACACAGAAGGGCGGCCCCTCCTGATCTACTCATCCATCCAAACGAACACAAGATCTGGAACACAACAGGCTCAGAGGCCAGCTCCTCAGTGCCTGTCTTAAGAGTCCCCGGAAGACTGAGGCTTGCTATTTTTTTTTTTTTTAAGATTTTATTTATTTATTTGACAGAGAGATCACAAGTAGGCAGAGAGGCAGACTGAGAGAGAGAGGGAGAAGCAGGCTCCCCGCGGAGCAGAGAGCCCGATGCAGGGCTCGATCCCAGGACCCTGGGATCATGACCTGAGCCGAAGGCAGAGGCTTTAACCCACTGAGCCACGCAGGCGCCCTGAGGCTTGCTATTTTTGAGAAGCTCAAACCCTAGGATGGAGAAGGAAAGGAGAAGCAGCAGCCGTGCTGACCACCCTCCACTTGCCCCTACCCCAGAGAGGCCGTCTTGGTCAGTGTGCATGCCCTGCTGGGCTGACCTTGAGGCCCACTTCTCTCTGGCCTACTTGTCACCTGGCTCCCAGCTGGGCTCGCCTATTGGAAAGCCCTGGAAAGAGATGGGGGTTGGTAATGGAAAGAGAAAGAAGTCCAAGTGTTTCTTCCATTTTCCCCTGTAGCTCCTGCCCAGGGAACTCTCTCTCCTCCCCCACTCTCCTGGGTTCTGCTGTAGTAAATCCTCCCTGGGCCCGGCAGGCCTCAGGTGGTAAATGTCTTCCGAGTGGGTTTCCTTTCACTCCTTCACTCAGCTGACCCACCTGAGCAGGAGTCTGTCTTCTGCCAGGGATGTGTCATGACACCAAGGAGTAGAAGCCATGGGATACACCTGGTATCCTACCAACACTTCCATTTACCCAGCACAACATTATGTTGAAATGGAGACACAGAGTTTAATGGAAATCACAGTAAAAATAAACAGACCTTCAAAACCCATCAATTATCAAACCCCAAATACTGCTGCCTTAGAAGTTCGCTCTCCCTGACTCTCTTCAGTGGGACGAGCAAGAAAGGATGTTTAAGTAGAGGGAATAAAAACTCCCACAGGCTTTGTAAATGGGAGTAAAAGCAAGGTAAATTCCTCTGCGGTCTGAGGGAGTCCCTCTTCAGCCATGACCTGATGCGAACAGGGAAGCGAGGGGAGAGGGGTCGGACCTGGGGCAGGCCCAGGGCAAGCAGGGATGCTGGAAGAGGCATGTGTCCTGAAGGGAGGGGATGGAGGAAGGAGGGCATCCTAGGACCACAGACTGTGCAGGGACATCACTGGTCCCCTAAGGACATCCTGCAGAGTCCAGTACTCCGATTGCTTTCCAAAGAGTCGGTCTTTAGCAAGAAGCCAACATATGCTGTGACTAAAGGGGCAGAGAAGTATGTCATACATATCACAACACTTTTCACAAAGTCTATGATTTTAAAATTCCCTGCACCTAAAGTGAGGACACATCAGTTATTTAAAATAAAAGCCAAGTTTATCTTATTCCTGGTAATGCTGGATTGAGCAGGGGTTAACCATAAACTCGTTGCCAAAATTCCTTTCAGTTGAGCCCGGAAAAGAAGAATACAGCCTCTTAGGGCTTGTGCATAAAAGGAGAAACTCGTGGGCTTCTGGAAGGGGACAGAGCAAAGTCACTGAGCAGAAGCAGAACCAGCTGTGGAGTTCCCCCGGGTCCCTTCCAAACACCCCCTTCCTTCAAATCCCTCTCCTCACTCCTCTCACTCTCATGTTTTATGCTTCTGCTAAGCTTTTATTGCAAATCAGGTTCTGAAGTCAAAAGTCATTTGGATACAACCAGTTTAAACTGGCCACAGGTATACATGCAAACCGCCCTGGTGGGCAAGCAGAAGACAGCCTTCACCTTCTCAGACCTGCGCGAAGACTCATCTTAAAGGCGCTTTATTCAGATGCAGAGGATCCTCTTTCTCAATATCTAATTGCCCATCATTTAATTCTTTTAAAAAAGGATAGAAATTATCGAAGGCACTGGAAATCAGTAAGAGCCAGACAGAGAAGCTGCTTACCTGCTGTCGCCAGCATTTGCCACATACAGCTTCCCCAAAAGGCAAACCACGATGAGCGCCGTGCAGCCCCCAGATATATTATATGAACTCCTCTCTCGTTCTATCTGAAGGTCCTGGAGAAAGAAAACAAAATCAGTGTTAGAATGGACAGGCACTCGTATCAAAGGCTTTCCGAACCGCACTCCCGCGACCCAGCTCTTTGAGTCTGAATGCGCTTCAAAGATGGGACAAGAAAATCGTTCGCACTCTTCTACTGCTGAAGAGCATTTCTCACTGAGGACACCGACGTGAAACCATGGTCTACGAGACCGTCTGCAGACCAGAGACAGGAAACAAGGGATGGCAAACAGATCTAATCTGAACAAAAGCGAGAAAAAGAAAACCAACCGTATTCAATAAATGTAACTTGTGGAAAATGTAGTCTTTGTATGGACTGCCTGAGCTGCCACGTGAGAAATATTGATAAGGTCAAGTACTTGAACCCGAGCAATGTTTTTAACCCCGAAGTCTCCAATAGTTGCTTTTACAGCTAGGTAAGAGAAGTGACTTGAAGGACGGTGTCCTCTACTCAAAGGAGGCAGGAGTCAACCCCCTGTCTTATTAATCAAAGACAGAAGCTCCCAACTCTGATCTGACTTCACCCTCCCCCAGCCGCTGGTTCACAGCAGGGACACACATTCACAGCAACAGCCAGTATTTCCCGAGCCCAGCTTCTGTTGTCAGGCCAGGTGCGAAGCCCCGTACATAGAGAATCTCGGCGGACCCTCACAACTGTATTATTTTTTTAAAAGATTTTATTTATTTATTTGACAGACAGAGATCACAAGTAGTCAGAGAGACAGGCAGAGAGAGAGAGGGGGAAGCAGACCCCCCACTGAGCAGAGAACCCAGGACCTTGAGATCATGACCTGAGCTGAAAGCAGAGGCTTAACCCACTGGGCCATCCAGGTGCCCCTTCAAAACCGTATTATTAACCTCAATGTTCGGATGCAGAAGGGGGGTAACCTGCCCATATTTACCTGGTGGGAGTTTGGACTTCAATCCTGTTCTTCTCCTCCAAAGCTTATTATTACCTGCCACCTAACGAGGACTCCCCAAGACAATGAAAAATTGACAAAGACTTCCATGGACAGAGAGACATCTTCCAGGACAGAGGTGTCTGAGAAATCCTGCCTCACTGATAGAAGCACAGATCCGTGACCTGAGAAAAATGTGAGCTGAGCTAGGAAAACAAAATGAATGTTGGCTAAAATAATGCCAGACATTCCCATGGTAGTTGAAGGTTGGGGCAGAGGGAGGGAGGAGGAAACAGATAAGGAAGTCGTGCTCTGGCTGATTCTAGGATGTCCCTGGTAGACAAAGGGCCAGGGCACTTCTCTGGTTCTTCGAAACCCACAGAGTTGCAACTCTGCTGCTTTGACCAGCGTCCTCATAGAGAAGGGAGGAGACAATCCAGTAAGCCAACGTTGATCAGCAAATGCTTGGCGCCGGGGGCCAGCGGTGGTAATACACGGTCAGATAAATTACCCGTGGGAAATTGGAAACAGGAGAAGAGCCAGAGCCAAGGAGACAGATGAAGACCAGCACACCGTTAAAAAAGAGATAAAAAGTACAAAAACAGGATCTGGGAGAAACTAACTTACTGGGGATCAGCTGGGTAAAGGGGGGGGGAGGCTGAGGAACTGTGGGGGTGGGGGGTGAGAATGTGTGTATGTGGGATGTAGTAGTTTAGAAGTGAAGAAAAACTCCAGTATGGGAGTGAGCAGACAACATTGAAAGCTGTAGAGTCAAGCATGAGGACCACTCTTGAAGACTGTGCCAGATGTAAAAAATGTACTCAAACTCTGTATCCATTAGTTTCTTAGAGGAGGACTACTGGATTAAATTGGATGCTATGTGTGATGGGCTGAGCTGGCCATTTAGATCCTTCCCGGGGCCAGAAGCTTCATGACTGAGAGCAGAGACCTCTATTGCTTGCTGCTAGACCCTTAACACCTATATCAGGACAGGTAAAAAAAAAAAAAAAAAAGGTAATTCTTAATCTGTTAAATGGACAAATGAAGAAATACTTTTGGACATGCCCAGGTTTCTAAATTATGTCCTCATCACCTGACCCCTGTTCGTAATTCACAAAGGAAAAGCTTACAGTGCAAGCAAATGCTCACTGAGATGATGATTAAGTTGGAACCCACGCCTCACTTCAGATGCAGCCCACTGACGAGAATGAATGGTTACCAGGTCCTGCACGGGGATGGCAGGTGCCTGGAGAGCGAGGAGAAGGAGGGGCAAGGACAGCAGCCAAGAAGACCATCAACCAGGAAGTGAAAGGGAAAGAAAATGTCAAGGTGTCCGCAGTTCTGTCTAGCCTCCAAACAATGCATAAGAACAGAACCAACAACCCAGTTCACAAAGCAGTTGTGGGCGTATATATTCCCTTTCTTTTGCATTTAAATAAGTACTATAAAGTTGATGGTCTGATAGACACATATTTCATCCAATTAATATATAAACTTGTATATCAAGTTCATACTTAATACTAGTACTCCATAACTGTTCTTAATACACTGGAAGGAATTGCTGAAGGTAACAGAAAGTGTCCTGTCATATCCAGAATCAATGTCTGTTTGAATACCTAATGCCTGAATGAAAGACTATTTTCATTAAAAAAAACAAAACAAAACAAAACAAAACCACAACAAACCCCCTGAGCACCCAACTGCTTGCATGCTCTACGTGGGCTGGAGTGTGAACAAGCCTCAAAAGACCGACACCCCTGGTGCAATCCGAAAGAAAATGCTATGGTACACAGAGTCCGAGTAAATCGCCGTCCATGGCAAAAATCTCCACTGGGACACAGACAAGTTCATTCTGCATCACACATGCATTATTTATCATGGTTAACATTACATGAAAACCTGATTATAGTATTATTTAATCCTTAAGAAAAAAAATCAAGGCAAGAATGTACATACGACACTGTGATTTTCTGCTACAGCGGAGTTCCTATCTGCCTTCAATCTGGGGGGAAATGCTCCAGTTAGCTTGCCCAATTACTCCCTTGCTATTACATTAATAGTGTGATTCAATATATTTTTCTAATTGATTCCATCATTTCTTTCATCTTTTCCTATATTTCAACTACATTCCCTCTGTAGTTTCTCCAGCATAAGGAGCGCTAAATTTGGCAGCACCATCCCTTAAACAGTGCATTAATGTCTAGCTACTTTGTATCCAGGAAACTTTGCTAATATGTTCATGCTTTCATCACCCCCACCATTTGAGTGGTGAAACGCGTGTGTGTGAAGATGCACATGTGTGCGCACAGGCTTTAATTACATGTCTGCTCTCTGGGATTTGAAAGATTCCGGACTTGGTGACTAGGATTTGAAAGATGTGTTTCCATAGACTTTATCCCCCTGAAGGATTCACTGACATTAAAATACACTCTTCTGTTTCTTCTAAAACTGGGTGTAACTAGAACATATTCTAAAAATAATTGCTTCCCCTCCCCTCCCTAGAAGCCAAAATAGCACATTTATTTTTTCCTACACCACCTACTCCTCTTTAAAAGATGTTTCACAAAATCTTAGTACTGAAAGGAACATTAAAGGACCATCTGCATGGTTCTTTTACTACCAGATCAAACACGATAAATGAAGTCAATAAAGATATTTACTGCTAAATTAGCTACCCATTTTCTTTAAACCCTCAACTTTTCCAAATAGCTTAAGCTACTCACACTTCACATAAAAAATACACACACACACACATATATATAAATGCATAGTTATTATTATATTTTATAATGCCTCAGGTTTGGGTATATTTTCCAAAAAAATCAATGAAATCATGGGAAAAACTGTGCACTGCTTTGTGCTAAACATGGACCAATTTGGAATATTTCCCCATTTTAGCTGTAAACAAACCCGAAGACATAAGTCTAGCATAACTTACCAGCAAAACACACGCATGTACTATCTTTCCTTTTTAAGTATGATCTAAAAGCACCAACTTACACACTCATAATATTCAATTAACAAGATTGTTTTATCTGCTCAGTCAAGAGTCCTACAGACCTCTCAGAGCCACCTCCTATTTAAGCAGGACTGATTTATCCTGTGTTGCATCTGTCTAAATACTACATTTAAGCCAGGACTATCTCTAAATCTTAAGAAAGGTTCCAATTTCTAAAGACTTGGGATTTTATTTTGCTCCCTTTTGTTTCAAAGAAGGCAATGAAAGAAAATAAGATGTGTGAAATGAGACTAATTCTGCAGGAAAGAACTGCAAGAGAGAAAATATATTGCTCGGGATGGTTGTAATTTGGTTTGAAAGTCCCAGAGATGACGCAACTCCAGGATCATTCTTTGTTTCCTACCAATTTCAGGTTCCAAAAGGACAGCAATATCAAACAACGGAAGGGAATGAGTGCTGGGTAGTTTCAACAGGACTTGGCAGCTCCCCACAGATGGGTTAAAACATGGTTCTGAGCACATTGCTAATAGTGTCAGTCACAAATAATAAGATTCTGCATGGTTTCAGTATCTGAGTCTGATTTTGGTTTATTCTGAGAACAAGCCAATCTGTCAGCCAGGCAACGAACGGGAAGGAAAAAAAAAAAAAAACAAACAACCCAGCATTGCCTCATGTTGCCACCTGCTGGCTGTTGGTAGAATCACATGCTCATTCCTTCTTGGAGGAATTTCCTGTTCTACCAAAAAACAAAGACAAAACAAAACTAGCTTAATTAAACACAGACAGACATGCAGGTCCATAACTTACCATGAGTATGGTAATTCTGGAAAACACTAGGATTTATAAACTATAAATAAGCTTTGCATTTATCCTCTCTTTTACCGCAGTGTCACCATATGGTTTTTTTTGTTTTTGTTTTTGGACCAATAAATCCAAGCTCAGTGCTATTTCCAGTCATTAGCTCAGTAACAGGAAGATGTGTGGTAGTTTTACAAGGGAACATACTGCCATTTTCTTCCTTTGTAACAACCAAACTTCTAAAATATTCTTCACTCTGGTGATGAACCCATACCCACACTGAAAAAGGAAATAGGACGGAATTGTGAAATTCCTCCTGCCTGTGTCCAGAACTCAAATCCCATGGGTGGCAGGCTACAAGGCTCATCTGTGCTGACTGTGCTGTGATTCCTAGGAAAGCCGGGATCTCCTGCAAAGGCCCATAGTGGAAGCGACCTCCCTCATGAGTGTGAAATGCTGATGCTGAGACCATGTTTGGGGAGGGTGGGGGCAAGCAAGGAAAAGACTGACATCAGGATGGAGAAGACAGTTATCATCCGGGGCCCAGCAATAGCCTAACACCACGGGTGACAAAACGCAGCCGCCGAAGGAGGCACCATGACCAAGTATGACAAAGCAAAACAGAGGTCAGTTCAGAAGTTCCTGAGATTCTGGTCCTGTGGGAAGCTGTGGTTCGATTTCCACAGTGGACACAGGAAGAACGGACGACGCAGCCTTCTCAGTATGAAGGAAGATCCAAGATGAGATGTAATAAAGGGGGCCCAAGGGCAACCGTGCCTCCTCCGGAAAGCACAGGAAGGATGAGAGGCCAGGGGTCAGAGGTCACATTCACCACAAGCCACACGCTGTGGGCAGGCAACTGGAGGATCAAAGAGGAAAGGAAAAGCAGTGACCTCAAAGCAGCTCACAGTATTTGATGAGACTGCTCTCATTTCCACTGGTTCAAAGCGTTTTCTCCACTGCTGGTAGTCTATATTTTGCGACAAGTACCTACTTTTTCCTGGAAATCAATGTTCCTTATTCTGGCGTGGTGTTTCTAAGTCTTTTTAACCAGTCCTTCCTTTCAGATAGGTATATGCATTTCGCCACCTCACTTCACGTCACTTAGAATATCAAAATAAATGAGATATCGTATCTCTATATGCATAAAATGTGTGACTCCAAATGCCCCCGGACATAAAATCTAACCTTTTATTTCCAGACCCCATGGTATCTAGGAGAATGCTAGCTATAAAACAGAGCCTCAATAAATACTAGTGATTGAGGACACTGCAGAGAGACAGACCAAAGACCTTTGACTCTACATTGCTAAGCTGCTGTTCATAAAGCAATAACCCAAGTGAAGGGCAAGCTTTGCCTTTAAAGAGACTGTAAGTGACTTCTGAATCTCAGAAAGGGTAGCTGCGAAGATGTCATCAGTGAGGCACACTGGAGGCTTAGGAGCTGGGCTTGGGGAATTTTCAGGGATGAAAAGTGCAAGAGAAAGTAAGAAAGCCACAAAACCGAAAATAATGGCATCTTATTTAATACTGAGTTTCTTCTACTACAGAGGATCAGAACAGCACAGAACCTGCAATATGTAAAGAACACCTAGAAAGAGGAAAGCTAGAAAGTGGCTGGCTCCTGTGAGGAAAAAATTTAGAAATGCCCAAGAAATTCCAAACGTGCCCCACTCTGAAAGGGCCAAGGAGAAACCAGCAAGACCAGGCCAGCAAGGTAAGGAAATCAACTGCATGTTGGGCATTTCAAAAAACCAAAGTTTGCCTTCAAACACTGACTCTCAAAAATGTCATCCTGCAAAGGGGAGTAAAGAAAGAGTATCTTCTATGAGCCGGCAATGGCCTTTCAGGCCATTAAAATGAAGGTACGCTGTGTAATTTCTGCGTTATGGGTTGTAACACTCACCGCCAGTAACTTAATGTTTAAGTCAGGTACATTTCTGTGACACTGAGTAGATATTTCCTGAAGTCCCCCATGAAGCAAAGGAAAAACAAGAGCCTCTCTCTGTAATAAGACATCATCCAAACAGGGACACTTTTGAGAATAAAAGGGGACAGTATATTAATAATTGTTCTGGGCCAAAAGGCACTGACCGGCTCAGTCCCTAGGAGGACAGACAGTAGGGCTACCCTAGCAAGCACCATGCAAACCAATGACAAATATTTTCATTTAATAAGGCCAAGCACATGGCACAATACCCAGATAGGCCTCTGGCACGCTGGTGGCTAGAGGGACAATCTGGGAAAAACGTGAGTGTGAAGAAGCAGCTGCAGGCTGGGATGAACTGGACATGAGCTATGGCTTAAAGCCAAAAAGTCATAATACAGCACACCAGGTCCTTCCAGACTACCTCTCCAACTCACCTTCCATCCATCATTCCTACCTTTGACATCGGCTTGTTGCCCTAGGCCCATCTGGGTTCTCTGATGTGGTTGTCCATGTAAATGGCCTCCTGTGTTTTGTCTGCTTCCTTTTTAACTCAATTTTTATTTTTAGTACCTCATTTTTACCTGGATTAAATACTTAGCATTCTGAACGTCAGTGTCAAGAAACACTTATTCCCATTAGAGCTTCTATGACCGCTGGGGAATGAGATTTTATACAAAGCCTGAGTAGTAGTCAATTTTACTACCTTGATGCTTTTTTTCCTAAATAATCTCCCCCACCCTCCACGCAGCATCACTTTCCCAAGGGAACCCTTCCCTTCATGTCTTTACTGGACTCCTACTTCACCCTGCATTTCTTCACTCAACATCCCTTCCACTTATATTTTGCTTGTTAATACTCGTTTTTGCCTGGTTTGTTCAATGCTCTTTTTCCAGTTAGGTCTGGCACAGTTAATTCTGATCAAATATTTATTGGCTGAATGAATTACATGGGCAAGTGAAATGATCTTTCTGCTGGCTAAGTCTCTAAGGTAAAAATTCCAGGTCATGAACCGACTGGTTAAAAGCCAGGAAAATTTTAAAAAGACAAGAATAAGGCCCTTTACTAAGTATTTTTTCTGAATAAGCCTCTCATTTCAAGTATAGTGGTTGCTAGTAACCCTTAGCCATTAATGGGCAGAAACAGCCAGAGACCACTGTAGACGCCTGCCTCAAGGTGACATTGGCCTCTAGTGGATAGATCTGAGAATACAGCAGGTTCAAGTAAAAATGTCTCAGGGCATAAGCAATTACAGAAGGAAATGAGAAACCCAAAGTTTCTTTTGTTTTTCACTTCTGTCACGTCAGCTGATTTTTTTTCTCCCATTAAGAGAACAGCCTACTGTCACATTTTTACCTCAATTAAATATTTAGCATTCTGAACATCAGTGTCAAGGAACACTTATTCCCATCAGAGCTTCTGTGACAGCTGGGGAATGAGATTTTATATGAAGCCTGAGTAGGAATCAACTTTACTACCTCGATTCCTTTTCTCCTAAAGAATCTTCTCCAGCTTTCTGGTGATCTTCTTGGGATTGAAGGCTACCAGACACACCTGAGAGATAGGTGCATTTTAAGTCACCTGATAATCAAAGGGTAAATATTTATATGACAAGGAAACACGGTGACCCAAGAGGGGATGCATAAAAGTGAGGATAGGATGCAAATACAAGGTGTGAACCTGTGAACTATTTTGCCTTAGAAACAAATCAGATGGCGAGGTGCTGTGCAACATTATTTTTTTCTCCTTAGCACACAGCCTAATCCTGGAATGTGTTCTCTGTGTACACTCCATTCTGGGGAGGTGCTCCTAGCTGTTCGTGCTTCATTTAACAACAGTTTGTCATCACTTCTGAATGCCCAGGGTTTTGTTGTTGTTCCTGTTAAGATTTTATTTATTTACTTGAGAGAGAGAGAAAGATCACAAGCAGCAGTGGGAGGGGTAGAGGAAGAAGCAGACTCCCTGTTGATCAGGGAGTCAGAATGAGGCTCGGTCCCAGGACCCTGGGATCAGGACCCCAGCAAAGGCAGACACTTCACTGACTGAGCCCCCCAAGTACCGAGTCTCAAGGTTTTAAGAACAATACAGCACACTCACTTTTCTCCTATCATTATGACATCTTTAAATATTTCTTCTCTATCACCTGCATACAGGCTGTTGCTCAGGAAAGAAATATCTCTGGAACCAAAATAACGGCATCAGTAGAAAGTGAGCTCAGAGAGGGAAGGAGGGGTTCCATTGGGTGGTCCCTCTCCAGGCGGAGGGGCAGGGGACACCATGAGAGCAGCTGCACTCTCTCCCTTTGTGTGTTCTCAGGACTGAGCCTGAGAGGGAAGGAGGCTGAATTCTGATAAGACACATCCACATTTAAACACACAAATAAATCCATGTTCCCCAGTAAAGCTGGTGATCTCGGTTATTAGCCCCTTGATTCTCCTCCAGCAGGTACGTTTTTGTTGGTTTTGTTGTTGTTGTTGTTGTTGTTGTTGTTTTTTAAGCACTGAGAAGCACATGGCCAATCATGGTTACAATAGCTGTTCTCGGATCAGTTTTGTATGGGAAAGGTACTTCTGAGCACTTAACTAAAGCACTGTTTCCCCCAAACACCTGGAATTCATACACGTGTCAGACAGATGGCAAGGACGCTCGCGTTTCAGTTAAGTGGAATTGTACCAGCTGGCATCAATGAGTCTGCAGAAAGAGAGGCAATGATGCTTACCTTTAAAAAAAAGCCTGTTACGTCATACACCATCCCTCCCTTTCATCTTCTTAATTTTTGCCAGCATGCCATGCCAGGAACTCTTTCTGCCACCCTCTCCTGAGAGTGGAGGCCTGTTATCACAGGGAGACCCATGCGGAGCCACACATCTAGAGGACAAGTCAGAGACGCGCCCTTCCAGGGAACCTTCTAGAAGAAGCAGGGATTTGGCTTAACCGAGGGCCTCCACCCAGACCCCTGGGCCCTTCCGCGACACCTACCATTTCCTTGAACGCACTTTCCAGAGCCCCGATGACCAGGCACTCGTGCGGGATCTTCTTCTCGGTGAAGAAGCGCGTGGGCGGGGTGCTGGGGGAGCCGGGCGCCCCCACGCCTCCGCGGAGCGAGGCCGCGCGGGTCAGAGTCCGGCTGTGCGCGGGCGTGTTCTCCGGCTCCTCGCCCAGGCAGGTGGGCGGCAGGACGGCAGAGTTCTTGAGAATCTCCACGATGTCCTGCAGCTGCTCCGTGACATGGTGCTGCAGCAGGCGGGAGGCCACCACGGCGGCCCCGGACCCTGCGTGACCGTCAAACAGCGACCAGTAGTGGCAGGAAACGCCTTCTGATTCCTGGGGGAGGGAGGCGACAGGGAGTGAGAACCTCGGTGGTCAGGGCCCCAGGGTCACACTGACGCAGCGAGGCGGGGCGCTCAGCGCATCCACTTCTGATCTGTCTTTGGTTGGCAAAAAGGCTCAGGGATTTGTCACTGCTGTGATCACCACCCAGGGGATGGAGCGGGCCTTGCGTCTCTCCCTGCGGACGAGCCCAAATTACCAAGCAAGCGTAGCAACTACTTTGTGGCAAGATCCACCTTGATTTGATGTACGGATGTTTGATGTTGAACTCCATGCCAGCAGGCAAGTCTTTAGGAGTCCAGCTTTAACCCCTAAGTCCTCACTGCCCTCTGCAACCCCAGAGCAGGCTTGGCCTGGAGTCTTTGGAGGAAGTCAAGCTCTTTTTTGCAGATTCTTAAGAGGAAATCAGTAGACCCATTTTTTTCCCCCTTTAGAGCCTTTTCACTCTCAGATACCTGCCCCTTCCTCTTTCATCTACATCCTGTATTTTTAGAACATGTTCTCCCCTTAGACACCCAGTCTAAGATGCGGCCAATTCTAATCTCCTTCTCCTATTTCCTGCCTCCCTCAGTTTCCCAGCTGGTACCCAACATCTTTGTTTCTTCCTCTTCCTACCCTAAAGCTACACATTCCCACGTTTCCTCACTTACCATGGATTTCGTCTCGGAGTTATTTCTAGACTATTTCAAATGAATGTTTTTAAAAACCATGTCTGAATTACACATGCCTAAGATCTTAGCTATAGGGGAAAAAAGCTTAAATTAAATGCATTAATTACTTTATTGAATAGGTAAGATGCATTGGTAATTAAACAGGTAGGGTGTATATAACATCTACTTCTAACTACTAGCGTATATACCCCCACAGCAATAAATATTGAATCCTTTTCTAGCTAAAGCCATTAAATAAAGTTCTTTTGGTCTGTCTTAGAATGACGCCGGAAGATACCATGTAGTTATGGTGACATATGCCACTGCGCCATTTGTGCCCTTTAAATTTCACTTTTAATTCTGTGCCATGTGCTGAGAAAAAAATGGATTTTTAGTCAACAAATACTGTGCACTCCCTACGTGACAGGTGCAAAGTGGACAGGGGATAAAAAACTGGCTGGAAGCCATATCAGATATGGTTTGATCTTAATAATCCAGTGGGGAAGACACATACTGATCAACGAATCACACAAACATAAGATCACAATTCTAGTGAGGGCTACAAGGAGAGGTTCTTGGTTCCTCCCGGAGACCAGCTTGCAGAGGGGGAATTGGAGGAGATTTTCAGGGAACATGCAGGCTAGCCTAGGAGCTGTTTAAAAGTTCACATGACAATGATGGGGAAGGAGAGACTACCAGGCAGTAGAAACAGCAGGTGCCAAGGCCTTGTGGTAGGAAGGTGCATGAGTGAAAGGAGATGGAACCATACAGTGTGACTGAATAGAGGAGTGAAACAGGAAGGGCATGGGGGGAGAAATGAGGCTGTAGAGGGACGTGGCAGCCAGACCACTCAGTCCTCCCAGGACACATGCAGGATCTTGGCTTTAGACTAAGAGTAATAAAAAGCCATTGGCTGAGGTGGGTGGGAGGGTAACAAACTTAATTCATGTTTTTAAACAATCACTCAGGCTACTCTGTGAGGATTAGGAAAGGGTGAAAGTGAGGATGCCAGCTAGGAGGTGAATAACACCCTAAAAAGACATTCAAATTCAGGCAGGAACAAACACTTATGAGTGAGTAAAAGCACTCAAACTCAGAGGACAGTAGAAAGAGCAAGGACTTCAGAATTAGAAGATGTGAGCTCTAATGGCATCGTCAATACCAATCAGTGGGCGTGGCAGGCAGACCAAGGTGAGGAAGGCAGTACAGGCGTCCGACCCTGGCTGGGTCACTCCAGCGCCCGACATCCCTGGTGCTCAACTGGACCATGTCTGCCTAGTAGGTAAGCAGCAGGCGTTAGCTCGCTCACAGGGAGTGGGTATTTAGCAAGGGTGAATGGTGATTTATGCCTGCAGAGTAGCTAAGTAGTCTCTCTCCCTTGTGTGTGACTGCTGTCACTACCACTGCAGTACGATTTCGCCTCAGTCACTTTCTGACCTTTAGTTCTTCACCAATGTGAGAAGCTACCGTAGAAGAGTCCCATGCCTCTGCTAAACTCTGAAAGTTCAATAATCAAGAAGTATCCATCCGTGTCACGGGGGGAGGTGGGGGGAAGCTGGGCCCTGAAGACGAGATAAGAAGAACTGGGACAGAGTGAGAGCTGATAGAGCAGCGGGTTGAGGAAAATACCAGGAGGCTTGGGCTGTGTGGCTGACTGTGGTACTTGCTTACCTAGTATCTACTCTTTTGGGTGGAACTTCCAGGAAAGCTGTTCTTTTCCTGATAAAAGGGACAGCTCAAGTGCCCTGGCCTTTGCCCTTTACCGGTCTCTGCTTCCTTCTTGCCTGGGTCACAGAAGCAACACCTGGAGGTAGACGAACCCTCTTGCAAAACCGGCTGAAACCTGTTGTTCGAAGTAGTGGGACAGGAAATCCGAAGGAGCCAGGGCCCTTGGTGTCTTGCTTGGGATGCCACATGGGCCTTCAACAGCCTGCCTTCTGGGCTCCCTGTCTGCGGGCTTCATGACATTTTGATAAGCCGCTGTTGCCAGCTTCTGTAACCAGAGCTGGGGACAAGGAGATGAAAGGAGGTCATGTTTATCTAGTACTCTGGGACTTGGGGCATGCATGGCAGGAAGGAGGAGTGAGAGATAAGGAATGTAAGAGCATACAAAATAAGAATGAAAAGTAGGTAGAAGTGGCTATCAACCAGGAATAAAACTGAAGCCCCTGGAAAAAGTTCTTAATGTAGGGCATCTGTGGATAGAATTCAGTGAAACTATATTTTCACCAACCTCTGAAATTTAGCATTTCCTCTTATTATGAATGCGAGGCAATGAAGCATCATGGGATTAGCAATTCCTATGACCTGGTCACCAAGAGAAACAACGACTGTCATTCTACACAGCCCGAATTATTGTTTATGCTCAGTATTACTTTGCAGTGGTTGGAGTTATTACACTCAGCACGAGCCCTTGTTACTTGCTGCATTAGTAAAGTACATATTGCCATATTACACCCTCACAATTAGGGAAAAGCGGCAAAAGAAAGGGATTTTTTGCTTGTCACATCTAATTCCCCAAAAGTCCCAAGTGCGTTGGTGGTATAGTGGTGAGCATAGCTGCCTTCCCAAAAGTCCCAAGGCTGCCTGAGTAAAAACTGCCCACACAGTCCTTCTGTACCCAATTTGAATGAAAACCCAGTAAACACTGTTAAGGAAGCTGTGGGCAGGGCCAGTGAGGGACGAGATAGGACCAGCTATGTCCATGACTCAGATTCTGTTACACCTAAAGTATCATGTTTCTAGAATCATGATTTGATTCAAAGAAGATCAGACCCCATGAAATAAGGAGGCACACGGCAATGCAATGCTACTATATTTTTTAAAAAGCAATTCTGACATTTTTCTGATGAGGATTCCAACCATTTCCTTCAACAGGCAAAGCATTCTGAAGGCACTGCAGCAACAACCCGCTGTCGAACTTTTTTAAGCAGTCAAGAGAAAAACCCAACTGGGGGACTTCTGAAGCAGGGCTGAGAAGGGCAACACCCTGCTTCGGAGAATACCTTAGCACAGCAGGGCTACAAACGCTGGCATAGCTAACCTTTAAAATGCAATTAATCATTTTCACAGCAAAAACTTGTAAGACATGGTTTTTCGACAAAGAAAGTTTGTTTCTGACTAGAGACTGGATAAATCCAGCACTGTTGGAGGCACGGTTCACTCTCAGCCCAATTCAGTCAGTTTCTCTGAAGGCGGGGCCCTACCACTGATGGTTTATTTAAGCTCCCCAGGGGATTCGAAAGTGCTCCTCAAATTGAGAACCCCCGCACTAACAGAAGGGGGTTCAAGCAGTTCCGGAACCAAGGTGGAGACCCTCATCCAGGTCTCAAACCTGCCATTCTCTGTGTGACCTTGGAGGAGTCATTCACATCGCCCTGAACTGACCAGAACAGCGGGGTCCAAACTGTGTTTCATGTTTCCAAACTGTACCACTTAGGAAAGAGGAAATGGGCGTTTAAAGGATAAATCCCAATGACGGTTATTTCAACCGGAGCAACACAGATGCATTGGTTACAAACATCAGGGGTTTGTAGAAGACTTTGGACAAAAGGAATCAACTGCCGAGGACAATTTTTGAAAGCTTTTGGACTAGGTAAAACCAAATTCATCAAGAGACTTCAAAACCTTCAGTGTCCTTCTGCGGCACAGAACTTCAAGTGAGAGATCTATAATAGGGAAACTACAGCCACCAAGTGGGCCCTCCCCCACATGCTCTAGCTGCCAACTTAGCTCTTAATGCCTAAGAGACCATCAGGTCACAGAAACAGCGAGTTATGGGGCCACAGCACCCTTCCTGTCATGTAATAAACCTTACACAGCAGGCAGTGTTCTAAATGCTTTATCAACATTAGCACATTCAGTCCTACCACAATCCATCCTGGGAGTAACCACCCTCTGATGTGTGGTAATTATTCCCATTTGATGGAGGAGGAAAAGGAGAGACCGAGAGTCTGACTGTTCAAGATGACCACCTAGTAAGGGATGCAGCTGGGAGCAGGCTCCACGCTCTGAGCCATCAGCCCCTTGCCTAGCTGAACACCCTCACACACACTCCGCCTGCTCCCGGAGGGAATGCTTGCTCTCCTGTACATGTGCCACTTGGATCTGCTTCTCCTCTCTGCATCCTGAGTTGTAACTAGAGTGATTTTTTTCCTAAAACCCCAAATCTGACCATATTTCTTTGGCCAGCCTAACCTCCTTCATAGGCTGGTTCCAGTCTTTGAGCCAGTTTGCAGTCTCTGATGGTCTCCCCACATTCTGTCACTTCAAATCTCACCCACCAAATATGGCACTTGTATCTCATCACAAACCCACCCCCATCCTTTGCCTGAGTGTCCCCCCCTCGCCCTCACCTGTCTCTTAGTACACATCTTAAATTTCACCTCCTCCTGGAAGCTCCCACTGCATCCTGAGCCCACCCTTATAGCAAGCACTCATCAAATTGTGCATGTCTGTCTGGTCACCTGCTTGGGCGATGATCAACTGAAAGACTATTCTGGAAAAAGGGAGCAACTAAAGGGTAGTGCAGGTGTAAAGGGAACTTTAAATGGCCTATGTGGACAGTGGCCTCATTAAGACCAGCCTTGAGGGCTAAGGCTGGAGGGAGATTCTGGGGTCAAGGCAGACCTAGGAGCTTCAATGTGAAATGCCTCTATGTGGAAGAACAAGGTGACAGCAGGCTTAAGGGGTGCCAATCCCATGGCATTCTGCGATGCGCTGCAAGAAGGAAGCACTAGAATTTAGGAGGCTCACAGAGAACTGTCCTGAGGCAAAGACAGCCTAGGCTGGGATCGATGGGCCTAGAGAGGAGACTAAAGAATTCACAAAACACTTCAAAGAGCAGTATAAGACTGGAATGGGCTGCATGGTGTTTGAAATGGAACCAGTATTGTAACAAAGAATACAAATCTACTTTTGAAAGTGGCATGATCAAACAGGATGTGCCATACATCTTATTTTGAAAAAGATACAAGGACCCCCTTCTCCCGCACCCCCTTCTCTATTCAAAACAATGCCATCAAATGTCATCAGGTAGGAACGTATGGTTTGATGTATAAAGTCTGATCTGAGAACCTTGAGGAAAGAACAATTCCTAAACGTCACACCAGCATCAAGGGCCCTGATCAATGTCAGGGGTGAATCTACAAGAGAGGTCTGAAAGATCATAAGTAGTATGGACATGATGCTTTCAAGTGTCTCAAATGTTCAACTTAATTACAAACACACATCTATGTCATCATTGTACAGACTAGAACCTTCAGTGACTCCCTACTGCCCTGGGTCTCCTACATGCTCGCATGGCTTATGGGTCCTGCATGATCTAGTTGCTACTCCTTCCCCAGGGCCCTCTCTTCCTCTTTGTCAGTGGTCCTGATCAAGGCAGCCTAGATGTAGGGCCCCGGGAATCTCATAGGTGCTCCAACGAAACCATAGGGACAAGACGCTGCCTTCTCTTCCTGTACCTGACTTGCTGAGTCTTATGGGCCTATAGGACCAGTTTAAAACATACACACTATTCCCTTCTAAGCTATGGACACTTTTCCCCGCCCCCCCAAGGAAGATTACAAAAAAAGCAAAACATGCACCATATCCATCTCTCTGGAATATACGCTGAAAACCACACCCTTTCTTTAGCTCCCATACACTGCTGAAATGCATGTACAATCCAGCACTGCTATATCCTTTGAACCACTGGCTAAAAGGCTAGGCATGCACGTGGGAACAGGGAGAGCTGTGTTCACCACCTGCTTGGCTCAAGCAAAGGCACCAAAGAGGGAAGTGAAGGCTAGGGCTCCTTTCAACATCCTCTGCGCACCCACCACACACACCCACCTCCCACCCGTCATACGGTTAGTCTCTTTAGAAGGCTTACCTCCTCAGTTTGGTATTAGCTCAGGGAACACCGTTCTGGGTTTATATGGTAAATACACAGGGTTTCATGTTTTACATATTCTAACAGTACAAGGCTAACTTCATCACCAGTGACAATATACCAACACACCAGTGATTTTAAAAGTTGGGTCATTTACATAATGCACTTTCAGATGAGTTAATACAAATCCTATCTGTTGTGATATGTCTTAGCGCAGAAAGAGCACAGGCTTTAAACCAAGACCACCCTGGGTTTGGGAATTTACTGTGATCTTGGGCACATTTCTTAACTCCTCTCACCTATTTCCTTATTTAAAGAACAAGATGAAACTAGGACACAGACAGTATGGATTCATCCATTTAATGTGTGTCTCAGAGTCTCTTATGCGCCAGGCTTATGCTGGGCACTGGGGAGGTAGGAGAGAGGAAGGAAAAAACCATGTTCCCAAACTCCTGAGGCTAACAGTCTAAAACGTGAATAGGTAACTACAAGTGTGCTAGACAGGGGAAGTGTGGGGTGCCAGAGGAGTGGATAATACGTATTAAATGTTCACACAATTGTGGGTTACGGAAGGGGGAAAGAGTAGGACCATAAAGAGAGAACACGAGGAAGTGATTTACAGTGATGGGAATGTTGTATCCTGATTGATGATGATTATATGAGTCTACATATATGTTGAGAACATAAAACTGCACACCAGAAGGTTAATTGTACATATTTTTTAAAGATTTTATTTATTTATTTGACAGAGAGAGATCACAAGCAGGCAGAGAGGCAGGCAGAGAGCGAGAGGAAGGGAAGCAGGCTCCCTGCTAAGCAGAGAGCCCGACGCAGGGCTCGATCCCAGAACCCCGGGACCACGACCCGAGCTGAAGGCAGAAGTGTCCAGCGTCTGAAAGAAGAACAACAACAACAAAAACAAAACCCTACAACAGTAATTACTTATACTCACTATTAAATGGCCTGGGGAACAATGAGCAGGCAGGGCGCAGTAAGAGCTCCTGTAACCAGGGAGACCAAGCCACACTTTAACTCCTTACTTTCGACTCTGCCAGCTGGATGCTCATGTCTCTCCACCATACAGCCTTTTTTTTTTTTTTTTAAGGATTTTATTTATTTATTTATTTCACACACACAGACAGAGAGAGAGAGAGAGAGAGAGAGACAGTGAGAGAGGGAATACAAGCAGGGGGAGTGGGAGAGGGAGAAGCAGGCCTCCCGCTGAGTGGGACACTTAATGACTGAGCCACCCAGATGCCCCTGTACAGCTTCTGTTATTTCTTTTCTTAAATTACTTCCCCTCTGAGAAGTCTGAATTCTAAGGATGCCTGATGATTACCTACCGTGTTTAATCCCCCCCCCCACGCCACCATAAAATGGGCATCATTATCCCACTTCACCAGGGATTTAACCAGGGCACCGTTAAGTGACTCCTGTGATGGGGTGATGCCAGGATTTGAACCCAGTCCTTCAGATTCCAAGTTAGGGAGGGGATCTTTCCAATTTCCCCAGTACATACAACTTTGTGTCATTATCTCCCTGGCTTCTGTCCCTCTGTAGCCTTTAGCACCTCGGCACCATTTTCCCTTGCAGCTAATTAGAAATTGCATACACATCCTGGACCATCAGCTGAATACCAAAACTTCGGACAGTGGCCCTGCATTCATCTCTGGTAGTATCAGAAAACGTCGCTAGAGCACCAGCCCCGGATGCAAAGTTCTACGCCTGAAAAGTCAACCCTCTCAAATTTAGAGTAACATGCTCTTGACATAATGAATTTCAAAATTAGTATTATGTTTTAACAAGTGTTTACCTTGTTCATGCTCCCAATGAACAGGAGTTAAACAGGTACTCCACTTCAAGAAAAGCAGTATCAGACCTTTTCCTGACTGACCACACACTTACATATTGCAGCCATCGCTTAATGTCTTACAAAAGAGCGACTCTGCAGCGGTTTTCTTATTGCATTCTGATTCACTGCTCCCTCCCCCCCAAAAAAAGTCTTGTATGTAACTGAGAACACACACTCCCACCCCTTTTCAGGAATACAGCTGCAGCCAGATGAAGGAAGATTTCAGAAGGTTGACAAGCTGGGAGCTTCAAGTACACTGTCTCTCTTTCAGGATTTCTCCGAAGCAGGCCTGACCTTACATCCTTCTTTTTCAGAAGTTGCAGAAACTGACCTTTAAAAATATTTGCTTATTCCCTTGTCCCCATTTTCACGATCATCTATAATGCCAGAACTTAGATTAATGAGTTTGGGCTGGGAAGGGGCCCTTGGACCTTTCAACAAACTAAGCCTGCGCCCAACAGAAACGCACCCAGCCACCCGGCTACTGACAAAATTTCAGACGCAAGGGGCTCGCACCCATTCAGCTTCTGGGACACTGACAGCACAGCGAATCCAGGGGGTCAGAAATCAGTAGCCTAAACTGCAGCTCTGTCAAAAAAGGAGCCACAGGATGTGCACCTCAGCTCTGGGAAACCCACAGGCTCAAGAGCCTTGGTGAGCCCACCTGGGGGCAGCGAGGAAGCCCCTCCTGTGGTGTGCGGACAAAAAAAGGAGAGATGCTAGACAAAACCTCAGACATTTCCTGTGGAGCCTGACAGAAGTGCTGAGAGGTGAGGCAGGAAACACAAAGAAAACCGAGGAATGAGGCTTGACACATTTGTTCCGGGGTCAGGAGGCCAGGGCGCCCGGTTGCCTCGCTCTGGAGCTCTCCCCGCGTGCGAGCCCCCCTCCAGCGCCCCGCCCGCCGCCAGAGAGCACGCAAAGCTGAGGGGGACCTAAAAGCGACCCGCCAGTGTCTCGGCAAGATAATCAAGTCTTTCATGTTTTTTCTCCTCAAGCCGGAGAAGAAATGAAGCTTTGCTGTTTTCCTCACAGAAACTGACAGCGGCGCCCTCCCGTGGTGTGAAGTCAGCAGGCTCTGCCGCGGGCCTGCCGCGGGCCTTCTGATGCACCCCCGGCTTGGGCACATCGCGCCTCACTGCCCCGTCCGTGTGTCCCCAGCCCCGCTGAGCGGGCCTGTGCGACCTGTTACTAAGTTTTTAACTAAATCGTCCCTCCCAACGTGGGCAACAGGTTTTTTTAAAAATCCCTGCACAGAAACTGCTAGGAGAAAACACGAGCAAATGAGAACATCTTACTCCAAGTACTGACAATCTAGTCATATCTGACTCTAATCCAAAGTCTCTGAAATGCTCAAAGAGACCGCTGAAATATAGAATTATACTTGTTATTGTTAATGATGAATTCTGCCTTGAGATATTAGCTAATGGGAACATGAAGTCTTTGCTCTTAGTAAGACAGACCAGTTACTGTGGGAAAAATACTTAGAACAATGCCTGGCAGATGATAAAAATCATATAACTGTTAGCGGTTATTTTAAAACATTGACTTTTCATCTTTACTGTCTTTATTTTTTAAATATTAATATATTTTTATAATTACTCCATGTACATTACATGATATGTACCAATATAGTTATATAGCATTAAATGAGCAAATATGTTGGGGGTACATACTCATACACATGGTATGGAGACTGCTACTCTAGAAATAGTTTTCTATGGAAATAAGTGGTTCTCCTCTTAGCTATCTACCCTGAAGATACAACTAACTCAGCTCATTTGACACTCATCTTCCCTTCCCTACATTGTATGGCTCTGGAATTTATAAATCGAAAAAGAGGCCATATCAATAACATGAAAATAACATGAATAACATGAAAATCAGTAACATGAAAAGAGTACTACAAAGAGTTCCACTCGAAGTGGAAATCCCACTTTGAGTTAAATCCCATGGTTGTTTTTACAGGATTCATATGTTGCCTGCCTCCTTTCTCACTGCCAAAGGAAAAGAATTACTATTTCCCATTGGGCAATCAGAAAGTTGTCCTTCTAATTGCCCACTCTCAGCTACTATATGGCTTGACTGCATAGTTTCTGGCCAGTTTTCAAGGCATCACAATGAAGATGTCAAAATCTAGAGGATCTGTTTTAGGCATTTTATCCACAGCGCTTCCTTGAACTCTCCAGTTCTGATCCTCAGGGTGACACAGCAAAGGGAGAAAAGTAAGCCAATGACCAAGCAGATGCAAGAAATTTGAGTAACTTCATGCAAACCATCCCTAGGGCCCACCCTCTCTTGCTGTGCACTTGGCATCATGCCCTTGTAGCATACTCTGTTTTTTACCATACCTCTTTTTGGCTGAATTATTAAGATGTTTTGTTCCCCAGTAGGAAAGAATGCTTAATTTCAGAGTCCAGAGTGCTAACCATCACACCATGGAACCTGTTCCTGAATGCTTAATTTCGTAGACTTAAAAATGAGGACTGCTTCCTCAGGATCTGACGATATGAAATGCAGATTTCTTTGTTTCAATCCTTCCACTTTATGAAACAGTAAGGTGCAGGACACATCTAGTAGTTTGGTTTTTGTTATTAAATGGCAATTTAGTCCCTTTGTTAAATTTGTATTTTTAAAAAGTTTTTAAAGAATTTATTCATGTATAATTAACATACAGTGTATTCATTTCAGGTGCACAATATGGTGATTCAACGATTTTCTACATCACTTGGTGCTCATCACGACAAGGGTACTCTTGATCCCCTTTGTCTCTTTTACCCATCCCCCCACTCTCCTCCCTTCTGGCAACCACCTGTTTGCTCTCTGTACTTAAGAGTCTTTTCATCTTTTTTGTTTGTTCATTTGTTTGGGTTCTTAAATTACATATGAGTGAAATAATAGAATAGTTGTCTTGCTCTAACTTATTTCACTTAACATTATACCCTCCAGATTCATCTATGTTGTTGTAAATGGCAAGATCTCATTCTTTTTTATGGCTGAGTAATATTCACTTGTGTATATACACACATACATACTACATTAAAGGATTTTATTTATTTATTTGACAGGGAGAGAGATCACAAGTAGGCAGAGAGGCAGGCAGAGGGCGGGGGTTGGGGGGGAGGGGGGGAGGGGGAGTAGGGATCCTGATGCAGGGCTTGATCCCAGGACTCGAGATCATGACCTGAGCCGGAGGCAGGGGCTTAACCCACTGAGCCACCCAGGTGCCCCCTTTATCCATTCATCTTATCGATGCTTCCATATCTTGGCTATTGTAAATAACACTGCAATAAACATAAGGATGCATACATCTTTTCAAATTCAGGATTTCATTTTCTTTGAGTAAATACCCAGGAGAATTATTGGATATGGTAATTCTATTTTTAAATTTTTTGAGGAACCTGTACTGTTTTCCACAGTGACTGCACCAATTTTCATTCCCACCGACAATGCACAAGGTTCTTTTTTTTTCCACATCCTCACCAACAATTGCTTTTTCTTTTTAAATTTTAGTCATTATGTCCCATCTTATTTTTTTTCATTCTGTCCCACTATAAAAACATTATTAAATAAATATTAATTTCTGAGAGATAGGAATATAATGTTTGTGACAGTTTTGGCTAAGTTGTGTTGTGGTTTATTTTAGCTCAAAAATTACCTCAAATGTTCCCAAACTATTATTTTACACATCAAAAACTCCCCCTAAACCAGGTTAGAGTAAGGGGTGCCAGGGTAGCTTAGTCGGTTGAGCATCTGACTCTTAATTTCAGCTCAGGTCATGGTCTCAGGGTCGTGACGTCGGGCTCTGCACTGGTAAGAGATTCTATCTCTCTCCCTCTGACCCTTCCCCCCTCAAAAAAAAGACAGGTTATGGTGAAAACATAAGTAATGTGAAGTAATACTGAAATGCAGCTACAAACTCTGCTATTAGAACAACAACAGATAACATTAATTAAACATATACTATAGGTGAGGTAGTATTCTAAGCACTTTTCATATTTTTAACTCATTTAGTTCAAACAACCCTATGAGGTAGGAGCTATTATCCAGAACGTAACAGATGAGGAAACTGAGGCACTGGGAGGGCAACTCATTTGCACAAGGTAACTAACATCTAGTAATTGGCAGCACAAGGATTCAAACTTAGACACACATTATTATCCAATCAGAAGACTTCTTCTTCTTGCCACGGTTTCATGCAAACAACAGTTTTTCTATAAGTTATCAAGGAAAAAATGGACTATAAGGACAATAAGGGGATAAGCAATTTCATTTCCGTTCTGTTCTTAACCTGAGTCAGTAAGAGTTGTTACCCAGTTTCTGAACTGAAAGGAGAAATTGCTCAATAAGTCCTAAATCAGGGGCACCTGGGTGGGTCAGCTGTTAAGAGTCTGCCTTCGACTGAGATCATGATCCCACAGTCCTCAGATCAAGCCCCACACAGGGTTCCCTGCTCAATGGGGAGGCCTGCTTCTCCCTTTCCCACTGCCCCTCCTCCCCACCTCTCTCTCAAATAAATAAAATCTTTAAAAAACAATTAACTCCTAAATCAAAAGAGAAATCATAATAGAAATGAGAAAATATTTAGCATCAAACTATACTGAAATTACACACATCATTAGGAGTTATTCCTTTATTGCAGCCTTTTCCAAGAAGATTCTCTGCCACATTTCCCAGCAGTTAATGGATAAGGAGGCAGCATGTCACCAGAAACCAGACTGCCCCAGGTGACTCCAAGCTGCACACATTACAGCTCTGTTGTGTCTACTTCCTCATCAGTAAAATAAAGATAATGATAGTGCATACTTCTGAACATATTATCAGGCTAAATGAACCAATATTGGGGAAAGGACTGAGATCAGTATCGTGTCTGGCACAGGAATGTGGAGTATTACATTAAAGGAAAAGGAAGAAGAAAAATTCTCAAGAGGTTATCACTCTTGCCAATGTTCTTCCCATCTAAAGCTGTGGGGAAATCAAATTATAGTGAAACGAGGAAAAGTTTCCATCTTAGCATCATCTATTTTCCTTTAGCCTTAAGGTGTGCTGTAGTGGGAAAAAGTCTACTGTGGAATCAAATTCAAGTCCAACTACTATGGACATCTTGGTCAAATCCGGTCTTCAGAGAAAACCAACACCCACTGAGGAGGGAACTCTGACATCAGCCTGGTTCTAAAGTCACCCTTCTTCATCACTGGCAAGAGTTTGAGTCCCTAGAACCAGGAGAGAAAAGTTTTGAGAGAAACTACTGTCCTGCTTCAGAAAATCCAAGGGGATAAATAAAAAGGTTGTGTTTTCTTGACTTGCACAAAACAAAGTCCTTAACTAGAAGGAAAACTCAGAGTAATACATACAATGAGAAAGAGAAAAGGCTCCTCCCGTTGTTTTTTATAGCTGACATCATTGCAGGAAACAGACTGCCAAATGAGGGCCAAATATTTCCAGAAGGGCTGGAACCATCAGCAACCTTCATTAATGCTCTTGGGGGTGGGGGCGGTGAATGAGTCCTTCTTATAGAAAACAAAGGAAAAAAATGGCAAATCTTCTATTTAAAGAGTTGAAATAGCCCCTTCTCATTTCCCTTTTACCTCTCCCCACCCCAGTTTGATCCTACTTGCCTTGAATTCCCATAGTACTGTCCTATCCTCCACGGAGAAAGATAATCAGCTTTCCTCTCCCCTGCTGATGATCTTGGCCACAATGTGGACACAGCCATCTCCTGTTATTGTAATTAGAGACTGAACTAACAGATACTGAAACCCCATACTCTGATGTGTTTTGACTAGATTAAAAAACATAAGGGTGCTCCTAAGGAAAGAGCCTTGGAATGCATGAATCCACTGTCCGGTCTTAAGCCAGAAACAATCTGTTCCAAATAGGCAGTCAGGTGGGGGGGATGGGGAGGAAGTCCTGGTTATTGCCACAATGTCCTATCTCCCACCTACACAACTTAGAGTACAAGAGTTTCTTTTCTTAATACTAAGGCTCTACGATGCCCTTAGGAGTGAACTTCTTCTCCCTCCTCAGAGAAATCAGCTAGTATTTCCGTCTTTTTACCTCATTGCTAAAATGACCAGATACTTGAGAAATGAAAAAGCAAAAGCATTTAGGAAAGTTATGTTTTCCCTCGCATTGGGTCCCTCAGTTTGGCAGATAAAGACTGCTTCAAATCTCCCAACGCAGAGAAAACATAGTCGTGATTAGTTCCTACAAATCTTGATCTGGTTAGTTAAAATGCCTTCAGTGGGAAGCAGGTAGGAGGTTACTGGTTAAGGTGTTGCCCTCAACAAGCTTACAGCATCTTTCCTAAGAGAAAATTCTGAGAGTCCTTCAGAAATGCTAGCATTTTTATATTCCCTCTTTCCTAGCCACCCACCCCATGTCCCCAAATCATCAGAGGCACAGGAATGTGAGCAGTCTTGCACACTGCCACAGAGTACCTATTTCCTGCCAGCCTGCCTGAGGGATTATGGCTCCTTGAACATAAACCACCCAAAGGGATGCAGGCACAGGAAAATTCCACCCTGAACTTGTCATAGAAAATACCCTTCTCTACTTTACAGCCTCTTCATCAGAGACCTCAAGATTTCTCTTCCTTATGCCTCAAAAAAGAAATATTTTCTTCATTTCACTATTTCGCTAATTCTAAAATTTTTAAAAAAACTATTAATATTTTTGTAAGGGAGAACACAGTAATTCAACTATATCCCTTGCATTCTCTATGCTAAAATACTACAGTGCAGAACACATTGAACTTTCTATTTGTATCTCTTTTAAGCTTTAGGGCTTCTTTCGAACATTGCTTCTTTAGCTCCCAATGTATTGTTTTTATATGTAGAGGGAAACTGAAATTAACTTGTGATTTCTTGGAAGGTGCTGCTGTCAAGAACTCATCAAGTACTGTAGGAAACAATACTCCTTCAGTGAATGCCTCATGGAAGGGAGGCAGAACATAGTTCATACTATTTCCTCCACCAATTTTAAGATTTATTTTAACAAGAGGATTAACTATTGACTCCTTTGACTAAAAAGATTACTTGTCCTAATAGGATAAAATAATTCTCTGAGTTGGCATGAGGGATGAATTAAAGTAGTCTTAAAATCTTTGTACCAATTAATAATTATCCATAGGAAGAAAAAAAAAATCACCTTATTGCTACCCAGCTGCCCAACTGCCACTCAATTTAAGAAATGTCATCATATATAAAATTCCAGACATTTTAGGTCTTCTTTCTAAGATGAAGGTGATATTATACATGAAAGACACCTTCTGGAAATATTTGACCTTACTAAGTTGACTGGCGATGAGACGTCAAGAAAGGAGGGAGAAATTTTTTTTAAAGCATTTATTTGGTGGCTCAGTGGGTTAAGCCTCTGCCTTCAGCTCAGGTCATGATCTCAGGGTCCTGGGATTGAGCCCCGCATTGGGGAGCCTGCTTCCCTCTCTCTCTCTGCCTGCCTCTCTGCCTACTTGTGGTCTCTCGCTCTCTCTGTCAAATAAATAAAATGTTTTAAAAAAATATTTGAAAAATTATTTATTTGAGAGAAAGAGGAAGTGTGCGCATGACCAAGGGAAGGAGCTGAGGAAGAGGGACAAGCAGACTCCGTGCTGAATAAGGAGTCCAATGTGGGACTGAACTCATGATCCTGAGAGCAACACCTGAGCTGAGATCCAGAGTCGGATGCCTAACCAACAGAGTCACCCAGGGGCCCTCCCCTCCCAATTCACTTTTTTTAAATGACAGCTCAGATGTCACTTTCTCCAGGAGCCATTCTCTAATCTGATCCATTCCCTTTCCTCTGTTGTTCCCCAAACCATCAGTAACCCATCTGAGTTAGGTTACCCAGGAACCTGGATTTTTTAAATTTAAAACTTTAAATTTTAAAATTTAAATTTAAAAATGTTTAAAATCTTTCTCCTGAAACTCACTCCACTGTAGTGCCGCTGACTTGTTGACTCTCACGCCCTCCTCAATTCAGCGCTAGGAGGACGACTGGAACTGTATTGAGCTCATCTTGCCCCCAAGACAGCCTCAATGCTCAACACCTGTTTGGTAGGTGAAGGAACAGACACACAGAGGGGGAAGGGGCAGAGCCACCTTACTTGTCCCCTGCAGAGGATTTGTGCTGTGCCTTATACTGTCACTACCCTTTCTAAGCACCACTGTATTTGAGGTAAGGGACGTCTTCTAAATGGGAAAAGTCACTAGCTTCTTTTAAGCAGTATATCCAGCATGCCCTGCTAGCAAATTGTTCATTCAGAGTAGAAGCCCAAGTCCTGACAACAGCTGTCCAGGTCCTGCCAGATGGCCTCACCCCACTCTCATTGCCTTTCTGACAACATCTCCTGCAATCCTGACTTCACTCTCTCTGCTCCAGCCATGTGCACCTCCTTGCTGATCCCGGAGAACACCAGACCTGTTCCTGCCTCAGGGTCCTTGCAGTTGTCTAAAACGTCAGAAAGCTCTCCATCCAAACAGCTGCACTTTCCAGCCTGTGCTCAAACAGCCTTCTTAGTGGCACCTTCTTTAACCACCCATACCTCCACTTCCTGTACACGTGGGTGTCTGCTTTGTTCTTCTCCATAGACTTAGTATCTGCTGTGGGATACATTTTAATTGTTTGTTTCCCTCAAGGGATGTAAGTTCCCTGTAGGTAAGGACTGTTGTCAGTTTTATTCCCTGCTGAATTCTCAGCATCTAGCTTCTGATACACAGCAAGTGCTCAGGGGTTTACCTGGCACAGCAAACCACAGTTTTCGAGCTTTTAAAAAGTAGTGCAAACAACATGATGGATCACCTAACTTAGAAATGGGCAAAGGAGGAGCCCTTTCAGACCCCGTGTTGAGGAGGCAAGTCTTTGTGCAGCACCGGAACCAGCCTCCTGGGTGGAGAAGAGCACAGGAAACTTGCTCAAGGTTCCTTATTTAGTGAAGGAGCAGAGCTAAGATTTGAACTCAGTCCAACTCCAGAACTGATGTGATCATTTTGTCTCATTACCTCCCAGTCCCCAACCCCTTACTCCCCATTCCCACAGGAACCCCCTTCCCACCTTTCCTTGTTCAGAAACACAGGATTTGTATCTTACAGAAAGTTTCCACGTGGGTCTCTTCTGATTTGGTTAAAGCACATTTTCCTGGGGTCATTGCCACCCTTTTAGTATTTTATTTGTTGATTCATATGTTCTTATCTGGACAAAATGACAAGGCGGAAAAACTCACCACAAAAAAAAAAAGAAAAAGAAAAAGAAAAAAAAAGAACAAGAGGCAGTACCAAAGGCTAGGGACCTAAACAATACAAACTTTGGCAATATGTCAGATCTAGAGTTCAGAATGATGATTCTCAAGGTTCTAGCCGGGCTCGAAAAAGGCATGGAAGATGTCAAAGAAACCCTCTCTGGAGAAATAAGAGCTCTTTCTGGAGAAATAAAAGAACAAAAATCTAACCAAGTTGAAATTAAAAAAGCTATTAATGAGGTTCAATAAAAAATGGAGGCTCTCACTGCTAGGAGAAATGAGGCAGAAGAAAGAATTAGTGATTTAGAAGATCAAATGACAGAGAATAAAGAAGCTGAGCAAAAGAGAGGCAAACAAATACTGGACCACGAGGGGAGAATTCGAGAGATAAGTGACACCATAAGACAAAACAACATTAGAATAATTGGGATTCCAGAAGAAGAAGAAAGAGAGAGGGGAGCAGAAGATATATTGGAGAGAATTATTGGAGAGAATTTCCCTAATATGGCAAAGGGAACAAGCATCAAAATCCAGGAGGTGCAGAGAACCCCCCTCAAAATCAATAAGAATAGGTCAACACCCCCTCACCTAATAGTAAAATTTGCAAGTCTTAGTGACAAAGAGAAAATCCTGAAAGCAGCCCAGGAAAAGAAGTTTGTAACATACAATGGTAAAAGTATTAGATTGGCAGCAGACTTATCCACAGACACCTGGCAGGCCAGAAAGAGCTGGCATGATATATTCAGAGCACTAAACGAGAAAAACATGCAGCCAAGAATACTATATCCAGCTAGGCTATCACTGAAAATAGAAGGAGAGATAAAAAGTTTTCAGGACAAACAAAAACTGAAAGAATTTGCAAACACCAAACCAGCTCTACAGGAAATATTGAAAGGGGTCCTCTAAGAAAAGAGAGACTTTAAAAGTAGTAGATCAGAAAGGAACAGAGACAATACAGTAACAGTCACCTTACAGGCAATACAATGGCACTAAATTCATATCTCTCAATAGTTACCCTGAATGTAAGTGGGCTCAATGCCCCAATCAAAAGATACAGGGTACCAGATTGGATAAAAAAACAAAACCCATCTATATGTTGCCTACAAGAAACTCATTTTAGACCCGAAGACACCTCCAGATTTAAAGTGAGGGGGTGGAAAACAATTTACCATGCTAATGGGCATCAGAAGAAAGCTGGGGTGGCAATCCTTACATCAGATCAATTAGATTTTAAGCCAAAGACTGTAATAAGAGATGAGGAAGGACACTATATCCTACTCAAAGGGTCTGTCCAACAAGAAGATCTCACAATTTTAAATATCTATGCCCCTAACATGGGAGCAGCCAACTATATAAACCAATTAATAACAAAATCAAAGAAACACATTGACGATAATACAATAATAGTAGGGGACTTTATCACTCCCCTCACTGAAATGGACAGATCATCCAAGCAAAAGATCAACAAGGAAATAAAGATCTTAAATGACACACTGGACCAGATGGACATCACACATATATTCAGAACATTCCATCCCAAAGCAACAGAATACACATTATTCTCTAGTGCACATGGAACATTCTCCAGAATAGATCACATCCTGGGTCCTAAATCAGGTCTCAACCGGTATCAAAAGATTATGATCATTCCCTGCATATTTTCAGACCACAATGCTCCGAAGCTAGAACTCAATCACAAGAGGAAAGCTGGAAAGAACCCAAATACATGGAGACTAAACAGCATCCTTCTAAAGAAGGAATGGGTCAACCAGGAAATTAAAGAAGAATTGAAAAAATGAATGGAAACAAATGATAATGAAAACATAACGGTTCAAAATCTGTGGGACGCAACAAAGGCAGTCCTGAGAGGAAAATATATAGCAGTACAAGCCTTTCTCAAGAAACAAGAAAGGTCTCAAGTACACAACCTAACCCTACACCTAAAGGAGCTGGAGAAAGAACAAGAAAAAAACCCTAAACCCAGCAGGAGAAGAGAAATCATAAAGATCAAAGCAGAAATAAATGAAACAGAAACCCAAAAAACAGAGAACAAATCAACGAAACTAGGAGCTGGTTCTTGAAATAATTAATAAGATTGATAAACCCCTGGCCAGACTTATCAAAAAGAAAAGAAAAAGGTCCCAAATAAATAAAATCATGAATGAAAGAGAGAGATCACAACTAACACCAAAGAAATACAGACAATTATAAGAACATACTATGAGCAACTCTACGCCAACAAATTTGACAATATGGAAGAAATGGATGCATTCCTAGAGACATATAAACCACCACAACTGAACCAGGAAGAAATAGAAAACCTGAACAGACCCATAACTAGTAAGGAGATTGAAACAGTCATCAAAAATCTCCAAAGAAACAAAAGCCCAGGGCCAGACGGCTTCCCAGGGGAATTCTACCAAACATTTAAAGAAGAACTAATTCCTATTCTCCTGAAACTGTTCCAAAAAAATAGAAATGGAAGGAAAACTTCCAAACTCATTTTATGAGGCCAGCATCACCTTGATCCCAAAACCAGACAAGGATCCCACCAAAAAAGAGAACTACAACCAATATCCTTGATGAACACAGATGCAAAAATTCTCACCAAAATACTAGCCAATAGGATTCAACAGTACATTAAAAGGATTATTCACCACAACCAAGTGGGATTTATTCCAGGGCTACAAGGTTGGTTAAACATGTGCAAATCAATCAATGTGACACAATACATTACTAAAAGAAAGAACAAGAACCATATGATATTCTCAATAGATGCTGAAAAAGCATTTGACAAAGTACAGCATCCCTTCCTGATCAAAACCCTTCAAAGTGTAGGGATAGAGGGCACATACCTCAATATTATCAAAGCCATCTATGAAAAACCCACCACAAATATCATTCTCAACGGAGAAAAACTGAAAGCTTTTCTGCTAAGGTCAGGAACACAGCAGGGATGTCCATTATCACCACTGCTATTCAACATAGTACTAGAAATCCTAGCCTCAGCAATCAGAAAACAAAAAGAAATTAAAGGCATCCAAATCAGCAAAGAAGAAGTCAAACTACCACTCTTTGCAGATGATATGATACTATATGTGGAAAACCCAAAAGACTCCACTCCAAAACTGCTAGAACATGTACATGAATTCATTAAAGTGTCAGGATACAAAATCAATGCACAGAAATCAGTTGCATTTCTTTACACCAACAACAAGACAGAAAAAAGAGAAATTAGGGAGTCAATCCCATTTACAATTGCACCCAAAACCATAAGATACCTAGGAATAAACCTAACCAAAGAGGCAAAGGATCTATACTCAGAAAACTATAAAGTACTCATGAAAGAAATTGAGGAAGACACAAAGAAATGGAAAAACATTCCATGCTCCTGGATTGGAAGAAAAAATATTGTGAAAATGTCTATGCTACCTAAAGCAATCTACACATTTAATGCAATCCCTATCAAAATCCCATCCATTATTTTCAGAGAAATGGAACAAATAATCCTAAAATTTATATGGAACCAGAAAAGACCTCGAATAGCCAGAGGAATACTGAAAAAGAAAGCCAAAGTTGGTGGCATCACAATTCCAGACTTCAAGCTCTATCACAAAGCTGTCATCATCAAGACAGTATGGTCCTGGCACAAAAACAGACACATAGATCAATGGAACCAAATAGAGAGTCCAGAAATAGACCCTCAACTCCATGGTCAACCAATTTTCAACAAAGCAGGAAAGAATGCCAAGTGGGAAAGAGACAGCTTCTTCAACAAATGGTGTTGGGAAAATCGGACAGCCACATGCAGAAAAATGAAACTGGACCATTTCCTTACACCACACACGAAAATAGACTCAAAATGAAGGACCTCAATGTGAGAAAGGAATCCATCAAAATCCTTGAGGAGAACACAGGCAGCAACCTCTTCGACCTCAGCCACAGCAACGTCTTCCTAGGAACATTGGCAAAGGCAAGGGAAGCAAGGGAAAAAATGAACTATTGGGACTTCATCAAGATCAAAAGCTTTTGCACAGCAAAGGAAACAGTTAACAAACCCAGACAATGGACAGAATGGGAGAAGATATTTGCAAAAGACATATCAGATAAGGGCTAGTTTCCAAAATGTATAAAAAGCTTAGCAAACTCAACACCCAAAAACGAATAATCCAATGAAGAAATGGGCAGAGGACATGAACAGACATTTCAGCAAAGAAGACAGCCAGATGGCCAACAGACACATGAAAAAATGTTCCACATCACTCGGCATCAGGGAAATACAAATCAAAACCACAATGAGATACCACCTCACACCAGTCAGAATGGCTAAAATTAACAAGTCAGGAAATGACATGCTGGCGAGGATGCAGAGAAAGGGGAACCCTCCTACCCCTGTTGGTAGGAATGCAAGCTGGTGCAACCACTCTGGAAAACAGCATGGAGGTTCCTCAAAAAGTTGAAAATAGAGCTACCCTATGACCCAGCAATTGCACTACCGTGTATTTACTCTGAAGATACAAACGTAGTGATCCAAAGGGGCACATGCACCAGAATGTTTATAGCAGCAATGTCCACAATAGCCAAACTATGGAAAGAACCTAGATGTCCATCAACAGATGAATGGATAAAGAAGAGGTGGTATACATATACAATGCAATACTATGCAGCCATCAAAAGAAATGAAATCTTGCCATTTGCAACAACGTGGATGGAACTAGAGGGTATCATGCTTAGTGAAATAAGTCAATCGGAGAAAGACAACTATCATATGATCTCCCTGATATGAGGAAGTAGAGATGCAACGTGGGGGGGTTGGGGGGTAGGAAAAGAATAAATGAAACAAGATGGGATTGGGCGGGAGACAACCATAAGAGGCTCTTAAAATCACAAGAAACTGAGGGTTGCTGCAGGGAGGGGGACTGGGAGAGGGTGGTAGGGTTATGGACATTGGGGAGGATATGTGCTATGGTGAGTGCTGTGAAGTGTGTAAACCTGGCGATTCACAGACCTGTAGCCCTGGGGCTAATATACATTATATGTTTATAAAAAAATTAAAAATTTTATTATTTTTTTTTTGGTTAAAGATTTTATTTATTTGACAGAGATCACAAGTAGAAGAGAGGCAGACAGAGAGAGAGGAGGAAGAAGGCTTCCTGCTGAGCAGAGAGCCCAATGCGGGGCTCGATCCCAGGACCCTGAGATCATGACCTGAGCTGAAAGCAGAGGCTTTAACCCACTGAGCCAACCAGGTGCCAAAAAAAATTTTTTTTTAAAAGATTTTATTTACTTATTTGACAGAGAGAAATCACAAGAGAGGCAGGCAGAGAGAGAGGAAGGGAAGCAGGCTCTCCACTGAGCAGAGAGCCCGATGTGGACTCGATCCCAGGACCCTGAGATCATGACCTGAGCTGAAGGCAGCGGCTTAACCCACTGAGCCACCCAGGCGCCCCAAAAATTTAAAAATAAAAAAAAAAAATGGGCAAAGGATTCAAAGATAGAAAGATAAATACTGAAAAAGAACACTTGATGTTTCATTTAAGAAGCTATATCTGGGGGCACCTGGGTGCCTCAGTGGGTTAAAGCCTCTGCCTTCTGCTCAGGTCATGATCCTGGATACCTGGGATCAAGCCCCACATGGGGCTCTTTGCTTGGCAGAGAGCCTGGTTTCCTCCTCTCTCTCTGCCTGCCTCTCTGCCTACTTGTAATCTCTGTCTGTTAAATAAATAAATAAATAAAATCTTAAAGAAAAAAAGAAGAAGCCCTATCTGGCCAATAAACACATAAAAAATGCTCAACATCACTAACCATTAGGGAAATACAAAACTAGGAGATACCACTTCACACCCATTAGGATGGGTACTTAAAAACAAAACAAAACAAAAAAAAAACACCAGAAATCAACAAGTGTTGGCAAGAATGGGGAGAAATTGGATTCCTGTGCATTGCTGGTTGTAATGGAAAATGATGCAGCTACTGGAGAAAACAGTATGGCAGCTCCTCAAAAACTTAGAATTACTCTATCATCCAGCAATTCCACTCTGGCCATAAACCCAAAAGAACTGAAAGCAGGGACTGATAGATATCTGTAGACCTATATTTATAGCAATATTATTCACGATAGCCAGAAGATAGAAGCAAGTGTCCCCTGATGGACAAATTGATAAAATGGTATGTATACATAACAATGGAGTATTATTCAGTCTTAACAAAGAATGAAACTTTGACACATTCTACAACACAGATGAATTCTGAATACATTGTAAATGAAATAAACCAGACACAAAATGACAAATATTGTATAATTCCACTTATATGAGGTACCTAGAGTAGTCAAATTTGTAGAGAAAAAAGTAAAATAGTTAACTGCCAGGGGCTGAGGACAGGGAAGAACAGGGGTTAGAGTTTAATGGGTAGAGTTTCAATTTCAGAAGAAGTTCTGGAGATGGAGGTCAGTAATGGGAATAAAGTCTTTGATGCCACTATACTGTACACCTAAAAATTGGCTAAGATGATAAATTTTAGGTTATGTATAATTTCCCATAATTAAAAAACAGCAGCACGGCTCTTGCCTTAAACTCTTAATAAAAAGCCTAATATATAAGGCAGATAGAAGTGAGGTGCCTACAGCTGATGCAGGAAATGGAGGGGCGGAAAGTGTCTACTCTGCTTGGCATCTCCTCGCTGCCTCCTGGAACAAGGACCCCACAGAGCTAAAGAATGATTACAAGCGAGGTTCATAGCTCCATCCTAAAGAACTAAGACACTGGTTTCACTGCTCTTTTTGTTTGTTTGTTTCAAAACAAAACCCACAACATTTATTTATTTATTGACAAGAGGCGGGTAGGCGATGGGACAGAAGGCAAGGGAGAATTTTTTTTTAAGATTTAAAATTTTTATTTATTTAAAGATTTTATTTATTTATTTGATAGAGAGACACAACTAGAGAGGGAACACAAGCAGGAGGAATGGGAGAGAGAGAAGCAGGCTTCCCACTGAGCAGGCAGCCCAATGAGGGACTTGATCCCAGGACCCTGGGATCATGACCTGACCTGAAGACAGATGCTTAATGACTGAGCCACTGAGGCACCCCCAAGATTTTTTTTAAATGTATTTATTTGAGAGAGAACAAGAGAAAGAGAGTGGGGGGTGAGGGGCCGAGGGAGAAGCAGACTCTGCACTGAGCAGGGAGCCCCACACAGGGCTCAATCCCAGGACCCTGGAATCATGACCTGAGTAGACAGAAGACGCTTAACTAACTAAGCCACCCAGGTGCCCTGGAGAGGGAAAGAATCTTAAGCAGGCTCTATGCTCAGTGGAGAGCCCCACTAGGGGTGGGGGGTTCTCGATCTAAGGACCCTGAGATCATGACCTGAGCCGAAACCAAGATTCAGACACTTAAGTGACTGAGACACCCAGGTGTTCCTGGTTTCACTGTTCTTAAGAACCAGGAGTTAAAAAGTTACTCCTGGCTCTATTTCTAGGAGGAACTTAGCAACAAGGAAAAATGACATCATCAACTAGCCTCGGGCCAAATGTCAGTGCTGACTAATTTTTACAGAAATCACCTCATATCCTGGTGGCAGGGGAGAACGATCAGGGGAAAGAGCAACATGAAGTCACTGGCACCCATATCAATTATCATCAATACCTCACAGGCTCTGAGCCCTTTTCCATAATAACTCAATCCTTGAAACAATCCTGTCAAATAGGCATGAAGGAAAATTGTGTGATCGCTCACTACCAAATAGATAAACAGACATAATTCAGTGGACATTATCCACAGAGAATCCCTCAAGTGGAACTGACTTTAGGATAGTAACTGCTCACATTTATCAAGGATTTATTAATTAAGACACTGGCTCAACATTTCCACAGACAACGGATTTCATACTTCCAACCAGTCTTTTCCCACCATACTCGGTAATAGTAACTATTATTACTCCTTTTTCTAGGAAACTAAGGCTCAAAGAAAAAATAACTATGCTAAAATTAAATGGTTTGATAAATGACGGACTATGATGAATTATCCTGAAACCTACTATTCCAGAGCCTGTGCCCTTAACCACTTTCTTCTGTACTGCCCATCTGAGTCCTTGACTCTGGCCCTTTGGGAAAATCCCAGTCAATGCTTCCTTTAGCCTTGAACACAAGTACAATTGATGAGTCTCTATAGGTCACTGAGTTTCTAAGTTGAACTAGTATGAACCAAATAAATCAGGAGTCTCATTCCCTGCATATAAACCCAATGAGATACTATTTCTTACACGGAGAAAAGATTCCTGGGCCCTTTACAATCCTCTAAAAATGAATATACAAAAATATCTGCAAGATTACTAGAATAAAAAGTCACATTCGGATCATCTCAAAGTTTCTTTTCTGTAAGCTAAATAATCCACGGGTAGACAGAGTACCGATTATTCCCTATACTTTACTGAGTGCTTCTTCAGAACTTTCTGAAGATGTCTGCTTTCTTCTCCGGAAACCGAAGAGAGGAGAAACGTTACGGTTTGTCAACAGGGCATTCAGTCTGCAGGGCTGCCCCCCGGGATACAAGGGCTTTGGGCCAACTGAGACAAGGACTAACTGGGAAGAGCATCAGCCAGAGGCTCCCGCTGGACAACTCTGACAGACAGGCCAGCGCAAGAAGGGGGCAGAGCCGGGGCAGGGCTGTAAGCCAATGGCTAGAGTTCCTTCCATCCCTCAGGAGAGGCTTCCGGAGACCACTTCTTTCACGAAAATCTTTTAAGTGGCTCTTTTACAACCACCAAACAATATACATATTGTATCTCAACAAAACCTATCTACGATGTGGGTGTTTTTACTCTAAGTGTTAAGAACTGAATAAGCACCAGCTCTTCACACACGTGTCACCTCCAGCTGGGACTGTATGCTGGGGACACTGCCTTTCTCTCTCCCACTGCAGATGGGATTCAGCTCTAGCTCCTCACAGCGGGGCCGGGTGCCCATGTGCCTCTCACCTGAGAACTGGGGGTGAAGAGGATCTTACCGAGTTCTCCTTCAGTTGCAGCCCCTCCCCATTGGGAAGGGAGGACCGTCTCTTAGCCGAGTTCCTGTTCGGGGTTGAGGTAATGGCCCCTGCTTTCTTCTTCACAGTGAGGACCTCACAGCTGGCTTGGTCTTCATTATGTGTGCTCTTCCCGGCATTGATAACCCTGCAGAAGAAACCAGAAGAGTGGTCAGACGGTGATTTCAGGAAAGTTCAGAGCCCAGTCTCAAGGGTCAGCCTTGGCAGGCTCCAAAACTAAAGCCCTACCTAGAGCACAGGACCCTGTGATCTTGTTACTTTATGTTCCCAAGTAAACTAATTTTGCTAAAATGGAATTATATTAGCACACATTAAAACATTTCCTAAAGCACTATTTCCAGCCCAGCTCACCTTCCCAGGTGTCTGACAGCTGTGAGCAATCCCACCAATCCATTTTGGTCAAAACACAGGAGATACTCTTTTGACAATTACCATAGAGATGGATGGGCAGGCTGGGGGGAATTCTGTTGCATTTCTCCAAGTGATAAAGAGCAAAACCCACCATTAATCTTATCAAAGAACAAGACAGTGCAGTAATTTACAGCACACTGTAAAATCCAGGAGAACAGAGAACCACATTTCACTACCGCTGTGCCCACTTTTACTTTATTCACAGAGAAGAGAGGTCATCAAAGGTGTATTTTAAAAATTATCTTTAATCCTTCATTTTTTTCTCCTATAGAATAATATTCATCACATTGTACCATTACATTAGGCTATAGGGGACTCTGATTTGGACATGTGACCATATGATATTATAGCATGTTGATAATGCTTTGGCCTAATTAGTAAGAGTTTTAAGCATAGGAATGTTTTAGAAGAACATGCTACATCATTCATCTACCTTTCCGTATCAGGTGACTGCAGGTGAACTTTTGGGTTTCAGCATCATTTTCTTATTAAGTAATTAATTAGCAGCCAAAATAGATTTCCCAAAAGAGAGAGCTCTCTTTGCCATTGGCTGTGTTTTCTTTTCAAAACTTCAACAGTGTCACAGTAGGTGACCGAATGAATGTGGAGGGGTGGGGAACAGAACTCAGTAGCAAGGAAAAGAAAAGATGCTTTTTTTATTTTTTAAGGTGAGATAGTAGGAAATCTAGAAATCCATTCTGTAAGTGTGATGTGTACACCACTCTATCAAGCTGGTTGTATTCCCTCGTAAGTAGAAGATAATCCTTTTCAAATAACTTTTTAAAATTTTGAATCCTGAAATAATTATAGACTCAGAGTAAATTGCTAAAACAATGCAGTTTCAGGCACCTTTCCCCCACCTGTATTATCTGACACCCCTACAGTAGAATAGCACAATAGGCAGCTAACACTGATGAAATACTGTTAATCAGACTGCAGACCTTACCCAAATTTATCCATTTTTTTAATATCAAATGGTTCTCAGTATTAAAAACTGTGTAGGGGCGCCTGAGTGGCTCAGTGGGTTAAAGCCTCTGCCTTCAGCTCAGGTCATGAACCCAGGGTCCTGGGATCGAGGCCCGCATTGGGCTCTCTGCTCGGCAGGCAGCCTGCTTCCCTCTCTCTCTGCCTGCCTCTCTGCCTACTTGTGATCTCTGTCTGTCAAATAAATAAATAAAATCTTAAATGAAAAATAAAAAAATAAAAACTGCGTAGATTTCCATAATCCAATGCACACTCACCACAACCAAACAGGAAACAGAGAGGAAATGGGGATCTGAGTGCCCCAAGATCTAAGAGTGTGTTTCAAGCATCCTTCTACCAAATGTTGGGAGTGTATGGACATGTTTCAGATGTTTTAACATTTACTTCATTTAAAAAAAAATTATTTATTCATTTGAGACAGAGGAGGGGCAATGCCAATCCCAGGACCTGGAGACCATGAACTGAGCCTCAGCCAAAGGCAGAAAGACACTTAACCAACCCAGCCACCCAGGTGCCCCTTAATATTTACTTTAAATTTATTTTTTAAATGTACAGCATTTTGGGAAAAAATGCAGTAATTTAGAAGTTCATTCCCATCTGTTATACGTGAACATAGAAATGTCCATGGTCTACATATTCAGGCAGCTTTGGCATAATATGCCTATCTTTTCTCTTTAATTGACTTACCACTTGACTGGGAGGAGAAATTAAAAAAAATATATCACTTGCAATTGCTTATCTATATGTTATATGAAAAAGACCACACCTGTCATCTATTATTGCCCTTATCTCAAATTTTTGGGTTAATCAAAACTGTTCCATAATCCTTACGGGGTTTATTATAAATTTCAATGTAAGCATATGTTTATACACAAAAGCCTACTTTTACTCACTTTATGTATTACACTTCTGTGTAAGATTTTTAAAAAGTACATCGCTGCTTACAGAGTCTGAAACTCACTGTCTAGGGGCCTGTGCAGGGAGGTGGGGATCCTTGTGACCTCTGAGGTCAAATCTGTCTCTTGTGTTTATGACACACCCTTGCTGATGGAGGGATGGGGCTGGGAGAGATCAAGGCCTAGTTTTCTGCCCCATCTTCACTCTCCCTCCTTCAGGAGGAGAGACTTTCATATGGTTTAAGTTAAAATGTAATTTCCTGGGACGCCTGAGTGGCTCAGTTAGTTAAGCGGCTGCCTTCGGCTCAGGTCATGATCCCAGCGTCCTGGGATCAAGTCCCATATCGGGCTCCTTGCTCGGCAGGGAGCCTACCTCTCCCTCTGCCTCTGTCTACCTCTCTGCCTACTTGTGATCTTTCTCTCCCTGACAAATAAATAAATAAAATCTTTTAAAAAAAATGTAATTTCCTATGGTTTAAGTCACCGTGTGCTTGAAGACTATTAATACTACCACACTCACCACCTCAGCTAAATCAATTAGTCCAGGTAGGTTTTGCAGCCAGGAAGTGGTGTCGCTAGGATGCAGAACGAACCCCCCCCAACCCCATCTCTTCCTATTACACATGGGGGCTTGCACGGTCTGTGGTAGGCCAGGCTGAACCGTGTGGGGAGGCACAGGAGCAGCAGATTAGAATCAGGGAGCTCACTATCAGGCGTGACAGAAATGGGAATAAGCTGCCTCTTCTGTAACTAGTGGAGAACGGACCCAGAGGGAGGATGAGGGATACCTCATCTCTTCCTGTCTTGAGATGAGTCCACGTTTGGTCCCGCAGTTTGCAGCTGGCAGAGCACATGCGTTTGTCCGGAGTCTCCTTCTCGCATCTACCTTTGGAGAACCAAACCGGGCAGAGGAAGGCGGTTTGAAATACCACCTGCCTCTTCTCAGTCATGGCTAGCGACTTGTCAACCAACCCGTGAGGGGTGGGCTGCTGGCTGGCTGGCTGGGGACGATACCCTCCCCATTCCTCTCCCACGAACGGCTTCCCCACGGAAAGCGGAAGTGGAGGTTTGGCTGGGAAAACCAATTCGTGACAACTGTCCCCTCCATATCATCCTCTGTACAACATCCCGGCTGCTATTTCTGGAACTTGGTATCACCCCTACCACTGGCATCTAAACTTGGGCTGCAGTCAAGTCTTTCTGTAAGAAAAAAAGCATCACTGGTCTCCAATAGCGACAGGCCAGGCTGACTCATCCGCCACTGCTGTTTTCCACCAGTCAACAAAGCTACTATAATTACATACATCCTGAACCGTGGGCACCTGAAAGGGCTTTACCTCCTCTTGCTCTCAGTGGATATTAAACTCCAAAGTTGACCTAACTTGAGCAAGAAACCTTAGAAACTTTCTTTTGTGCACGAGCAGCCTGGGGCTCTGGAGGGCTCCGCTGTGTACAAAGTCATGCAGCTAAATACGGCAGAGCCATGAACATACTTGTGAGCTCCCAGCAATTTCTGCTTCGGCTCTCAGTTGTTTTATTTTCCTATTGTGTATCTATTCTTACCCGCACTTGGTTCAGAATGCTGTACTGCAATGACTCATCAAAGCCAGAGAACTGTGATAGACCACTAGTGGCCTTACTTTGCCATTTCAGGTTGAATACAGCTTGTGAATGACACTAATGAAATATCAAACAGTCAGAAATGTTGCCCTGATGGGAAGACAGCAGCCCCAACCTGGGAAGCCTGTTTGGTCAGATATCCGGTGATTATTCAGATATTAAAGTCAGATTAATTTAAAACCATTGCCTTCAACAACAATAACAACAACAAAAAAAACCCCACAATTCTTGTCCCATATTTCATATCATTTCAAATCCCTTACTCCATCTTTGCTAGAAAAACATGGTTCTTCTTCTTCTTCTTCTTTTTTTTTAGGATTTTACTTATTTATTTGACAGAGAGAGACGGAACACAAGCAGAGGGAGTGAGAGTGGGAGAAGCAGGCTTCCCGCTGAGCAGGGAGCCGGATTGAGGGCTTGATCATGACCTGAGCTGAAGGCGGACTTAATGACTGAGCCACCCAGGTCCACCATGACCTGGTTCTCCTTAAAGCACTCTGGTTTTAAAAAGCCTGGCCTCTATCAATTTAAATATTTTATTTTGTTCTCTGTTTATAAAACGTACATGAAATCTTCAATTCCTCTAAAAGTAAACTGAGAAACACTTTGTTTCCCCAAGCAAAGGAACATCACGCTATTAATAGATTCAATAATTTTATTTAATCTAAGCAGCTGTACCCATAGCTACACTCCCTACTTATCTTCTGCTCCGGCATAAAGTCAGCACTATCTTGAGATCGAGAGGAATGACTTTAGAATGACTTTAAGATGTGCATTTTTTATCTTAGCCTGATGCTTAGTTTAAAGACTTAAAAGCAAAATGCTGGTGGACCAGGAACTGTCCTATCTTTAGGGACATTATTTTCCAATTGCCTACAAAGAGGGAAGCTATCTTCCTTGGAATTGAACTGGAGGCAATGAGCATAGCAATGAAGAACGCGGGCTCTCTCCCCAGAACAAGCACACAGCAGGTGCTCAACAAATGTTTGCTAAATGAGTGAACGAAAACCAGGAATCAACTCTGCTACTTGCGAGATGTGGAGGAATAACACTCTCTCACATTTGTTGAGAATGAACTATGTGCCAGGCACTGTCATTAGCTTTACAGCTAATGAGCTTAACTCACTTAAGCCTCCTGTCAGATCTGTGAGTTAGCCACCACTATTGTTCTTGTTAAAGGTTAAATCACCGCCAAGTGGACGGGCAAAGTGTTCAGCCAACCTACTTAACTTCTGTAAACTTCAGTTCTTGAGCAGTGCTTTGTGGATTAAATTCTAGGAGTGGCTAAGTTACCTGTGTGCTGACGAGGGGGGATTTCTGGTCATCAGTCAAGAACTGGAAAAATCTGAAGTTAGGATTAAAACGCGGGGGGGAGGGAGAACTGTTGGAGGATGAACAGGAAGAATGCCTCTGTCTCCTCAACATGAAGAGCTTACATTCAGTTCTTCCATCTCTGAGAAGACCACGGCACATCTGCCCTGGTAGAGAGATGTGTGATAAAGTTAAATCTGTTTTAGGGCTTTGTCTACCTTCAACTGTACCCAAACACCTAGATTCTCCGCCTTGTAAGAACAGGCACACACAGAGTTTGAAAGACTTGGAAGTCAGAAGTCCTATGTGTGTATTAGACACAACGTGAAGCTATGATCTGAGTACCAGCATGAAGGTGACCTTGAGGCCAAAGCGGTAGCAAAACCTATTTCAAAGGAGCGAACGATTGATTCCGTGTCACTGTCATATATATCTGTGTAAGAAACTTCTTTTCCTTCTGTTTGTGAAATACTCTAGTCACAAATTTTTAAAAACTCAACAATCTCAGCAGTAAATTCCTGGTTTTAATTGTGGTTGTTAAATTATCAAGTTATCTGCCTTATCATCTGCTCAAAATCTTGGCTACAAGGACACTTCCCTGATACTATGACACAGACAACAGGTAGCTATTACTAAATTCAGACAAGTAAGTACCCTCAAGTATACTCAAGCCATGAGCCCTGTCACAAAAGACACAGGCCCAGAGAATAGGCAATGGAACCATTCTCAAAAGGGTTTACAAAGACAATCAAGATAGGAGAGTCCCAGCTGACATTTTCTTTGAAGGATTCCAAGCATCACTTACTGTGCTAGTACGTGACGGCTGTCCCCTCCTTCCTCACCAACCTCCACCCCGACCATATGCACCTGAGACATCACAACAGGAACAATGGTTGGAGAGACCTAGTCCAGACCTGGTCTCCGCTAAATACTAGTCTAGCTGTGTGTTCCTGGGCAAGTTACTTTCTCTCTTTAAAATGGGGATAGTAGTCCTCTTCAATCACACAAAGCATGAGAATTAAATGCCCCAGCATGGGAAGTATTTAAGAGTGTCTGGTACCCAGTGAGCACTCAGGATATATTATTTATTAATATTATATCCAATACAAAGCTAGCTCTTCCTTCTGTTGGGTCCAAGGGACTTTATGCAGTTGTGAAAATCTCCCCTCTGTCTGCCTCCAGGACACATGGCCACCTTCATGAACCCAGAGCCTTCAAGCAGCATCACATGACACTTGCCAGAACAGGGACTGTTCTTGAGCAAGGACATCTGCTCCTCTGAGTCCTCTACTCAAAATTATTACAACAATGAAGCCGCATGCGACAGCGTTCAGTACGTAGGAAAGCACTCACAGGGTCATGACTGCGTTGTTTCTAGATGTCCATCCAGACCTGCCCACAGATGCCATTTCTGGACCCCTAGGCTCCTGGATTCAAAAGCTCAGGTCTCAGATCCGACAGAAGATGACCAAATACAGAATCTGGCTTGGTTGTTTTGGTCGTTATTATTATATTGCTTTCTTTTTTTTGTTTTGTTTTTGTTTTTTATTTATCTATCTGACAGAGAGACCACAAGCAGGCAGAGAGGCAGGCAGAGAGAGAAGGGGGAAGCAGGCTCCCCACTGAGCAGAGAGCCCGATGCGGGGCTTGATCCCAAGACCCCAGGACCCGGGCAGAGGCCCAACCCACTGAGCCACCGAGGCGCCCCTATATTGCTTTGTTTTCAAAAGAAATAAAGGCCTGAACAGTTCAGGCTATAAAGTTTACACTAGTGTTACTACTGCTAAGCAGGCAGTAATTACACTGGCTAAGAAGGAGAAAGTAATTGACAAAGGCTATCAGGTGAAGTGAGAGATTGCTGATTCATATATAATTGAGAAGCAGACAGCAAAAGGCTGTAGGGGGAGGGAATGGAAATGAATCATTTATGGAAGACCAAATAGAACTACTGATTATTAAAATTGTCTTTTCTGTTTTTTTTAATATTTATTTATTTTTTCAGCGTAACAGTATTCATTGTTTTTACACAACACCCAGTGCTCCATGCAATACATGCCCTCCCTATTACCCACCACCTGGTTCCCCCAACCTCCAACCCCCGCCCCTTCAAAACCCTCAGGTTGTCTTTCAGAGTCCATGGTCTCTTATAGTTCTCCTCCCCTTCCAATTTCCCTCAACTTCCTTCTCCTCTCCATCTCCCAATATCCTCCATGTCATTAGAAAATTGTCTTTTCTAAGTAACCTCCTAGGTAATGTTTCATGTGACTCTCTGAAGGGGCTACTGACCACCCAAATAAGCTGGAATATATGGACAACTTAATCCCTACCTCCAAGGGAGTTAGTAACCTCTCATTCTTGGTATACTAGAAAACCATGCCTCTGCCAGGAAGCTAAGCCTTTGATAACAGCCATCAGCAAAAACAACCAGAACATTCAGGGAGAATAAGAGCTTCTCCCTGACAGTTTTGGCCACCTCAGGGGAGGTCATCCCAGCCCATGAGTTAACGGTCAGTCAGGTGTGACAAGGTAGGGGGGAAAAAGGATGTCAGGAACTGGAATTTTCTGGGGTGTGAGGCTCTCCCCCTTTTGGCAGGTAGCTACGTCCCAACACGTGCAGGAGGCAGGTGGTCGGGAAGGAAGGTAAACCATGGGTGGAAAAAGAACACATACAGGCACGTCTTCTCCAGCTGGCAACCTCACACCTCTGGTTCCCAGGCCCTGTCATGAAGGGATGTGACCAATCAAGGGACTAACTGGGATCTCAAGAGCCATATTCAGCCCCCAGAGAGGTTACTATTTTAAAGTTTTTGCCCACAAAATGTTTTTTTAAAAAGTGAACTAGCAGGGAACGCCTGGGTGGCTCAGTCCATCAAGCGTCTGCTTTCTGCTCAGGTCCTGATCCCGGAGTGCTGGGACAGGACTGAGCCCCGAGTTGGGCTCCCTGGTCAGCAGGAAGCCCGCTTCTCCCTCTCCGTCTGCCCCTCCCCCTGCTCATGCTAGCTCTCTCTTTCTTGCTCTCTCTCTCTCTCAAATAAATTCTTAATTGGGGAAAAAAAAGGGAACTAGTTGCCAATGTTGAAAAAATTGGGATATTTACATTAAAGTCTTCATTTTCCCATTTCTCTTGAAAAACAGTACATCAGGTTACTCAAGTGTCTCAGTCTCCTGTGACGGCAATCAGAGGTAGGACATATCTTCCCTAGCTCACCCCAGACCTCACTCTGGCAGCTTATACCACCGAGGTAACCAGCCTGGACCCAAGGCGTTTGGTTCTACAACCCTGCATCCTGATCTGTGGGACTTCATAAGTAAACCAAAGGCACTTATCAGATACATAATATACTGACTGAAAAGTTTATTTTAAATATATTTACTGTGGAACCACATGGGGATGCACCAAGAAGACTAGGATGTGGTTTCCACTCCCAAGAAGCCCACAGTCATCTGTTGTTGGGAGACCTCCTGACAATAAGTACAGTTTGCCCAGACTGATGCCATGCTCCAGTTGTGTGTCACAAGGGATCGGGGCACACAGAAGAGGAGACAACTCTGCAACCAGAGAGTCAGGTAAAGTATCATAGAGGAGTGGCATCCAAGTTCAGCCTGACGGAATGAAGGAGAAAATCAACAATCAGAGAAAAGACAAGGAAAGGCTCTCCAGGCAGAGGAACGGCCCGTGAAAGCAGAGAGTGACATAAACTTCATAAAGAGGGTTTAGGTGTGGTCTGAGTATAGGTTTGCTGAGGGAGCTACCTCAGAACGAGACCCTGAAAGTCTATGGAACTTTATCCTACAGAGCTTATGACACACAAAGGATTCATACGACCAAAACTGTTTAGGAAAATAACATGGCTGAATGGAGGATGGTTTATAGAGGATAAATGACAAAGGTGAAGTGATCAGCCAGGGTCTCTTACTATAGTCTAGGTGACCAAGGGGTCATGACTCAAGCACCGGCACTGGGTAGAAGTGAGGGTTTCAGAGGAGGTGAAAGAACTGAGAATTCCCAGGAAGACCGGTTGGACATGGGTCACAGGGGAGAAAGGAACAAGACTTGGGGGTGGGGAGTGCTGGAGGAGGAGATAATGAAATTGCTCTAAGGTCAGTGAACAGAAAATTCTTGGTACCAGAAATTATAAAGGCAGTGGCAGCCCACGTTGACTTCACCAGGGGTCCACAAACTATGGCTCGTGGCCTAAATCTGGGCCACTGCTTGTTTTGTATGGACCCCAAAAATAGTTTTTGCATTTTTATGTATGTGGGGGGGGGGGGATAAAGAATATTTTGCAACCTGTGAAAGTTATATGAAGTCTAAATTTCAGCGTCAGTAATTTTACTGTTTTAGTGGGATACATCCATGTTTACTCACTTACATATTTTTAGTTGTGGCTTTCCAGGTACAACGGCCGTTCATAGTTTTGAACTTTGCACACACTGCCTGCAAAGCCTTTATATATTATTTACTGTCTATACCTTCACAGAAAATGCGTGCTGACTCCTGAACTTAATTAACTATTCCACCGAATGGTCTAAAATTGTTGTAGGTCAAAAACAGTCGAATACTGACAACTTTGTATTATTACATGTAATACAGAAGTGAAGCAGAGAAAAGAGCTACCAATTTGGACAGAATTTAATGTGCACCTTGGTGTTATTAGTAACTTTAGCTTTGGATATACTTTGCTGCTAGCATTTGGGGGGGTCATCATCAGCTTCTCACCAATATAATTAAATAACTGAAGATTAAAGAACAAATACCCAAGGTCAAAAGAAGCTATGATATTGTCATATCAATCTCCCCACATAAAAAACAATGTTTTCTTCTTCATATTGGCTGTTTTGAAATGAGCTTTCAACAAAGCAAAGGTAAAAACCAGAAAGCTGTTGCTGGGCATTTCCTTTCAATTATTCACCAGATCTTTTTGGCAAAACCATTAATATCACCAAAGTCCAGCTTCCACATTTAAATAAGGAAGTCTGTGCCCTGTCAGATGCTGGAGTCATTCCCATTCAAAGCCACAGCGCTGCTCTGTTGGGGGCAAGCAGAAAGAAAATAAAACCTACCCAAAACGGATGTCAGGTTTGGAGATTTTGCATTAAATAAAGCAACTTTAGAACAATATTACTTGCAGAAGTTTTTGTTGGCAATTAAAGAAAAAAAAAAGCAATGTGCTCAAAGCTACTATTTCTAAAGATAAGGTTTCCTTTCTTAATTTACCGGATATATCAGAACTATCACCAATGTCAGAGAAATGCATTTTTTTCCAAAACAAAATGAAACTCCATCTCAAATTTAAAACTGTGAATTTCAAAAAGGCTGAAACTGACAAAATGAAACCAAAAGATAAAAATACTCTAATCTCAACAGACATCAAAAAAAAAAATACACAACTTTTTAATCAGCAGTTTCCTCAAAAAGTCATACAATCTTGACTTCTCCCTTTCTCTGGGATGAACAAGGTTCTGGACAATCCAGACCTCCCCTACATTCCTTTTGAACATCAAGGCAACACAAGAACAATAATTTTATACAGAAGAGGGTTGTTTGGTGGTAAAAAGGACGAAACTCTAACTTGAGAATTCTGAGTCCTGGTTTTAGGAAAGACCTTTAAAACATGAGTTCTTTTATGGGAGGGGAAGGCCACTCGTCCACCTGAAATGCACGGACTTAGCTGCCTCCACACACAACAGAGCAGGAAACGCCCAGAGGGGCAGGCAACATGTACCTATCTGCTAGAAATGTGGGAGGCAGTTAAGAACAGAGAGGCTCTGGAACCAGACTCCCCAGGTCTGAATGCCTCATCAGCCAGCACATGTGTGACTTTCACTTTATCTTCCTGGGCCTCCACTTCTTATCAGTAAGATGGGGGCAATGACCACTACTTTCCGCTCAGGGTGATTGTGTGAGTGTCAGAAACGAGCTTTACATTTAACAACTTAGTTAATACTCCTAACCCTACACACAAGAAAGGTGGTCTCATTGTCCTCATTATTGGCTCCATCAATAATACCCTATGCAAAATGATTCATTTAAACATCCTAGACAAGCTGTTCTGGCATTTTCTCCTAGCAACTGAGGTTTTAAATGATGTACTGTGTTCACACAAACAAAGCTCTTGTAATTAGTTGCACAACAGCCTATAAATAGAACACAGGTACCGCAAGAAGGAATTGTGACACGTGCCATGGCTTCAGCACGCCAACATATCTTTGGCAAGCACAGAATTCCTGCAAATGTACATTAACAGCAATAATAAATTTCCCACTCATTACTTAAGTCATTGTTTAAAAAAAGACATACGGGCACCTGGGTGGCTCAGTGGGTTAAAAGCCTCTGCCTTCCGCTCAGGTGTGGATCCCAGGTCCTGCTCAGCAGGGAGCCTGCTTCCTCCTTTCTATGGGTCTGCCTCTCTGTCTACTTGTGATCTCTGTCTGTCAAATAAATAAATAAAATCTTAAAAAAAAAAAAGACACAAAACACTTTATTTTCATTGAAAATAATCTGCTTTGAAAAATCTTCAGTCTCATTTGTAGAGAAAGTCTGTTGTCGTCCCCCCACCCCCCACCCCCCAGGTTAAAGCCTGAATAAAGAGTAGCCCTTTGAAAGCTGGTTGTTGTCTGGTCAAACATTTTTATCTTTGTGCCTAGGCCCAGGGCAAGTCCATTAACATTTCAATCCTCCCTAATTCACAAGGGAAAAAAAAACATTGAAAGCTCCAGGCCCCAGAAGGGCCAAACAGGGGTTTCATTTTAGGTAAAATGATCTCTACACCCTCAAAAAGCTCTCTATAAAGTACCATGAGACTTTGTTATGGCCTTGAAGGAGATAAATGCACTGACAAGGATATAAACTATTAAACTGGATGCCCAGTATCATCCTTAAATAAAAAGGACAAGGTGGGCCACCAACATAGTTCAACTAGTCCAAGAGAGAGGTAAGCTCGGCAATGCCCTGTGTTGATTTTAGTTGTTTTCCCCCATCTCAAGTCACACAGCAGGGAGTGGGCTCTCACTAGCTGTTAGCTGAATGAATGAACACATGAACTTATTTTCTCCATAACATCCCATCCACTAGAATAATAAGTGAATTCTAAGCCTATTTGTTTCATAAAGCTTAAAATAGTTTTATGGGGGCTTCCCATCAACTGGCTTCAAGGAAAATAACTCTGTTTCAAATGAAAAAATTTATTTAATTATAAGTTCTAATGAACTCGGGAGCAGGACACATAGAGGGAGCCCCAAACAGCTGCCACCAAGTGGCTGATAGAAAAGAACCTCACGCATGTCCAGTGGAATCTTAACCCCAGTGCTGGTCTCTGGTCTTTAACCAAGTACCTGCCAAGAGCAATGCTCTGTACCAGTGCGGCCTGGTGCACTGGTCCAAGCAGGCCGGGCCGGCACTCTCTCAACACTGAGACTGCTGTGCAGGAGGGAGACTCCAGGGGTCAAAGAAGAACTTGGAAGTAGCACAAAAACAATTCAGAAGTCATCAGTGCAAAGCTGCACAGCAACACGGTGAGTTATGGCAGAAAGCAGAAATCCCCTTCACTGGAAATGTCCAAAAGCTGGCTGACCACCATTCTGGGGGCACTCTGAGATGTCTGCACTGAAAGAGAACATTTTGTTGTTGTTGTTGTTGTTGTTGTTGTTGTTTTAGAAATTTATTTATCTGACAGAGAGACACAGCAAGAGAGGGAACACAAGCAAGAGGAGTGGGAGAGGGAGAAGCAGGCTTCCCGCCTAGCAAGGAGCCTGATGCGGGGACTCCATCCCAGGACCCTGGGATCATGACCTGAGCCAAAGGCAGACGCTTAACAACTAAGCCACCCAGGTGCCCCAAAAGAGAACGTTCCAAGGCTTCTTTTCCATCTGTTGAGTCTCTATCTGTCCCCACCCCCAACTCCAGTTAATGTAAAATCTCACCTGCTTTCAGAGCTAAAATTAATTATGGAACACAGCTTTAGAGTGGTCCTTGTCTAAGACAATCCTGTGATACCTGGTAAGCCGTATTTGGCATACGGCTACTCTTTAGCCACATGGCCAGCAGAAATTTGATTAACTCAAACTTCCTATTCCCAACTAGTCTGTTAACGTGGGAGTGCGCAAATGAGCCTCAATGTTGCCATTCCCTGGGGCTCCCGTTTGGCTTGTTTTTCTTCCTACCGGACCTTCCCTGGGAGAGCAGTTCTATTCCCAAGGCTTCATTTAAGACCCAAACACTAAGCACTGCCGTACTCATATCTACCACACAGAGCTCTGGCGGGTCTGACCTGTATTTCTGGATGCGTTTTGGGATCTCTGCATTTACATACCGCACACATGCAGGCTACCCCAAACCTTCACTCGTTTCGCCTTCCTTCTGCTGTCCACCACCGTCTCAAAGGCGATCCTCCTCCTGTTGTTCCTGCCTTAGTAAACCAAGAATTCCAAGGAACAGCCTTGTCCTCCTAACTTCTGAGTATACTCTCACCCACATCTAGTCCCTCACTCAGCCTGAATGTCGCAACTAGTACTTAGTTTAGGCCAAGTTCAATTACAAAAACCTCCTAACTGGTTGTCCCCCCCACCCCACACCAGTAAATCCTGCACAACATGGCCACACTGGCCTTTCTCAGCCACAAATACGGCCATGTCTCCCCATGTTCCAATTCCTTCAAATGGACTCTTAAGATTTTAGGGGGAAATGTAAACTCCACAGCTTGCCACATGTGGGCCTTCATGATTTGGCCCTTATCCTCATCCTCCTCTCTCATCGGCTCTCCCCTCACACCTCCTTATTCTCTGCCATAAAACAACAACAAACCTGCCACTGGTTTACAGAAAGCAGTGCTACTGCACACAATTCCCAGACATATGCCTCCCCCGCCTAAAATGATCTTAACCTCCTCTTGTCTGACAAATGCCACCTTCAACACTCATTGTAACCACATCATTCGAAGGGTACTTGACAAGCACTTCTTTACTACAGTTCTTAAACACTACAATGTCACCACTAAGTAGTACAGTTGGTACACTCATGGAAATTATCAGAAATCTGGACTGCTTTCCTGGCTCTGCCATTTACTAGCTGTGCAACTTGGGTAAGTTAATTGACCTTTCTAAAACTCAGTTTCTTTAGCTATAACACTGGGCTGCTGAGTGAATTAAGAATACGAATGAATGTAAAATGCTTCACACAGACCTGGCAGAGACTGACCCTCTTTCCTCTGGACATTGTCTTTCCCTCCTACCCTCCTCTAATCCACTCACACAGTTGTTCTTGCCCACAATTGATTGGTCCAGGGCTAACCACGTGAGGCTAGTTGAGTCAATAAGGAATCTTCCATGGAAAATGAAAGAGGAAAAGGTGGGGGAGAGAGCAATAAGAGAGACGAAAGAGAAATGAAATCGATCATGTAAGCATACAGATTACAGGGCACCTGGATGGCTCAGTCAGTTGAGCATCCCTCTGTTTCCACTCCGGACATGGTTCTGGGATTCAGGGCCACCACCACCCGCCTCAGGCTGTGTGCTCAGCAGAGAGTCTGCTTGAGATTCCCTCCCTCCTCTGGGCTCTTAGGTTCTCTCTCATGCTCATTCTCTCTCTCTCTCTCTAATAAATAAATAATCTAAGAATACAGATTATATAGAGAGAATCTCAGTGGAGTTTGAGTCCCTAGTTCCAGCTGTTCCTGAGACCCCAATTATCCTTAGAATATCTCAGTAGCCCCAATATGCTACAATACATTCCCATTAGGTGGCTGTCAATTAAAAGTTAAGTCTAACAAAACCCAAGTCTCATACAAACTCTCCAGTACTATTACTGTAGTAATGGGTACCATGAAGGTAGAAGTAGAATCTTACCTGATTTTGTGTTCTCGGAGACTAGCACAGTGTCTGATATAAAGCAGGCAAATATCTACTGAATGAAAGAAAGGTCAGTTGACTTCAGGAGAGAAATAGTAGCTTGAGATTAAAAGTCTAATCACAGCTCAAGAATCTCCAGGTACCTGTCCTAAGAAGTAAAAGACAAACTGTTTTTAAGGTCATTGTAAGGGCCTACTTAGCCAGAGTGAGCCATTTTGTTGTTTATGCAGTAAACTTAGATTGACTCTGTCCCCCACCAGAGGAACTTACTTAGAAAGTCTGGGAAACCAGTAAAATATGGCCCACCAGCCCCTGATAACAGAGCCCATATACCAGGACGTGTCAGGTCAAGGGGAGGTAACAGAGCCCAGAATACAAGGATGAGTCAAGCCAGGTGGAGACATCCCTGAATCAGGAAAGCACCTCCCTAACCACCCAAGAATGTGGGCCCTGCCTTCTGGGTGCCAATTCTGACCAGAGTGACAGGCTAGTTCAAATAGCTACCATAGGGTGAACTGCAATTCAACTGGCCACCTGTGTGTGGCCAGGCTCAACCACATGGCCTTTACTCTATAAAAGTTAGTCTGTGAGGCTGGGAGGGGTCACCTCTGTAAGAGGCAGCCCTGGCCAGTCGATTTGGTTCTCGATGCTTGGCGCGAAATAAAGCTTTGCTTGACCTTCGCTTTGTATCAGTCTCGTTCCTTTGACCATGGACCCAACAGTCATAATATTTTGACAGTTTTGACCAAAAATAGGCACTGAGATATACACTTTGAGAGCCATTGGTTATTCAGTACCTGAATATTCTAAACTTGTTATGAATTGAGTCAATCCAAATTGTTGGGAAGATTTTTAAAAATTTTTAAAAAGATTTTATTTATTTATTTGGGAGACAGAGATCACAAATAGGCAGTGAGGCAGGCGGGGGGGGGGGGGGTAGTGTGGAGGAAGCAGGCTCCCTGCTAAGCAAAGAGCCCAATGCGGAGCTCAATCCCAGAACCCCGGGATCATGACCTGAGCCGAAGGCAGAGGCTTTAATCCATTGAGCCACCCAGGCGCCCCAAGATTTTTTTTTTAAACTGTATACTATGAATAAATGCTAAACTAATGTAGAGAACTATTCTGAAGCTTATCATCAGGAGACAGTGGAATATTCCATTATTAGAAATTTAGCAACTGAAAGCTAATCACTACACCCAACCATGAGCCTGAAATACAGAGGGACTTATTTAAGTCTCAAATTGTTGGAAATTCCACAGATTCAAAATGAGGTTAACTGATGACCTTCTCTACTGCATTTCAGTCTAGAGATTAAAATAGATCTCATTGTTCCAGAATCCTGGCTATAGCAAGAAATAGGCTCTAAATGGCTAGAATGAATTTTAATAGCAAAATCAGGAGCAAGGAAATCAGGAGGAAGAATTTTTCTTCATAAAAATGTCCATAAGGGTAATTTCCATTTCATTGTGTTTCGAAATTACCTATGTTTGTAAGCTGGTTGTAACATATCCTTTTTGCTCTGACACAAAGCATGAATTAATCAGTAAATTAAAGTAGTAAAGAAAAATTCTTACATCCTACATTTTCAAAACACTTTATAACTTACTAATGCATTCCTAAAGGGTTGTAGTACAAAAGTCTGTGAATAAGATGACTCATCAACTTAACCCACATTTTGACCAAAACATGAGATCCATTCATAGGCTTACCTGGAAATTTTACTAAACTATAACCTAGTAAATCACAAGACTGAATGACTACAAATGTAATTTATGACCCTTTTTCTATGGAAAAGTGCATTTAGAATTCCAACTTCTGTTATTAATAATGGTTCTCATACTTTTGTGTGCATATGGGTCACCTGGAGACCATGGATTTCTGAGTCCCACTCCCAGAGATTCTGACTTCGTAGAAGGAAGGTAAAACCTAAGAAAAGCTCCCAAGTGGTAGTGACACTTTGGTTTACTGATGACACTAAGTAGCACTGGCCTAGACAAATCACGGTCACTTAGACTCACCCAGGACTAGAATTCCCTTGGATGAGGGAACGAGGCACCCTCATGCCAGTGAGCTCAAGAAGAGTATGGGATATCCCTAGTTGACAAACCACTGGGTAGTCCTGCTAGAGTCAGAAGTTCAAGAGGCTTCTAGAAATGGAAAGGAGAATCCCAGTGAAGCATGGAGACATGGATGCAGGAACATGACTTGAGGGGGCTTGTGGTCAGTCTCTGTGAGTGGCAGGAGCTTGACTGGGACAGGGGGCGGAGTTGAGAATGAGAATCCTGGCAGGTCTCTATGGGGGAATTCAGTTCACCAGCTGAGGGGAAGGAAGTTTGAGGAATGGTGGTTGTGTCTACCACACCTGAAACTCATGTTAGGGGTGATGGGCAATAAAAGAGAATGGGTTACAAGGAGGTTGGGGTGGGAAAGGCAGTCCACAGGAGGCATGTTCCCAGTGGTGAGAGTGGCTGCAGTACAAAGTGGAGAAGAGAATTCTGACTGTTAAACACATCGAAGGTACGTTATCATCTGGAGCAACTATTCTCACGTCAAAAGTGATTGTACATTATTTATATTCCAAATTATTAACTACAAGATACTTTTTATTAAGAAAAAGACTAAGGTAACACTAACTAGTACTTTATAATTTAATTGTATTATTTCATTTGAACCTCCCAGTGATAAGGTAGATAGGAGAGGTATCATGTGTCCCATTTGATAAAAATTGAATCCTGAGGGCTGACTAGCCCAGGTTCAAACACAGTTCCCAAGTGGTAAAGCCACACTCAGATCTCCATCCAATTCCAAGGTCTAACTCCACCATACCCACACAGTAGAGAAAGGCAGCCAAAAGGCTGGCAGATTCCGAAGGGAAACATGGGCTCTGCTAGTATCAGCGAAGCCAAGGAAGTGAGGATTTAAGAACGAAAAGTGTCGCGGGGCGCCTGGGTGGCTCAGTGGGTTAAAGCCTCTGCCTTCGGCTCAGGTCATGATCCCAGGGTCCTGGGATCGAGCCCCGCATCGGGCTCTCTGCTTAGAGGGGAGCCTGCTTCTCCTTCTCTCTCTCTGCCTACTTGTGATCTCTGTCTGTCAAATAAACAAATAAAATCTTTAAAAAAAAAAAAAAAGAAGGAAAAGTGTCAGAAGCCAGGAATCGTTCAAGTGTCTGCTCAATATGGTAATTAAGAGGTTATGAGTGGCCACTGGTAAGGATCCAAAGTCCTAAAATACTTTTCCCTTCCAGAGAAACTTTTAAGATGATAAAATGCACGGAGATTGAATGTACTAGTTTCCAGAGAAGTATTCCACTTGTCTGCTTGTTTTTATGAATAATCAAGGAAAAAAACCTTATGATAGCACCCACCTCTCCATAAACAGACTTTCGCTCTAATCCAAAGGTGATGCTGGTAAGCAGTTGCTCTAAAGCCCCCACAAATTCCTATAAAATCATGTAGCAATGTAGAGGGTCACTGAACCATAACTGGCACTGTTCTAATCAGCTCCAAACTCTAGAGGTGTAGACACTGCAAAAATCTAATGTGCTTTTGTAGTCAATGGTTTACTGATAATTTAGTTTTAAACCTTTATAGTATTCTTTTAAAACTCAGAAAATTTCCGGTAAGCAGAGATTTTAATCAACATTTCACAAACAGAAGTTTTTGCTCTTTTAAAAAATATCTGTATCATTACTGTGATCTCCAGGGTATAGTGAATGGAAGAAAGCAATATTACACCACCTTTTTTGTAAGAGAAAACAAGAACACACACACAAATAAAAACACTGGAAGAATAAACTAATAAGAACCGATACCTATAGGGGTTATGTGTGGGAGGAAGGGGTGAAGAAAGGAATGGAACTGAGACTTTTCTAAATGTGTGCACATACCTTTTTAAAAGAAAAACACTTTAGACTTTTGAAAATTAAATCAAAAATGAAAAAATCTACACCCTATAGTTGAAAACAAACTCTGACAGTTTATTAAATTGGTCTTGTAATCACACAGGTTCTTTCAAGTGACTTATGAACAATTGTGGGATATAATGTAAGAAGAAATATACTCCAGAAAAATCTTAAAATTTGCTCGGAAATATTGTATTAAAATTTTGAAACTATGTTACACGTGTTATTAGGATATGGAAGCATCAATGTTATTAAGTCCTCAGATTTGTAATATAAGGCTATAAATATAAGGAAAACCTTATAATATTAAATTGAAATTGGAATTGTCAATAGGAATTCAGTTGTTGAAACACATGCATTTTGAGATTTTTTAAAAATTTACTTATTTGTCAGAGAGAGAGAGAGAGCACAAGCAGGCAGAGTGGCAGGCTGAGGCAGTGGGAGAAGCAGGGTCCCTGCTGAGCAAGGAGCCTGATGTGGGACTCGATCCCAGTACTCTGGGATCATGACCCGAGCTGAAGGCAGATGCTTAACTGACTGAGCCACCCAGGCATCCTGAAACACATGTATTTTATGACTCTGTCCACTGAAAGGGCCCAGAAGCAACAGCACCACGGAGGTGTGGGTACTCAGAGCACCATTCCCCAGTAAAAGATTCCCCAGTGAAAGATAAAAGATTGGGAAAGTGGCTGGCTCCCAATAAGACACATTGAAAGTACTAGGTTGAATCAGAAAGCAGAGAAGCATGAAAAGATAATAGGCATTTCAGGAGGACACACGAGCATATTTGAAGGGGCTATCCCTGGCTAAATCTGAGGCAGTTGGAGCATCACAAATAAACAGATTTTTACAGTAGAGGAAAACAAATCCCTAAATCCATAGTGATAGCTAAAGGAATAAAAACACTCACTCACTACCACTGGGAGTGACTGTCATGCTAGCTACTTATTCTAAAAACTGATAATTAAAGGGAATAAATTAAATGATGAGTTTGTATGTTTGTGTGTGCGTGTGTGTGTGTACACATGGAGGAACACTAGTTCACCTCCAGCTATTAAAAAAAAAAGTCCTGTCTACAGACAAAAGCTATATGGTACATAGAAGAAGTGCTAATTAGAAAATAGCCATTTGACAATCCCCAGTGATATATTTGGTTTGGGCAAAGATCATAAACACTTTGGGGAAAGATAATTAGCAAAAGGATATTCACATGGTGCCCAAGTATCATTTCACATACATGATACTCTTGTATCATCCAGAGGTGAAGATTACTAGTACAGCAGGGAAACTACAGCTGGTTCAGATGGAAATCTCTATTCCCTATTCTCTTCTCCTTCCTAGGGGGAAGGCTCACTGGTTAAGGGAACACCTTTACCTTCTCTCCCACAATAACTGCAGGGGAAAGGGAGGCTATTCCTTCTACTGTCTGTCCATCTCTAACCTAAAGAGGTGTTCCAAAATCAAGTGCACTGAGAACACTAGTTGGTGACGTAGAAGGTAGGTAGGAAGAATAAGAACAAAGTTCACAGAGTATTTATAGACATGGACAGGCCACATGCTATTCAAATTAAGTTTGGTAATGATCATTTGGCCTTAGAAGACTTTTAATAAGCTGAGCAGCAAGCAAAAAAAATGAATTAGCCAACAAAAAAATTTAATTTGCTTGTTGCTCATATATAGAGGTGAAACTGATTTTTTTTTTTTAGTTTGAAGTAGAGTTTAATGATTCATCAGTTGCATATAACACCCATTGCTCATTCCATCATGTGCCCTCCTTAATGCCCATCCGCAGTTATCCCATCCCCCCACCCACCCCCTCCAGCAACCCTCAGATTTTTCCCTAGAGTTAAGAGTCTCTTATGGTTTGTCTTCATCTCTGATTTCATCTTATTTTCCCCTCCCTTCCTCTGTGTTCATCTGTTTTGTTTCTTAAATTCTTTAAGAGTGAAATCATATAATTGTCTCTGATTGACTTATTTCGCTTGGCATAATACCCTCTAGTTCCATCCATGTCATTGCAAATGGCAAGATTTCATTTTTTGATGGCTGAGTAATATTCCTGTGTGTGTGTGTGTGTATCACCTCTTCTTTCATCTGGTGATGAATGTAGTCTTTGTAGCCTTTTTGGGCTCTGTGTCTATTACTCAATTGAAAGGAAAAGTGAAATGCTGTTAATCTGAATCTTCTAAGGTCTTAAACAAAAAAGGGGATAAAGGTATAAACATTACACTTCAATGCTGTGGACAGTTTTATCACCTAGCAATAACACCTCTATAATTTAAGTGCTTTTTAAGTCAAAGCTTTGAGAAGAGCTTTAAATATCCCTTGCCCTCTGCCAGATAGAGAAGATGAGCAGGAAGGGAATACCAAAAAAATTTTTAAAATAGCACTTTGAGGAGAATATAACCTAAAAGCCAGCTTAAAGATGTCATGTCTTCATTACCTCTATTCTTCACACAGAGTATCATTTGTTATTTATCCTCAAATTACATACAAACACAAATTATTTAAAATTATATAAAACCCAAAGCTAAGTTTGTAGCAACACATTGATAATTTTCATAGTGGGAAATATAACCCTGGAAAAGATACTAGAGGTTTCTCTTAAGGAAGTGACTGAAGTAGGAAACAAGCCTCCCCAAAGCATGTGACCTTCCATTCCAGTTCCTCATTAAGGATCATCTAGAAAACACGGAGGGGGGGGGGCGTGGTATACAAAAAGCAAGGTCAGATCTCCAAACATATATAGGTCACAGTATAACTATGAAATCAGTCATTTGTTCAAATTTCTGTCCTCCTCCCTTCTCCAGAGGTAGACCAAGACACTCACACTTCTCTGTAAAATGAACCCCGCAGTGACTTGCATTTTAAACAGCGTGGTACATTATCTTTAATAACAGCACTGGCCGCATTTTGGAGGAAGTTAACTGTCTCCTTGAGTGACAGAAAATGATTCTTTCACAACTGTAGCCAGCAATCAGAACACTGAATAGCTGCTCATTCACATCAGTTAGCCAAGTAATGGCCTCATTCCTCTTCCAGATTCCTACTGCTCATTGTCTCGTGGAACAATCCCAGATGAAAAGCCTTCAACAGCTTGCATTCAAAAATCTGAAGTTTGGAAGTGGATCACCTGAAGGAAGGCAAACAAAGCTATCGCCCAACACACAGGCTGGGCACCAGGCCCTTCAAATCCCAAAAAACTCTGTTGTTACTGCGGGGGGGGGAGGGGGGGCTCTAACTGCGAGATTTCCTCTGTAAGGTTCTCTTTCACTTCCCAAATGACATTAAAAAAAAATCAGAAGCATGGGGTGCCCGGGGGGCTCAGTCCAGTTAAAATATCTGCCTTCCTTCTGCTGAAGGGGAGCCTGCTTCTCCCTCTCCATGCCGCTTGTGGGCTCTCTTTCTCTCAAATAAAATCTTTAAAAAATTAATTAAAAATATCAGAAGCACAGATTTTTAAAGGAATAAAGCATGTGAGATCTTTATCAACACAAAGAGGCTGGAGGAGAAAACATGTAAGTATGTGTTGGTCCTCTGGGGATGTGGGGCAGGAGCGTTAGAAGGAACCAACAATTGAAACCTTTGAAAGTATTCCTTACAAGGCTAAAATCCTGGATCAATATTCATTATTTAAAAAAAAAAAGTAACAAGAAACAAAACAGGCATATAGTTCAATGTCACTTAAATTGATGATTGTGGGAAATCAGAGCTGGGACTTTGGAAATGATTTGGATGAACACTTTCAACTTCCTGATGAAGAAACTGAAGCACAAAAAATTGTCCTCGCGGTTCAAGGTCACATGGCAATGACCCTGATTATGAAGTCCTGCATCCTTATCTAATGCTGTTCCTCCAGCTCACCACAGACCCACAGGCCTCTCGCTCCTCCTTCTAAATGTCCAGGTTATATATAACCAAGCGACAACCTCTGCCTTCCAGAGGGCCAGGTTCCGCTATCCCTGTGCCTGACCCACAGCAGTATGAACTGTGGCTATTAGCTCTCCGCTGTGACGCCGGCAGGTGGGGACACGGGGTCGGGAGAATGGGGCTACACGGCCTCCTCCTGCTTAGTGTTCCGTCCTTTACCAGCATGTCCACATCTGTCATCTCATGCACACGCCCAGCAAACCTGTGAGGTGGGAGAAGCTACGCCTCCATCCCTCCCGACAGGAGAACTGCCTCTCGGACCTGCCTCACATAACAATGTACACTATGAATAAAGTGATGCTAGAAACTTACCAATAAGTTTGCAGCAACAGCGTCAATTCAAAAATCAAACCACACTGGGTTACAGTCCCACCTTGTCCCCTTACTAGCAAAATGAAGCTAGGAGCCTCTGTTCTCTCCTCTGTGCATGGGGGCTCCACTAACCACCTTCCTTGCAACCGTCAAAGAGGATGGGGAGGGAGAGAGACTTTTGCACAGTGCCTGGGACAGTAACAGTCTCTCACTCAAGAGCCACAATCATCATGAAGCACTGAAATAAAACACTCCAACAAATTACAAGTTCCAAGTCATGGAAACTCTAACTAGACAGTCTCACTCGCCTTTTAAATGACAAAACCTTCAGACAGGGACTTGACAACAGCTGATTAGCTACCACTGACCTTTTGTTGCTTCCCCTTCTCTATTTGTTAAATTGTTTCTTGCTGTATTGACTAATGACTACTTTTTTCTGCAAGTTATTTTCTCCTGCTCCGCAGCACAAACAGTATACACTTTGTGCATTCAAACACCTATCTTCTTACTCTCCATTTCACTCCCAGTAGTAGATTCTTTAATTCCAGAAGACAAACCGTATGCAGATGAGGAAGTGAACCTCAGTGCTAAGACTTCCTGGAAGGAAGGTCTTAGTGTCCATAGAAGCAGGGCCTGGACCCAAATGCTTCCTGGGCAACAATGTTACATCTGGGGTACTGGTGCCTACAGCAAAGGGAAGAGGATAAGCCCTTCTAAAGGTTTTGACATTTATTTGACAGACAGAGATCACAGGTAGGCAGAGAGGCAGGTGGGGGGTGTGGGGGAGCAGAGACCCTGCTGGGCAGAGAGCCTGATGCGGGGCTCGATCCCAGGACTCTGAGACCATGACCTGAGCCAAAGGCAGAGGCCTTAACCCACTGAGCCATCCAGGCACCCCAGGATAAGCCCTTTTAAAGGGGCACCAAATGAACCCAGCTCCAGCTGATTATGGGAGCTTTGTACTGTACTGTCAAGTCTCCTGGCATTTTAATAGAAGCCAAGAATCTGTATTATGGAAAATTTCTACATTTGAAAACACTGTGTGGGCCAAATAAAATTCACTGCTGCGAAAGTCTGGTTCATGGGTCACCTATGTTTTCAACCATTGCTTTAAAGCTTTCTGCCTAAAAGCTATGTCATATTAAACTCTGCTCTGGAGTTTTCTACCTGGTAAGGCAGTCGGAACAGAGATCATGAAAGGCCTAGCAAGGGTGCTACTAGCTATGAAGGATGAAATCTTAGTCTACTGGAAATCAGGCAGATCAAGAGCTCAGGCGTTAGAAGATGCCTGCAGTCAAACACAGTGCTCCCAGGAGAGTCTGGGACTCCTGTGCTGAGAAGACAGTAAGATCTTCCAGAGACGGTGCTGTGCAGAAGCACGGATATACGGGCTTCTAACTACATATTAATGCTCTCATCTACATAGGCCTGAATGTCTGACAGTGGCAAATCGATGTGAATACTTCTGAACCCTCTAAAGAAGACTTCGAGGCTTTCAGACACATGAATGATGTATGATGTTCAGGGCTCTTTCAAAGACTGCTTTTGATGCAACAGCTCGTGCCTTTTAAAACATCATTTCTATACGGGCAAAAGTGAAAAGAACTTACAATAAAAAGAAACATAAAAAACCTTAGCAAGCTTGACGTACAGACAGCTAGCTACCTTCTCTGATGAAATCAGCCTAGCGGTAGTAAAGAAAGTCAGCCGCTTCAGTATTTTCTTTAGAAACATATGACTCATGGAAGTCAACTTCAAAAAGTCTGCAAAGAAAATCCATTAGTCAGGGATTTCAATTTCTCCTATATAAAAGGCAGAAATACAGTAAAGCACCAATTCACCCCTTTTATTGTTTAACACACATTTCAATCTTTTCAACGTGTTCTAGTGACAATTCAATCGTTTTCTTAATGAAGAGAATTTGTTCTCCCTGGCACAAGAGTATCATAAAACCCTAAGCATTACTCAAAGGCTTCAATCCACTGGAATTCCATTATATGAAATGGATTCTACCTACAGAGCTGTCTAAATGAAAATACTTACAACTCCACCCACCCTGGTACTCACATACGCGGACTTCGGAACCCAAATATTCCTCTTCAGATACTCATCTAAAGTGGGTGGTTGGCAGGGGCGGGGGATGGGGGGATGTTCTGGCTCTATGGCTAAGTTGCTGATTCTATTCATTCCTTTTCTCAGAGATGAAGTCTCAATGGACTCACTTTCATACTTAAGGAAAGGCGTCTGCTATGTTGACAGTCTCCAGAAGAAAACAAACATGTGGAAATGCTACTGCCATTTTCTATAAGCCTATTCGGAAATTTGGGGATTTGCTAAGTAAAAAATATGGTGCTAGAGGATCACCGCTGCTACTACTGTTGCTTTAAGCGACAGTTTTCATCACAGTGAATGAAAAGGAAGAGCTGATTTTGACCTTGAACTAACTTTACGGTTTTCCAAGGGGCGCCCAAGGGGCTCCCAGGACATCTCAGACTTGTTCTCTCTTAGGCTTACCTGGTACCTTAAATTTAATGGGAAGCACTATCAAATAACTGATGCTAAATAGTCTTAGATTATATTTGTGTGGCTCTATCTTATTAATATAAGCATTCCTGATCTTGTATGAAATGCCTAGAAATTTGTTATGTCCTGGTATAATGTTCTCATCATAATTCTAGTTATCTTAAAATGTACGTCACAGAAATAAACAGATTTCCTTGTCAATTGCATTTTTTAAAAAAAAGGAAGAGCTGAGAACTGAGATATGGGGAAAGAAAAAGGATTAATTTTAAAGCTGGAAAAAGGTTTAGGGATACTCTCTCATTTGACAGAGACAGGAAACAGAGTCCCAGAAGACGACGCAAGTCATTGCCAAATTAGCAGAATTCAGGTATCCTAAACTCATTTCCAAAGTTTTCTCTCTTATTGAGGCACCTAATAAAAATGGACAGAACAGGGGCACCTGGCTGGGTCAGTCAGTAGAGCACGGGACTCTTGATCCTGGGGTATAGAGATTACTTAAATAAATAAAACCTTTTTTTAATTGACAAAACAATACACCTGATTTTGGAACACAATGATCTTTTCTCGCTCCATGTTGTACGCATCAGTGTTCTAATCATATTTTCCTCTCTGCTTCCATTCCCCTGCCAGCACTTAGTTTGGAGCAGTTCTATTGTAGGAGACCTGTGGCCATGCCTAGAGACATTCTGGTTATAGCAATCAAACGAGGGAGATTCTCCTAACATCTAAAGGGTAAAGGTCTGGGATGCTACTGAACATCCTACAGTGCACAGGGCAGCTCTCTAGAAAACAAAGAATTATCCCACCCAAAATGCTCATAGTGCCCAGGCTGAGAAGCTGGCCCAGAGGCAATAAAAGAAGGCAGGTATTTCTTCTACAGCCCAAGTTTGCATCAAGAAAGTTGGATATGGCATTATTGTTCAAACATGGTACCTGATTTGTAAGATATGCATCAACGTCGGTAAGAAAGTTAAAATCCATGTACACACATACACATACATAAATAAAACAGATTGTATACTTGAAGAAATAAGAAAATGCAAACCCGGAGTGACCGCCTGCTTAACTAACATTCTCACACACACAGCTAGGATTTGCCGTAGACATGGCTGGTTTTGTCTGGTTGTACAGGCGACTCGGGACTTGTTCAATGACATTTAGAATTCTTCTTGTCAGTTTAGACTAGCCAACTTATTATTTGGCAATAACAAGATAGACTTCAAATTATACGAAAAAAATTCTCACGGAAATTTAGGTAGGGAAGTTAAATTTGTAAATTTAAACCTCTCTCTAAGCCCTGAGCTCTCTTCCTATCCTACTGAGAAAAAAAAAATTTTTTTTGAGAAAAAAATTTCTTATAGTAACCTTTCTTAAGACCAGAATTACCATATAACAGTGGGATAGATTTACTTACACTCCTGCAACATGGGTAAAATAATTCTGTGTTGTACTACAAAGCATGCTTTGAATGTGCAACTCAAGGAAGTTAACACTACAAGAAAAGGCAAATTGGAGTAGACTGCCCTCCTCACATGACCTTTAAAAATAATTTCTAGGGGTGCCTGGGTGGCTCAGTGGGTTAAAGCCTCTGCCTTCGGCTCAGGTCATGATCCCAGGGTCCTGGGATCGAGCCCCGCATCGGGCTCTCTGCTCCGCGGGGAGCCTGCTTCCCTTCCTCTCTCTCTGCCTGCCTCTCTGCCTACTTCTGATCTCTGTCTGTCAAATAAATAAATAAAATCTTTTAAAAAATAATAATAATAATTTCTAAATCTAAAAAGCCTCAAAAGAATATTTTAGGTTTATTTTAAAGGCTACCCATTAAGATGATAATTTGAATACCCATAATGGGAAATGATAAGCTACCGGTAATATCCAAAGCATCTGGCAATGGGGAGTTCCTGTTTCAGAAAAAGGACGAGTCATCATCAGTGTCCAATAAGCAGTCTTTTTCAGCAGAGGGGAAGAATGCCCAGCTGATAGGCCAAATCTTGTGGATGACTACTTTTCCTTTTGTTCCTTTTCTCTAGTTAGGATGACCTGTCACTAGGCGGGTGTGTAAAGAAGCCCCTCCTCAGATGCTCGGTCCATCTTCTCAGTTTATTTAGAAGGCTGACAAGTGTCTATTCCAAGCTCTTCCAAAGGACTCCATCCAGTCTAATTGGCTTCCCTGAATGACTGCTCTGCCAAGCCGGTGGGTCTCCAACCATCCCACAAGTGCCAACCTGAGACAGGTTAATTCACAAAGCTCCTCTCCCTTCCCCAACCCATCTCCCGTGCCCTCCCCTCCTCTGCTGCTCCAGTCAGATCTGCACACCCTTTAGGTTTTAGCTTCAAGTTTTGATCTCTCTGCTCCTGTGGCTTCCCTCATGGATCTCACCATCTTTTGAATTCTTACTGCATCCCTCTGGATGACTTATTTGGGGCCTTTTCTTACTTGTTCCCTCTCTTCCCGAGTATTAAAGGCCTCACTTCTAATAGACTTCTGTCTCTAGTTAGAGATAAATATCAAAAAGTATCTTTGCAGACCCCCTATAAGTCCATCAGAACACTCAAATTGTTCTTGACCAGGAGTGACTGTTTCACATGAGGAACAGAACGGGATTTGGGATTCGGTAGAGGAGTTACTGCAGTGACTGTTGGGCCCCAGCTTATTTTACGAATCTCCTAAACCTTTACTTCTGCACAAGTGCTTATTTCAGCGTGCGCTTGTATAAGCCAAATCCATGGTGAATTCCGAGGTCCCCTTCCAAAGAGTGAGATGGGAGAAAGGGTGTCACAGGAATACGGAACTGCTTCGCAGAAAAGTCACAAGAGACTCGTGTAACACTTTCTCTCTACTTTCTTCTTCCTGTGTCTCTTGATCTCAGCAAGGCTCCCTGCCCCTGTCCAGCTCCTTGCCCCTGTCTGTCTGGTCCTCCTACCCCACTGGGATGTTAATGGCCTGCCTCCTCCCTCCAGCATGCTAGTCTGCAGATGTATTCTGGTGCTTCCTGACGTCCACACTCAACACCTCTGAGGATTTTTAAATTTGTTCACGAATCCCGCAACACCCTTACCTCCAAAAAGTGGAGACTAATTCCTCCCTTCTGAGTGTGGGCAAGACTTAATGACTTTCTTCTAACATATAGAACGTGGTAGAAATAATGGTCTATGAAAAAGTAATAAAAAACATTAAGGCTGGGGCGCCTGGCTGGCTCAGTCGGTAGGACATGCAACTCTTGATGTCAGGGTCATGAGTTCAAGCCCCTTAGTGGGCACAGAGCTTACTTTAAAAAGACACAAAAGCCTCCTCCTTCTTTCTTTTGGACCATTTGGTCTGGAGAAGGCAGCTGCTGTGTGTTGAGGACATGCGGCAAAGAATGGAGGTTTCCTTCTAATGACTAGCACAAATTTGCCAACGGTATGAATGAGCTATCTTCAATATTTTTTTTTAAAGATTTTATTTATTTATTTGACAGAGATCACAAGTAGGCAGAGAGGCAGGCAGAGAGAGAGAGAGAGAAGCAGGCTCCCTGCTGAGCAGAGAGCCCGATGCGGGACTCGATCCCAGGATCCCGAGATCATGACCTGAGCCGAAGGCAGCGGCCTAACCCACTGAGCCACCCAGGCGCCCCTGAATGAGCTATCTTCAAAATGGATCCTCCAGTCCCAGTCAAACCTCCAGATAACTTTGATCACAGCTAATATCAACAAGGCAAACTCATGAGACTCAGCCAGAACCCCCCAGATCAGCTGCCCCCGATTCCTGACCTAGAGAAAACATGTTCGATTATAGATAATAGATGTTTGCTCTAAGCCACTAAGATCAGTGATCTTTTGCATAGCAATAAACATGGCACTTTTTTTCCCTGTACCATGCCCTAGAATTGAGTCCAGGGCACTCATCCCTATGGAACAAGCTCCCCTGAGCCCAGTCTTAGGCAGGATTACTCTGCTCTGCTCCCCCCATCCCACCCACCCCACCCCTGCCCCCGCCTTGGGGTTGCACAGACCATGGGCATTCCACAAATGCTTATTCGAGAAATACCTCCTATTCCAGCCTTGCCTGTGGCTCATTCACAGCCCAGAAAAATGCACCAAAAAAAAGCCGAGTTGATCCTCAACTGTTGACAGAATCTAACACAGGGCATGGTCATTTGTACTCTGCCACCTGATTATGAAGGGCTGATTATTAATACAGGCTCTGAATGCTTTGGAGCATTCAGTTTGGCTTACACTCTTAATCTGTCTGTGCTCATTTAATGCAGAGTCCTAACTCTGATGCCTTTATCGCCACGGTGCTCACATCAGATTATCAGTCACTTACTACACATTAGCAGTGGTGAAAATTCTATTTTACACCAGATCAAGGACCCTTCAAACTTTTTATCCTCAACTTTCCCCTCAGATTGTTTGGCTCTCTTCTCTGTCTTGCTCCTGAATTTACCTTCCTGCCTCCACCCACAGACATTATAGCACTAAATATAACTCGGGGAAACAAAACATTCTATGACATCATCATAGCTGATACAATTACTTTAAACCAGCTTCCCCTTCCAGAAAGGTCTTATGAGGAAAATTCACCCAGTAACGGAAGCAAACATTCTCCTGGGATTTGGTTACGCAGTCCAAAGGGCAGTGTTAGACAGAAAACTTATGATTTCTCCCAGGGCTCCAACGTGCTCCTATAATTTGCCCATACCACCTTCCAGAGTCATTCCAAAGGCTTGGTTCTGTTTCTATTTTGCCACTATGGTTTTGGTTTCTCACTGCTTCTATGGAGTGAAAGAACTAAATAACCGAATAACCACTCCTACCCTCCCCTCCCCACCCCTCGCCAAAAAAAAAAAAAAAAAAAAAAATCAAAAAGCAAATCCATTGAATGGATAAGGAAGATGTGGTCCATATACACGATGGAGTATTATGCCTCCATCAGAAAGGATGAATACCCAACTTTTGTAGCAACATGGATGGGACTGGAAGAAATTATGCTGAGCGAAATAAGTCAAGCAGAGAGAGTCAAGTATCATATGGTCTCACTTATTTGTGGAGCATAACAAATAACATGGAGGACATGGGGAGATGGAGAGGAGAGGGAGTTGAGGGAAACTGGAAGGGGAGATGAACCATGAGAGACTATGGACTCTGAAAAACAACCAGAGGGTTTTGAAGGGGCGGGGTGGGGTGGGAGGTTGAGGAACCAGGTGGTGGGTAATAGGGAGGGCACATACTGCATGGAGCACTGGGTGTGATGCCAAAACAATGAACACTGTTATGCTATAAATAAACAACAAAGAAAAGCAAATCCATGGCTGAATTTTAAAAACTGGGCTGACATCCACCAGACTGTCTTATTAATTTTTTTTAAAGATTTTATTTATTTGACAGACAGAGATCACAAGTAGGCAGGGGGGTGGGGAAGCAGGCTCCCCGCTGAGCAGAGAACCCTGGGATCATGACCTGAGCGGAAGATAGAGGCTTTAACCCACTGAGCCACCCAGGCGCCCCCACCCGACTGTCTTGTTAACCACTTGTCAAACATTTACTGTTTCTGTAGTAACCAATCTCATCAGATGAGCTTAAATTTTTAACTTTTAAACACTATTCACACTTCCACTAGAGACCTTATCATACACGGTGCATGTATTACCAGAAGATGTACACTAGGGGCTGTGAAAATGGGGAAAATGGGGAAATTACAAATGGGGGAAAAATCACTCCAGAAATGATGAAAAGTAACAGCAGCAGCCATGTCCATACACATGAGTGCCCACACGGGGCAACACTGGGCTAAGAGCTCTGTGTGCATTTTCACAGAATGCCCTCCTGTCCAATGAGTTCCTGGCGACACCCCATTTCTCACCTACACAGCTAAAGCAGGACCAATTCTGGATGTCCTGAATGCCAGATCATTAGATTACAATGTAGTAAGCACAACAGCTGACAGGAAAAGGTATCATAAAAAAAGTAGAGGTGTTCTGGAAAGACTTTCCAAAGGAGGTGACTAAAAGGGTTTTACGATCTCATCATGTCCAAAAACTTACACTTCTGCTCAACTGCTACATCCTCTTTATGCTTGATCTTGGAGTAAGTTCACGTAATTACCATTGTCCCTTTCTCCCACTACTTTCCCCCAAATTTCTATTAATGTATAATTTACATACAGTAACCCTCTCCCTTTGAATGTTTTTGCAATTGTTAACAAACACATATAATCATCATGCAACCACAGTCAAGCCACAAAACAGTTCTGTCACCCCCCAAAACCATCCCATGCCCCTTTCCAGTAAGCCCTCTCCCTCAACCAGCACAGGGCCTGGCTCATCATGGGTGCTCAGGGAACAAGCAATGCCTGGGTGGCTCAGTCAGTGAAGCGTCCACCTTTAGCTCAGGTCATGATCCCAGGGTTCTGGGATGGAACCCTACTAGTGGCCTCCCTGCTCTGCAGGGAGCCTGGCTCTGCCTCTGCCTGCTGCTCCCCTTGCTTGTGCTCATTCTCTCTCTGACAGATAAATAAATAAAGTCTTTGAAAAAAATTGTGTTGAACAAGTATTTCAAGGTTACTTTACCCCAGAAACTATAAAAGTATTGAGAGGGTTGCTGGAGTAGAAGGGGGTGGGAGGGAGGGTTGGCTGGGTGATGGACAATGGGGAGGGCATGAGCTATGGTGAGCACTGTAAGGCTGATCAATGACGAATCACAGACTGTAGCCCTGAAACAAGTAATACAGTCTATGCTAATAAATAAATAAATAACTTAGATAAAAAAGGAAATAAAAATTTTGACTCATCTCATTAATAAATAAATAAATAAAAGCATCAAGAGAGAGGGAAAAGCAAACAAAGCAAATCCCCAGAACAAGAACCCACAATGATTACATGACGCTGTGAAATAAATGTTATGACAGAAATACAGGCAAGGTCTTATGGAGGGAGGTGGAAGGGAAACAAAACCAAGACTGGAGATACCTTGAGTCACAGAGGGCATTCAAAGACAAAATCAGCCTTAAAGTATACTGAATAAATTCTGGACAGTGAAAGGGAAGGAGCCAAGGCCTCCCAGGTAACCTTCACGAGTCCAGCCATTGGCCTATAGGACTTAGGGAAGCCTGGAAGAATTTTCAGTGATCAGATCTGTCACAGGCTGTAGCTAAGGAGACCAGTGGGGAGGTCATTTCAGTTTTGGGTTGGGAGGCTGAGGCAAGATGCTAACAGCCTCTGTGGAGGAAAGGAAGAGTCTACAGAGCGGACTAACAGATGACACACGCCGAATGGGTGAGAAGAGCAGATTTCCAAGTTCCTGGCTTCGGCAGCCGGACGGTGTGGTTCTGTGACAGGAAGGAATATGGGAGGCTGACAGGTTGCTTCTCAGGCCAAGGAACACTTGGGTCCTTAATGTCCATGGTAGGGTCTTAACATGGCGTGGGGGGAGGCGGGGAGTACATACGGGAAAAGGATTTGAACAGACCTTCCTCTAAAGTGCACAAATGGCCAATAAGCACACGAAAAGGTACCCAACATTTAGTCATTAGGGAAATGCAAATCAAACCCACAATGAGACAGCACTTCACACTCACTAAGACAGTTATTACCAAAAAAATAACAAGTGTTGGCAAGAATGTGGAAAAACACACATTGGTGGGGGGAATGTAAAAATGGTTCAGTCACGCTGGAAAACAGTTTGGCAGTTCCCAAAAAAGTTTAAAATAGAGTTACCATAAGATTCAGCAGGTCTCCTCCTGAGTATATAATCAAGAAAACCAAAAACAGACGTTCATGCCAAAACTTATATACAGATGTTCATAACGGCATTATTCATAATAGCCAAAAAGTAGAAACAACCCAAATATGCACCAACTGATGAACCAAAAAAACATGGCATATGCATACCACAGAACATCACTTGGCCAGTGATGCCTGGGTAGTCCAGTCAGTTAAGTGTCTGACTCCTGGTTTCACCTCAGGTCATGATCTCGAGGTCATAGGATCGAGCCCCCGACCAGGCTCCACACCACTTAGCACAGAGTCAGCTTGAGATTCCCTCTCCCTCTGCTCCTCCCACTCGTGCTCTAAAATAAATCAATCTTTAAAAAAAAAAAAAAGAAAGAAAGAAAAGAGAAAGAATACTACTTGGCCATAAAAAGAAAGGAAGTTCTGATACATACCACAACATGGGCAAAACTTGAAAACCTTATGCTGAGGGAAAGAAGGGGATACAAAAGACCATAATATTGTAAGATTCCATTTACAGCAAATGACCAGAACAGACAAATCCAGAGAGACAGCAAGTAGATCAGTGATTGCCAGGGACTGGGGGATCTAGGATAGAGAGTCACTGTTAATAGCATAAGGTTTCTTTTGGGGGCGATAAGAAGTTACCAAAATTAAACAATAGTGATATTTGTTCAACCTCACAAATATACTGAAAACCACTGAATTGTACATTTTAAATGATGAATTTATGGTTCGTGAATTATATCTCAATTTTTTTTTAAAGATTTTATTTATTTATTTGACAGATAGAGATCACAAGTAGAGAGAGAGGCAGGCAGAGAGAGAGAGAGAGGAGGAAGCAGGCTCCCTGCCGAGCAGAGAGCCCGATGCGGGGCTCGATCCCAGGACCCTGGGATCATGACCCGAGCGAAAGGCAGAGGCTTTAACCCACTGAGCCACCCAGGCGCCCCTATATCTCAATTTAAAAAGCAAGAAGACTGGGGCGCCTGGGTGGCTCAGTGGGTTAAGCCTCTGCCTTCAGCTCAGGTCATGATCTCAGGGTCCTGGGATCAAGCCCTGCATCAGGGTCTCTGCTCAGCAGGGAGTCTGCTTTGTCCTCTCTCTCTCTCTCTCTCTGCCTACTCGTGATCTCTCTCTGTCAAATAAATAAATAAAATCTTAAAAAAAATAAAATAAATAAAATAAAATAAAAAGCAAGAAGACTTACGGTTCACAAAGGCAAACCTGTGACATCTATAACTTTCACTGTGGGGCACAGAACTTAATAACTTCCAAATTTGCAAAATCATACTAGAAGCTCTTAGGAAGGTTTTAAAACTTAGATCTATGGAAATAAATGCAGCATTTAGCTTCCTGCCAAATGTTTCTTCATAAACTGACGTGCAGCTTTTGCAATCTCATGAGAATTTCTGAGATGAAGTATAAACATGTTAATTGGAAGAACACAACCTCAGCGCTTTCCTGCTCTAGCCTAAGAACTCGCACATCTAAGGAAGCCATTTCAATTCCTAACAAGAGACAGAAGGATGACAATGTCAACAGCAGTTAAGGCATGGTACCGTCAACACAGGTGTGCTAAGAGAAGTGCCCATGGTTCCAGATGCTGCATAAGAGCCTGCTCCTACCTCCCAAGTCACTAAGATACAACATCAGCCAGAGGGGCACAAGATGAGGCAGCTTCTTGATTCTAAGATCTGATTTTAGTATTTTAATTATTCTGAAATCAAGAAGTTTACAAATGACTTAAGATTAAGTATGATGGTATCTTTTCACTGAAATGCTGCCACTAAATTTCTAGTACAATTTAAAATTATTTGCTATCAACGGGTAGACTACTCGAATGGTATTAGCTGCAGGCACATTTCCCAGCTTAGTCTCTCGAACAGGTATTTTAGGCCCCACATACATGATTATATTTGCATACATTTTAGTGGTCACCATGCAAAAATAGTTGAGAGGTGCTCTCTCGCTAGCAAATGCTGATCAAAATATACTACCCTTAGACCAAATCAGAAGAGATGGAAATTCTTTTCCCAAAGGGGTCTACAAATCCACATAATAGTTACTGCATTCATAAGCACTCTAACTACGAGTGAAATTATTCACCTAAAACATATTACCAAGAAATTTACGTATAAAGTATGGGAAAGGAAGCACTTTAGGCAGTTATTAAATTATTTCACAATTTTGAATTTAAACACTACTTTCTGCCTGTCATACCCAATACGTTTCCAAAGAGTATTTACATCATTTCATTTGATCTTTTCTGATACCAATCCTCTCAGAAATAAAAATAGTTAATACTTTTCTTGCCAATCTATTTTATAGCAAAGAAACAATGAAATACAGGTTATGATACGTTTCCGAAACAACAGACCTGGTCAGTGTCAGGGTTAGGACTCCATTTCAAGATGTCTCTCTCGGAATCAAGGGTCTTTCCACTATGGCACATGGCCTCTCCATGGAAATGGTGGAAATCATTAAGATTAAGCATTTGTACCCTTCTCATACCCTGTATGTGCTCTGCCACAGGAGGCCTTAACAGAGGCTCCTGGCTGGATGATACCATGCAGCTCTGCCCATCCTCAACTACACACACTTCCTGTGCCTGGCATCTGCTCTGTCCCCAAGCTTTTTCACAGGCCTGGCTCCAGGTCCTTCAGTTCCCTCCAGGTCCTTCAGTTCCCGTTATCCCCTGCTAGTCATTAACAAGGCAATGACATTAAGAACAAAGCTGCTCTACCATGCAATAGAGTAGAACTTCAGCTACAAATGACTCATTTGATCTTTACAACATCTCCCCAGTGTAGACAGGACAAGATCATTATTCCCAACTTAAACAAAAGGCAACTGGAACACAGGGACTCATGAGATTAGACTTAGACAAAGCTGACAATTGACAGAACAAGGTCTAGAATCCACATCTTCTTATTGGTTCAATGCTAGAGCACTTTCTATTTTAACACATAAATGGTAAGATAGTATGTTGACATAGCACTATTTTATTCATCTATGTATTTATTCAAAAATATTTAAGTACACCGTATGCATCAGGATGTGTAAAAGGTTGTGGGAGCTGGAGTAGAAAATAAAAAACATATTTTCTAGCCCCATAAACTTGAGTTTGCGAGGACACAGATTAAGTAATACAAATAACTACAAAGTGTAATAATTGCTAGGAAGGAAAATAAGAACTATGAGAGAATGTAACAAGGAGCCCTAACTTAGGTAAGAATTTTAGAGAAAACATCTCTGAGGAAGTTACATTTGAACTGAGGCATGAAGTCAGCCAGGTGAGGAGGGAGGGAGAAGAGTGGTTCTTGCACAGGGAAGCAGGCAGAGGGAAACTTTGCAAAGGCCCTGAGGCCAAAAATGTCTTGGAAGATGGACTATGTACGGGGAGATTATTCCAGAGGCAAATCATATCCTCACCGGAGATTGTAAAGAATTTTAGCTTGGGCGCCTGGGTGGCTCAGTCGGTTAAACAGCTGCCTTCAGCTCAGGTCATGATCTCGGGGTCCTGGGATCGAGCCCCACTCAGCAAGCAGCTTGCTTCTCCCTCTCCCTCTGCCTGCTGTTCCTCTGCTTGTGCGCGCACTCTATCAAATAAATAAATAAAATCTCTAAAAAACAAAAAAAGAATTTTGGCTTTTATCTAAAATGTAAGAGGCACTCACTAGAGGTCTATAAGCAAGGGGATGCTGTGACTTTTTAAATATTATTTTGGCAGCTGTCCAGTCTAAAAAATGAATTGGAGGGGCACAAGGATAGTGGGGAGACCACTTAGATAATGGCAAGATGGTGGCTGGTACAGGGTGATGGCAACATGGATGCAGAGGAGGGACCATGAAATGAGAATGAGATTGGTCAGGCAAACTTAAAGAACCAGGGAACTGGATCTCTGAGAGTCCAAGGGGACACCTTTAACATCTTAACCTCAAGTAAATTTTAAAAGTAAGTCTTGACTCGCAAGTGATTGAAGAGAAGATCAAGTTGTCTAACTGGCTGTGGCAGCTGGCCATCTTTAATACAGGCATCTGTCTCCATCTTACTCTGAGCCAGATATGGAAAACATTTCTCAAACACCACTGCAATCACCTTTCTAAACTACTCCTAAGAGTGGGGACCTAGCTAACTCCAGACTGCTGAGAGGCCAAGAACCATTTTCTAAGGTCAGACTATTCCCTATTTAGGAAAGTCCAAGACCAAAACTGATAAAAATCTCATGCACATAGGCAGGCTTTCAAATGCCCTTTTCTTTCCAAGAAAATTAAGACGGTATTATCTTAAGAATAGCACAAACATATTTATGTAGCTTCTGTGCTTTATGTTAATTTAAGAATGAAAAATAAACTGCCTTGCCATTTTCAGTCCCAATATTGAATTGTGTAACACTTGAACATTCACCCTTGGATTTCTACATGATGAGAGCTGAGATGAGAATGTGTAGGAGTAGGGGAGAATCATGAAAGCTCACAGTCAAATCTCAACTGTTCTGATATCTGTCTTCTGCATAAAACAGTTACAAGTCTTACCGACCACAGCCACGTTTCCATCAGCACTGTCCTCAGGACAGGTCGTGGTCATTCAGCACCCAGGCACTGGTGAGACCCTCTTTTTTTTTAAGTCCATACACAAGATTTAAGCCTGGAAGATAATTTATTATTTCTTGCTTAGAGGCAACTATTTGGGGTCATATACCTACTAAGTGGCAAAGACAAGGTTGGAAGTTCTTAGACAACACAGATATGACTCTAGGAAATGAAATTCTAAAACAGAAGACTGTTCATGACATCTAGAAGCTATGAATAGACAATCCCCAAAAAAATGCTAATGAGAAGACAAGTGAGTGCTTTTATAGAAACCAACAAGGCTGCTTATGCTCAGGCAAATACCCTGAAGGATAAGCATTTAAGGGGACTATAAGGTATGGACAGAAATGCTTAGTCAGGAATCTAAAGGCCAAAGTGAACTGGGCAGTATAGAAATTTTATACACAAGAAAACTGGTTTTTTTAGGGCAGGCTCTTTTGATAAAATATCATGAATATTTTTATATAGCAAATTAAGGAAGGGCTATTTCTGGTGCTTGGGGTTAACAGAACTTATATTTGGCTTTTTAAAGGAAATTTTCTTCAAGACAGAAAAGAAATGAATATTTAAAAAGGAGAATGAAAGTCCAAGGTTGTTAAAAAAAAAAAAAAAAAAAGTAAAGGAACAGTTAGCTGGTTCAAAATGGGTTTAAGTCACCTGGCATGGTTTTATCCTTTATTTCAACATTTGGAAATTTCATTGCTACTCCACTGTTCATGAAATTTTAAGGAAGAAATCAGGGAAACTGGGCTTTACCACGGCCTCTGAAAAGGTACTCATGATATTCTTTCTAGCTCAACTGCAAATCAAGGCAGAACAATTTGAGGAATGAATAATAAGCATGTCCAAAGCATGCTGCTGAGTGCCCAGCTTGGGGTGGGGCGAGGGCTGTCGCATCTCCTGCCAGAGACCTCCTCCTGAGCCTGACAGATGTCCTCTCTGACTTGAATAGCAACACAGAGGCTAGTTTATCACATGTGTGGCTGGGAGAAAGCAGAGGAGAGTGTCCAGTTTCCTGTCCCACTGAATCAGCAATTAGTGATCTTTACAAACTGGAGAAAGAAAACAGGGATCAATGAAAGGTCTGAACTTGGGTTACTAAAAACAAAGAGTACCAATAGAGGAAGGAGAGTAGAAACTTAGAAGTTGCTAGTTAATCAAAAAACAACAAACAAACATGCAAACAAAAATACCTCTGCAGGTTTTAGCAGACAAGCAACCTGAATATGCCTACACTTTGGGCTCCACTGATGGAAGGAAATGCAGTTTAGAAAGACGAAGGTGGGGTCCACAGTCTCGCCTTATTCAAGGCAAACGAGGCCATTTGTTGAATGATGCATCCAGTGTTTTCTGTCATTGTGACAGACTATGTATGTGTTCCCTCCAAATTTGTACACTGAAATCCTAATCCCCAGTGTGATGGCACTTTGGAAGTAGGGCCTTTGGGAGGTGATGAGGCCATTAAGTTGGAGCCCTCATGAATGGGTTTAGTGCCCTTACAAGAGATCCCTTCCTCCTGGCAAAGACAGAGGGAAGAGAGTACTCTAAGAACCAGGAAGTGGGACCTCACCAAACACCCAGTCTATGGAGTCTTGATCTTGGACTTCCCAGCCTCCTGAGCTATGATGAATACATTTGGTTCTTTAAGCCATCCAGTTTATGGTATTTTTGTTATAGCAGCCTGAACTACAAGAATGAAAGGACTAGGAAAAAATAAATGGAGATAAGTAATCAAGAGGGTAAAAAGAGGGGTGCCTGGGTGGCTCAGTGGGTTAAAGCCTCTGCCTTCGGCTCAGGTCACGATCCCAGGGTCCTGGGATTAAGCCCCGCATTGGCTCTCTGCTCGGCAAGGAGCCTGCTTCCTCCTCTCTCTCTGCCTGCCTCTCTGCCTGCTTGTGATCTCTGTCTGTCAAATAAATAAATAAAATCTTTAAAAAAAAAAAAAAAAGGAGGGTAAAAAGACTTAAAGCTACATTCCACGATGATCCACTCAGGAAAAAGGCAACACAAGTAGGTGAGACCACTGTCTGGGAAGGATGTGCTGGGACGGCTGCGGGGAGGACTTCACCTGTATGTCTTCACAAGGTACAACTAGTCCCCAGAGAAGAGAAGCCAGCTCTCCAAGGTGAAACGGGAACACAGCCCCCTAATCTCTCAGTTCACCATCGTGGATGGTTCACATGGCGGGGGTGGGTGCCGTTTGACAGGAATCGCATTGAAAAGCCTGGTCAGATTTGGACACATTTAATGACATCCCTCAAAAGCCCGACACTGTGTTGTAACACGGTTCAGCACTAGTTCCTAAGCGGTGCCCAGTTGCCTCCAGGCATCAATTCCAGAGATGTAACCGTCAGCCACCATTTCTTCCGCACCCGCTGTGGCTGCCTCAAGCACGGGATCCGGACAAGCCTGCGTCAGCCCTCATGCCCATCTTGAGGAAAAGTTTCAGTTCTTTTAGCTCCTACAAACATGCTGTTGCCCAGTTCCTTTCTTGCAGTCTCTTAGAAACGGGCGTGTGGCGTTCCCTGACCTAGACTATGTATATTTTGCTCTGGTTAGAAATAAAGTCTAAGCTCAGTCTAAGATAATCATTCTGGAGGTGTCTTCTTGGCCAAATCTCTTTAAATCCTGGCAGTGCCTTCCTCCCCGGACTTAGCACACTGTGTGAGCAGCCTGCTATTATGGGCTGTTCTTATGGCTGTTGCGTCCCCGGATGCAGTCGGCTTCCTGGATTGAACACAGACCTGACCATACTCTGAGCACATCCTCACGCAGTGAGGACGGAGCATTCTCCAGAGGACGGCTGCCCTCCCCTAGGGAGCAGCCGGTGCTGTCGGCAGAGCTCTCCGCTCATTTCTGTGACGGCCCAAGCTACTTCTCCAACCTCATCCTTCACACTACTGTATCTGTTCTTAGATGTTCCTTTCAGGAACTCTGACCGCTCATCACCCTTGGACCTCTCTGACGGTCTGAAATGCCTTCCCTGTCCCTTTCCCAGCACCCTGCTGAGGGGCTCACGTCACGAACTAGCTCCCCCATGCTAATGCACCCTACCTGCTCCCACTCTCCCTGTGCATCTATGCCAGCAGAACCAAGGCTCTTTTGGCAATGCTCCTTTCATTCCGTCTCAAGTGTTTCCAGTTCCTCAACAAGAACTTGGACTAGAGAAGACTATCAATAAACACTGCATGAATGAATAATTTCCAACTGTTCAGCTCCCCCCCCCCCCCAATTTAAGCTCCTGGGGAAAGCATTCTGTTCCAAGGTACTGTATAATAACAGTAACCACTATCACTTGAGCTAACCATGAGCCAGACGCTCTGCTGAAGTCTACATGGACAGTCTCCCTTCATCTTTGCCAATCACCCACGAGCTACATATGATTATTCCCATTTTGAGAAGCAAGTGTCTTCAGGAGGGATCTGCTCAAGGTCACTTTGATAATAAGCAGCCCAGTAGAGGTCCAGTCCCAGACCCTAGACCACCTACAATCTTAAAACCCTGTGTCTGCTCCTGTACAGCTACGGCGCCATGGTAGGGGGGCAGGACAGGGAAGGAAAAATTCACACCCACATCTCTGCAGGGTAAAACTGCAAAGATACACAAGAGTGGTTTATAGTCTATTAGGTCTTAAATTCCCAGTTAAGGCCATATGTGTATTACTATTATTTTCGTCTTTGCAGGGACAATAGCTCAGACATTTCAAATAGCGAGGAAGGAAGGGATAAGTCTAATAGACTTAGTTTCAGTGTCGAAAACTAAATCTTATTTCCTTCCCACTACCTATTTCTTTTTTTTAAATGTTATTTCTGCTGAAAGGAGGAAAATGTTCTTCACCCTCTCTGCCCCCATCAGGGTGTCACATGCTGTGGAGATGGAAAGATCCTCTACTCATGGCTCTTTCAGAGGGGAAACCTCAGGAGGAAATAATAGACCACGGTTTGATTGCTCGTTATGGAACAGCTGGTTTCAACTTAATGCTATTTTTGCTTCATTTAGCTTGTACTCAAGATAGAAGTAGCTGTAACACTTGGTGCTTTGGTTTTTAAACTGTATTTTGAGGAGCCTGAGTGTTCCTAAGGGTCTCGGGGAAGAGGGTGGCTGGAGGGTGTACTTTGAAGAAAGATTTGGTTTGAAATAATGGTTCAGCTGTTTAAAATAAACTGGAAACCTTTAAAGGTTAATGAATTATTTTCCCTTATTCCTGTCACCTGTGATGGCAAGTGGGTTCTGCTCTGATGAAAGCAGACCTTGAGTACGCAAGTCAGATTTCAATATCTAGATTGGATCCAGTCCACTTGTACCGACCTTTTGCCCTCTTGCAGGGACAGGGAAGGAAAATGGGCTATTCTAATGAGTCACTACTTAGGAAGTAACTTCTTTTACTGTTTTCCTTCCCCATCTTCCTCCAGAGGCTGTGAAGGGTCCTCTCTCTCTCTACTTAAAATACATATAAATGCTATGATTAAACTGGGGGTTCAATCCTGGTTGTACACTACCATATTCTGTGGTCCTTAAAAATGGTATTAATGGCTGGGCTTCTGCAGACCAATTAAACTAGACTCTTTGGGGAGTGTGGCCCCATCTTGGGGCTTTCTCAGCAACATCTCAAAGGACAATGATGGGCAGCCAGAGTGGGGAGCCTGGATTAGCTGTCTGAAGTCATCTGTGTTAGAGGACCAATATCCAAATGTGCTTGGTGGTCTGTAAAATCCCTATTACTGCAGGTCTTTAGTATGCAAAACTTATGTTAAAAACAGACCTTTAGAGGGTGTTCCTGGGTGGCTCAGTTCTTGGGCATCTGCCTTCAGCTCAGGTCACGATCCCAGGGTCCTGGCATGAAGCCCCACTGCTGCTCAGAGGAGAGCTGGCTTCTCCCTCTGCCACTCTACCCTGCTCATGCTCTCTCCCCCTCTCTCTCAAGTAAATAAATCTTTAAAAATAAAACAAAAAGACCTTTATAGAGTAAAATGAATCTTACTCTAATTTAAGCATTCTCAATAAAAGGAGACAAAAAGTGATATAAATGGAACAATTTTATACACACAAAACTATACACATATACATATACACATATCTAATAGAATGTAGAAGACTAAGAAGAAAAGAGACATTTTCCCAGTAGGGAGCGACCAGGTGGTGACACACTTTTTTTTTTTTAAAGATTTTATTTATTTGACAGACAGAGATCACAAGTAGGCAGAGAGAGGGGAAGAAGCAGGCTCCCCGCCGAGCAGAGAGCCCGATGCAGGGCTCGATCCCAGGACCCTGGGATCATGACCTGAGCCGAAGGCAGAGGATTTAACCCACTGAGCCACCCAGGCGCCCCGGTGACGCACTATTCTAAATAATTTTTTTTTTTAATATCTGATATGACCAGGATTACTGGGGAGGTAAGATATTAGGTCCTCTTTTCATTTGGCTAATTCTTACCCATCCAGGAGATCTCAGCTTCTGTTCTCTCTTCTGTGAAGCCTTCCCTGAGCCCTATGGCTAGATTAGGGGCTTCTCCTCCCTGCCGGAGCCCGGAGGGCGTGTGAGTTTGCATCTCTCACCTGGAGAGACATGCCTAGTGACTGGAGGGGACCCACTCCTTGACTAGCCCTCCCAATTCCATTCCCACCACGTCCTCCTCGGATCATGGATCAGCGGTAAAGTCAGCTTCATCTGCTTCTCCACCCGGGGAGGGAAGAGAACACTGTGCCCCTCTGCAGGCGTCTGCTGCCATGGCCCTTTCACTCGTCCTCCCGCAGCTCCACACTGGGACGTTTCTAGCTCAGCTTCCGTCTTGGCCCCACATCCCTCCTCAGCCCTGTAGGTGCAGACATTCCCCGCTGCAGGCGCTCTTCCTGCTGTCTCCAGAGAAGCACCTTAGGCCCTTGAGTCTAACTACCGTACGTGTGCTGAGGATCCACCTCAGACCGTTCTGGAATTCCTGGACCCAGATTTATGAGAACAGATGGTCCGCAGGCACTTTACAACCCCAGCAAGCCACAGCTGAATTCATCGGCTATCCTCCTCCACCTCCAATGCTCCTCTTATGACCTGATCTTAATCTACCGCAAGTATTCGCACAGTTGCCCTAGTCAGAAAACGGGGTAAGCCATACTCCCTAGAATTTCCTTTCTAGCGTGTTCCTGGTTCAGATGGGCTACAAGGCAGAGTCTCTCATGAGCGCAGGACTGGTGGGGGGGAACGACACAGCCAGCTTCTCTAGCACACACATACCCTCCCAATGATTCCAACACTAACTTTTTTGAAGATTTGAGAGAGAACACGTGGGTGTGCATGCCAGGCATGCGCATGAGTGGGGGGAGGGGCACCGGGAGAGGGAGAGGGAGAGGGACACTCCCTGCTGAGCGCAGAGCCTGATGTGGGCCTTGATCTCACAACCCTGAGAACATGACCTGAGCCGAAATCAAGAGTCCAAATCAAGAGTCGGATGTTCAAACCAACTAAGTCACCCAGGCGCCCCTCCTGATGCTAATTTATGTGCTGCTGTGAAGGGATTTTGCAGATCGAATTAAAGTCCCTAAGGAGCTGAATTTAAAGGAGGTTATCCTGGGTGAGCCGACTTAATCAGTGAAAGGTATAGAGAGGGCACGAGGGAGGGAAGGAGAAAAAGAGAGGGAAAAGGAAAATGAGAGGAAGGAAAGTTAAGGAAGAAAGGAGAGGGAAGGAGGGAAAGAGAAGAGGAGGAGGAAGAGGGAGGGAGAGGAGATGGAGGGCAGGGAGAGTGCAGGATGCAGAAGAGGGGGGAGAAAAAGTGGGGAAAGAGGAGGCAGGAAGGAGGATATTGAGGGAGAAAGGAAGGAGGATGGTTGCCTACAGGGACCCAGCTTGCCTAGCCAGCCCTCAACAGCAGAAGCAATCCCTTGCAGACATCCCTTCCCGAGGGGGCGCCCGGGTGGCTCAGTGGGTTAAGCCTCTGCCTTCCATTCAGGTCATGATCTCGGGTCCTGGGATCGAGCCCCACATCAAGCCCCACATCGAGCAGCATAGAACCTAGAGCCTGGCATCGGGCTCACTGCTCAGCAGGGAGCCTGCTTCCCCGTCCTCCTCTACCTGCCTCTCTGCCTACTTGCGATCTTTCTCTCTCTCTCTCTGTCAAATAAACAATAAAAAAAGGAGAAGAAATCCCTTCCCTTCGTGCGTATGTAGATGGCCACCTACTACCTATCTGCTTTTTCTGCTTGTCCCCTCAAACTCTGATGATCAACATTTCCTCCCCACCCACCCCCACCCTAAATCAAGTTGATGCTAACTCCTCAGCGTTTTCGGATTTAGTCCTCCCTTCTCAGACACTGTCATCCCCTGCTTCAAACTGTCATCTCTTGCTTGGCATAATGCAAAGACCATGTAACTGGTCTACCTGCCTCCAGTTTCTCTCCCTACCAATCCACCCTCTAGAGCATTTCTGGCCAAGAGAAACTGGAGAAGACAGAGATAGTCTAGTCTTGCACTGTCCAATATAAGAGCCACTAGTAACCTAGGGCTATAAGCCCCCAAAATATAGCCAGTGAGACTGAGGAACTGGCATTTGAGTTTATGTGTGTTACTTTTTGTTATTTTAAGTTTTTATCTAAATTCCAGATAACATACAGTGTAATATTAGTTTCAAGTGCACATGATAGCGATTCAACACTTCTATGCATCACCCTGGGCTCAACACAAGTGCCCTCCTTAATCCCCATCGTCGATTTCATCCATCCCCCCCACCGCCCTCCCATCTGGTAACCATCAGTTTGTTCTCTGTAGTTAAGAGTCTGTTTCTTGGTTTGCGTCTTTTCTTCTTCACTTTGCTGGTTTGTTTCTTAAATTCCAGATAGGTGTAAAATCATATGACTAATTTTAGTTAATTTATGTTTAAATATAAATAGCTACATATGACTAGTAGTCACTGTATTTAATAGCACTGTTTTTGATGACCATTTTGCATTTCTATTGTTCTAAAAATGCAAATAAACAGGACACTCCAGGAGATAATATTGGACAAATAAGATTTCTCAAAAAAAAAAGGGGTCAAATACTAGAAAGTGTTTTTAATATGCAAAAATGAGGGAAGCTATCTCTAACGGTTATCTCTGTGTCTTGAAACTCTACATTTCATTCAAGACCTACTGGGTGCCAGGTGCCCTGCTATAATTTGGAGTAAATTGGGCAGTGCCGCTTCTTGCCACCTCAGGAGGGCTTTATGTCTAAACTAATTAACAGTGCAAGCGGTGCCTGTCTTTTGTGTGGTGAGAGGCAGAACAGGAAGCAGAAGTGGTGAGGCAACCAGGGCCTTGCCCCAGGGCACTGCAGGGAATCCCAGACAACAGGACAAGCAAACCCAAACCTAAGGCAAATATTTCCTTTTTATAGTTTTTTTTTTATGGTTTCAGATATTTTTATAATAAAAAAAAAGTCGGACTTCAGAAATGCAAGTCTGATGTCAATTCTATTTAAAAATTCTTGCAGAAATGGGGGCACCCGGCTAGATCAGTCGGAAGAGTGTGCAACTCTTGATCTCGGGATTGTGAGTTCAAGCCCCGTGTTGGGTGTAGAGATTAAATAAACTTTAAAACAAAAAAGTTATTCGGAAGTACTGGACAATTTCCTGAACTCTCTCTCAGACATACCCCCAATGCAGTTCCACATCTCAGTGCCTTTGCACCTGAGGCTTCTACAGCTTGACAAGGCCAGCTTCTACCCCTCCCCTGCCACTCACCAGCTCTATCTGCTTGGTAAACATCTACTTACCCTCTGAAACAGCCTGAATATCTCTTCTGTGGGACTCTTCATTTAATCCCTCAGAAAGAATCTCTGTAATATATTTATTTCTGTGAGTGACCTTCACTAAAATTTACTCACCTTGAGGTCAGGAATAGTTTTTAACATCCATCACCTAGCCCTCAGCCTGGCTGCTTATAAGGACGGACCTTGTACCATCACCCCTCTGTGTATCAAGTTCACTTCTGCCTACCTCCAACTCCCCTCCCAGAGTTGGCAAGGGAGGAGGAGACCCTGCTAATGTGTCCCCTCTGAACACATGACAATGACAGGCCACCATTACCAGTCACAGGATCAGTGGGTCCTATGAAGCAGGAACACATGCCTCCCAACTGAACCAGTGTTGTCCCCAGCCCAAGATCTCTGCTTCCCTGTGGCTGGGTAAATGGACAATGGGTCCCTTTGAGCACTCTGTCCCCTCTCTCCCACAGTCATCTCTACCTGAGCCAGTCCCAACTTTTGAACTGGAGGGAGCAAGCTTTATTCTGACTCAGCACTGGGGTGCTGGGTGCTTGCGAAGCTTCCAAAAAGTGGCACTCTGATCCCAGCGGTAGAAAGGCTCCCCAGAGCCTTACAGTGACGTATGGGGGGTTGGCAGGGCACAATCTGGGCATTTCTTGGATAAATTCCATCAGAACAACACCTAAATTCCACCCTTCTGTGATATGAGCAAGACAACAGGTCGGATTTGAAAAGACTAGCCTGCTGACAGGGAGAATATACAAGGAAAAAGAAGGCCTAGATTCCAATAGAGGCAACAGCAAAACCCCTTGGACCCCTCTGATCTAACAGTGTGAACCCTGTCACCTGTGAAATGAAATGTCCAGAGCATAGGGTCATGGTCATGATTACATGGCAGTCCGAGCAATGGAAAATATCTCATCAGGCCTCAAATCAACAACTCAAAGCTCAAGAGTTAGGCGGCAGAGGAGGTGTTTCTTCACCTCAGCATACCCTTCTCAGACAGCTGCATCTCGGGCAGGGAGAAGTGGGAAAAGGACAACAAGCTTGTGGCCCATTCCATTGACTCCCAGCACCCTGCTGCAGCTCTACGCGGGTGTGACATCCCACCCAGGTACGCCCCTCAGACAGAGATGGGACCTCACAGACAAACTAACAAACTAACACCCTGAAATGGCTCATGCCACGTGCAGTGTTCACATGACAAACTAGGACTCAAACATGCAGAGGATACCCCCACCTCAAATCGGGAATCCCTTATAGACATCTGATTTGACCAGCTGATTGCTCATCACAAACTAGCAGGTAGAACTTCACGCTGACTGGTTGGGAACGGAAGCATTCGAGTATTACGTGTCGTGGTTGGATCCTGGGACAGAAAAGGACATCAACAGAAAACAGGCGAAAGCTAAACGAGGCCTGTACTTAACAGTGCTCTGCTCTATTTGTTTTCTGTTCCTCCGTAACAAACGGATGACCACAAAACAACACCCTGTTACCAACAATTTAAAGCAAGACACATTTATTATCTTAGATTTTGGTAGATCAGAAGTCTGGGTTCAGTGTAGCTGGAGCTCACCAGGCTGAAATCAAGGTTGGGCACGCCCAGGATTTCCGTTGGAGATCAGGGTCCTTATCCAAGCTCATTATGGGAAGAATGTAATTTCTTACAGCGGTAGGACTGAGGTCCCTGTTTTCTTGTTGGCTGTTGGCCTTAGGATGGTTTCAGCTCCTAGAGGTCACCCTCAGTTTCTATCCACACGGCCCCAGACATGCGCAGTTCACAACAGGACTGTTTGCTTTCTTCTAGGCCAGCAAGAGTATGTCTGCCATTGCTTCTTAAGTCTGTTAAGGCCTTAAAGGATTGGGTCACGCCAGCCCAGGATAATCTCTACCTGGTAACTGATTACTCAATTGATTAGGAACCTAGGTTACACCCGCAAAACCCCTCCTGCCATGTAAGATACCATGATTATACTGTGCTCTCCCATCATACTCACAAGCCCTGCCCACACTGAAGAGAAGGGAATGATGCAGGGCACTGGGGTTTGGGAGGAAACTTGGGACCATCTTGGAATTCTGCTTACCACAGGTACCAGTGTTAGTCTCTTAGCTTTGACAACTGTATTATGATTATGTAAGATGTTAACAATAAGGGAAACAGGACATCTCCGAAACAAGTCTATTGGTACCTTAAAAAGAAAAACTTAAAAACGTGGAATAAAAATCATGCACTTTGGAATAACCTGATAGTGTGTCAAGGCAATGTAAAAAGTCAATTGAACATCTACAGTCAATATTTATTTCAACTCTAGAAGCTCTCATTAATGAACTGCCTTTGGCTAGATTGGTTTATGTTTACCACTATTATCCTTGGGCCTTTATATCGTGTATGGCTCCTGATATTTTAATCACCATTATTGTCTTTAGTGAGCAAGTCTTATGTTATACACACTTACACATATATAATTTCTCCCTGTATTAACTTTTAAGTGCCAAATCTGTTAACTGCTGATAATAACTCCTGTGTCTAACTTACAAAACCATGTGTACTATGCTATCAAAAAACAATGTGTTAATAATACAATTATTTTGGATATACCCAGTTTCATATAACTGGGTAGTCTGATTCAAGTTCTATGGTTGGGAAAATGCCATATATATATATGTATATGTATGTATGTGTATATATATATATATATATTTTTTTTTAATCTCTACACCCAATGTGGGGCTCAACCTTACAACCTCAAGATCAAGAGTTGCATGCTTTTCTGACTGAGCTAGCCTGATGTCCCAGAAGTACAGTATTTTTTAACAACAAGTAACAAAACTGAACACTATCACTAAAAGAATATAGTCACTCTGGGGGAAGTGTCTATACTCCATCACAGGGGTACTTACCAAAGTATAAAGCCTCATTTTCTAAACTTGCTGGTTAAAATATGTCAATATTTTAACTGTCAATCAAACAGAAAAACAACTAAGCAGATTTCTGAATGTTTACCCCCAAGTATTTTATTGTCAGAAGTGACATATTAAGGAAAGCAAATCTCATCACAAATGTTTCAATCTAGAAATGTTTTAAAATAGCTGTCACATACAGAGTACTTGGGATTTTCTTATCTTCAAATGAGGAAGGTGCCATATCGAGCCAAAGTCCTTATATTCAGCCTTTGAACTGAGTCCCTCAATCTCAGGCCAGTTCAGCGTTTCCCTCCCTGCTCCCCTGTAGAGTCCATCTTCCTTGTTTCTGGTTCGGCTTGTCACTTTCAGGCAGTCACACTGCTCTTCCTGTCCCTTTCACCTCCAACCTACTAACGGGATGACCTTCCCCTTTCTAAATGGCAACCACAACAGACCCCTTCAGCAGTTCCTGACCTTGCTGCTGGTGATCCTATCCCGTTCTGCACATCACATACTTCTCCCTGATTTTCAATGCTTCAGTTTCTCCAGAACAAACTCAGTCCCACGCTACTATATCAGGCTCCCTGGCCCTAGGATTCTGTTTCCCCGTCTCTAGTTAACCCCAAACCTGGGGAATCTTGTGTCGAGGTTCCACACAAAGAAAGGGACATAATGCGAGGGTAACTAGAATAAAACCACCTCTGTGGTCTGCAAACCCCTACATTTTACTGGCCTCCATGGCTGTTAACCTTTCTAGTCCTGAGCCACAAACTCAAACAGGAATTAGGACATTCGTGTCAAAATCAGCTCCCTCTGGCAGACACCCTACCTCCCTGGTTAGGAGTCAGTACAAATGAGACTGATCAGGAACCTCTCCTTAACTCTTGAAAATACTGCAGAATCTGTGCTACAGCAGTAATTGTCCAACAAAAATCTTTAGACTCTTTGGCCAAGGCTGTTCTTGATAGCGGAATGGCCCCTGAGTATATTCTAGCTGAACACAGAGGGAGAACCCCGCTTGCGGCCTCTGGATTAACACTTCTGCAGAAGCTGAGACTCAACTACCTAGGATCACTGAACAAGCCACTTGGCTTAAGAAAGGGACTCCTGAGGTGCCTGCTGACTCAGATGGTTGAGCATCCATCTCTTGGTTTGGGCTCAGGTCAAGATCTCATGGGATCAAGCCCCTCGTGGGCCTCTGCAGTCAGCAGGGAGTCTGCTTGAGATCTCTCTTTCTCTGTGTCCATCCCACTGTTATTCTCTCAAATAAATAAACCAATCTAAAAAAAAAAAAAAAAAAGAGGAAGGAAGGAAGAAAGAGACTTCTTCAATAGGGTTTTTGTCTGGCTTAAATGATTTTGATTGGTTGTATCTTGGGGACCATGACTCTAAAGTGCTTGCCAGACAACGGAAATTATCCTGCTTGTAACAGTCACAGTAGTCTCCCCTGCACACATCCTCTCTCAGAGGCTTTAAATGCTTGTTCACAGCCACTATCTACCAAGTAAATGATCTCCCTAAGACTGGAAGGTCAGAAAAGGAACAAAGAGAACAACCAAAGAGAACCTGAAGTCGTGACCTGTGAATACCGCAAGGAGGATCAGCAAAAACCTTGAGAGCCTCAGAATGCTAGCTGGGAGTGGTGCCAATGCGTGCAATTTTTATCACATCTTTCAGCAAAGCTGAGCGTCTGATCAAAAGTGGGGAATTGTTAAAAATAAAGTCACTTGTGCTATGTGCATGCCACCAAACTGAATACTAGTTTCAACCTCTCCCAGCAGTGGAATCTTAAACCGGTCAGTCTTGAATTACTTGGTCAGCACCAGTGAGGTCATCTGCCTGACGGGACCCCTGCCATCCCACTAAAGGAAGGTGACCTTGCCCAAAACAATCCACTATTTGCTAGTAACTTCCCTGTCTGGCTCCCTTCTGCCCATAAGTCTTTCATTTTGTACAGCTCTTCAGAGCTCCTCTCTGCCAAATGGGATGCTGCCCAATTCATGAATCATGGAATAAATCCAAAAAGATCTTTAAAATGTAATCAGTTGAATTCTGTTTTTTAACATAGGCCAAGGTGAGGACAGTGTTCCAGGCTTGAGGGATTGCCAACTACAGAAGCCTGAAGTAGAGGTAGGTTTAGTACAGTTAAGGAATAGAAAGGAGGTATGGGGACAGGCAAGCCTAACATGGGCCACTTTGGTATATTGATTATTTTAAATAAAAGTTAATTAAAAGACAGCTTATACAAGTAGAGCACTCAGACCTTCCTCCTCTGTCTCCCCAGAAAGCAGGAAATAACTTTCCCATCTGAAATTTATCTATTTTATATAAATTTAATTCTTAGTCTAGGGGAAGATCTGAGGGTAGAGAAGAATTAATTTTTCCCTCCTTTCAGAGACCAGTGTGACTGGAGCCCATCAGCCTCAAGGGGGTCAGGAAGCCACTGATGGGATTTCAAGCCATAGTGACCCAATATAATTAACGTCTGTAATGATCATTCCGGGAACTGAATGAAGAAAAGGTGGTCTGAGTGGGTGCAGGGAAACAAGTTAGGAAGTTCTGGTAGGAGTCTAGAAGAGGGATATCGAGCACAATGAAGGAGAGAATGGGGTCAGGACAAGATTTAGAGCCAAAAGAATGTGCTGGTGGTGGGACAGTGGTGAGGTAACGAGCAGTGCACAAAGCCTGAGTATTTGACTCGATCATCCAGGTCGCTGGCGGTTCCATTTACTGAAATTTATAAAAATGGAAGGAGGGGCACGATTCAGGGAAAAGGGAACAAAGACACTGAAACCAAGAGTTCTACCCATGATGAGGAAGCCAATAGGAGTCAAGAGGTTGTTTCTGTGAGGATCTGGGCTCAGCCCTGCAGACAGTTGGCAGCATTAGCATAGGAACGGTATCTAAAGACAATGGAGTAGAAAGACTAGAACCTGGATCTGGCCAATCAGACAAGAGCAAGAGCAAGCAAAGGAAATTTGGGAAGTAACATCCCAGTGAGGGAGAAGAAAATCAGGAGGGTACTACCCGAGAAGCCAATATGAGAACAGAATATTTCAAGGAGGGAGTAAGCCACGGAGCCACATACTGTTAAATAAGTCATGTGGGGACTGCTGTTTTTGCAATGTGGAAGTCACTGGTGAGGTTATGGAAAGCAGTTTCAAAGGCAGGTTAGAGGGAATCCAAAGAAGGGTAGGGAGAGGAGAGAATAAAATATAAGTAGAATCAGGATTTACAAACAACTTTTGAGGCATTTACTTATTTCATTTAATTCCCATAATTAATATCACTTCACAACTAAAACATTACTTGCCTAAAATCTTGTAAGTGATGCAAGGGGATGCAGCCAAGATTAGAAACCCACAATGAGATTCCAGAGCCCACATTCTTAAATGTTACTGTGGAATTTCAGGAAGGTGAATATGATATGAAAGAGGGTTTGTAGTCACCTATGCCCATGGTTTTTAAACTAAACTGCCCAGAAGCTCCAGCAACACCTCTCTAGAATGATGGCCCAAACTGTTGACAGGGTTTGGTTGCCTGGCCACATGCAGCCTGAACCTACATCCATTCTAGAGCTAGAATGTCAAAATTTCAAAATCTCAACGTTCTCAGTATTGAAGACTCATCATTGTCAAGATATAAGTTCTTCCTGACTTGATCTATAGATTCAATGCAATCCCAATCCAAATCCCAGCAAGTTATTTTATCAGTATCAACAAAGTGATTCTAAAGTTCATCTGGAAATAGATGCAAAAAATGCAGAGTAGCCCACATAATATTGCAGTAAAAGAACAAAATTGAAAGACTGACACTATGCAACTTTAAGAGCTACTAAAAAAACTACAGCAGTCAAGATAATATGGTACTGGAGAAAGAACAAAAAGTAGATCAGCTGAGTAGGGAGTAGGGAAACCAGATACCGACCCACATAATCAACTGATTTTTGACAAAGGAACAAAGGTAATACAGTGGAGCAAAAACGGTCTTTTCAATAAATGGTGCTGGAACAACTTCACATCCCCCTGCAAACATCAATCCAGAATCAGAGCTTACATCCCTTACAAAAACTAACTCAAAATGGATCACAGATCTACATGTAAAATACAAGACTATAAAACTCCTAGATGTAACAAAGGAGAAAACATAGATAACCTTGGGTTTGGTGATGACTTTTTAGATATAACACCAAAGGCATGATCCATGAAAGAAAGAATCAGTAAGTTGGACTTCATTAAAATGTAAAATCTCTGCTCTGCAAAAGGCATGGTCAAGACAATGAGAAGTCAAACCACAGACTGGCCAAAAATACCTGCAAGAAAGATATCTATAGAGGAAAATCACCCAACATATACAAAGAACACTTAAAACTCAATAACGAAGATATTAAATATATATTAAAAACAACCAAATTTTAAAAATGGGCCAAAGACCTTACCAGACACCTCACCAAAGAAAAACAGATGATAAATAAATATATGAAAAAGTGTTCCACGTCATATGTCATCATGGAAATGCAAATTAAAACAAGATACCACTAAGCACTTATCAGAACGGCCAAATTCTAGAACACTTAATGCTGGTGATGATGGGGAGCAACAGGAACTCTTAATTCATTGCTGGTGGAAACGCAAAATGGTACAATTACTTCTGTAGATAGTTGGGTAGTTTCTTACAAAACTAAGCGTAGTCTTATCATATTATCTGTAATCATAATCCCTGGTACCCACGTAGTTGACGACTTAGGCCCAAACAGAAACCTGCACCTGAGGCTTCCAGTGGCTTTATTCCTAACTGCCAAACCGTGGAAGCAACTGAGATGTTCTTGTGTAGTGAGTAGATAAACAGTAGCACATACATAATAATGGAATATTATTCAGTGCTAAAAAGAAATGAGCAATCAAACTGTGAAAAGATATGGAGGAAATTTAAATGCTTATTATTAAGTAAAAGAAGCCAATCTGAATATATTTGTCTCAGTCCAACTATATGACATTCTAGAAAAGGTAAAACTATGAAGACAAGATCAATGGTTGCCACTAGTTGGGAGGAGGGATGAATCAGTGGAGCTCAGAGGATTTTTAGGGCAGTGAAACTATTCTGTATGATACTGTAGTGGTGAACACATGTCATTATACATTTGTCAAAACTCACAGAATGTACAACACCAAGAGTGAACTCTAATATAAACTATGAACTTCCGGTGACAGTGTTGTGTTTAAGTTTGTCAACTGTAACAAATGTCCCTCTCTGGTGGGTGCGGTTGAGAATGGGGAAGGCTATGCATGCTTGGGGGCAGAGAGTTCATGGGAAATCTCTACCTTCGTCTCAATTTTGCTGTGAACTGCAAACTGCTCTCAAAAAATAAAGTGTGCTTTTTTAAAAAATCAAGTTTTTTGGACATTTACCTCCTACAGGCATTGTTGTGAAAACAAGGAGGATGAATTTCAAGCAGTCCCTGAAAGGTAAATAGCCATTAACAACTGAAGGCTCCACCTTACCTTGAAATATCTTGAAATACCTTATCTTTCATTAGTTATTCATGGAAACTATACAATACACTCAGCACACACTGATTAGCTGGGGACACATAAGAAATAAGCCTAATACGTAATTCCTCTAAGACTTGGCTGTTTGGAATTTGGAGCTTATTGGCTTATAAAAGGGATGTAAGTGCTTAATTATCTGTTCTTATTCACGCTTTCTGTGAGAATGCATTTTGAAATGCACGTTGAAACACCTAGATTGAAAACTCCATGAAATCAGCAACTTTAGGCTCAATGCCCCAAACGTATTTACTTGGTCTAAGATGCAGTCAATTGTAAAATGAGCCATCCATTTGCACATTAAAAAAAAAAAAAATGCCACCAAATGCAATCATAGAATGCTTTCTTGTTACTTAGAATTATTTCATAATTATTGCCAAAGCTTTTAGGTAATTAGATTTGTCTTCTCTCTTGTATATCTATATAAAAATATATACTTTTAATATTTTTTATAAAAAAATTTTATATTTTTATAAAAATATAAAATTTTTTATAAAAATATACAAATATATAAAAATATTTTATATAAACAATTTATATATATTTCTATATAATATAAACGATTTATATATAATATATTATATATGTGTGTGTGTGTATACACACACACACACATATATATATATAGGTAAAACTATTCCCCAATACATCTTCACAGGCCAAGTTTGACTCTTTTGAATCACTTTAACTCAGTTGCTGATGTCCGTGTTTTTTCCACCTGATACTCCACTGTTGTCTCTAAGACATTCTTCCAGTTGCCAGATACTCAATACACCCAGTTTAAGGCTGGTACTGTCTTGTTTTCACCAGGTGTCAGAACCGAAGGCCCTAATGTCTCTGGAGTACTCTCTTGGGAATTGTTTCACAGCTTAACATTAATTTATAGTTGTAACTTCTAGTCACCAGCAATTGTGGGAAATATCACAGCAATAACTGCTTTCCGTAGCCCATGCTCATGACCCTGATCTCTTCGGCACCTTTAACATTACAGAAAAATTTCAGAGCTTTTCCCGGAATGCCAGAGTTCTATCATCATTTCCTATCTGTCTAAAGTCAATTCTCCTTCAAATCACAAATCACCAGGAAATAAGCAGCTACAGTTCTAAGTTGGCAGAAGGTTTGATAAATTGACGTCCTATGCCTCAATAACAGTCCTGTACAACTTATGAATTGGACACGGCAGGCACTTGGGCTTTGAAATGCCTTTCACCTGTTTGAAGGGATTACTGATTTCTCCTACGCTTGAGGTGCATAACATATCACCTGGAAGGCAGTACTTCGCTCTAACTCTGAAACACAGCTTCGGCTCCCTATATCCTGTCCCAAGGCCCCCCTGAAGCTCTTGATTATTTGCAAAACAATGGTAACTGTGCTTATTCCTCCAACAAAAATTTGCTTCACTAGTACCAAATTTACATCTTGTTGCTGTTTCTATGACTTTTTATGTGCAAAATACTTTTTATTTGAGCATTGAATTGTAATTTTTTTTTTAAGATTGTATTCATTTCTTTGAGAGAGAGAGAGAGGGAGAGCACGCATGTGCGGGGGGGGGGGGGGGGGGGAAGAGTCCAAACAGACTTGACGCTGAGCACGGTGCCCAAGATTGTGACTAGAGCCAAAACCAAGAGTGGGACACACAACCCATGAAGCCGGCCAGGCCACCCCATGAATGGTGAATATTTTCGATTGTTTTTTTTATGAAATTAACTTGGACATGTGTATTACCAACAATATATATGAACACAATCGTTATGTCCACACCTGCACAATCACAGGTAATGACAACAATACATCACACTTTCTAGCCGATGGTGATAACATGCTAGCACAGTAAGAAACGTCCTAATTTCCAAGAGAGTAAAACATGAGAGAAAAATACACGTCTGAATCAATGGAACACGGTGTCTGGGGCATCAATGAACACTCCTTTATGCAAAAAACCATTTCCAAAGATGAACACCAGAAATCCCTTTCTTCCTTGTGTGTGCGTGCCATCCTCCAATCAAGAGACAATTCACTTCCCCACCACCCGCTTCAATCTGGGTTGACCTTGTGACTTGCTGTCACTAGCAGAACGTGGCAGAGCAGCCAGGGTCTCTGCCGATTGATTGCCCAGCCCAGCTAAAAGCCTCACTCCCCTTCTGCCTCTACCCACTGTGCCTCACAAGCAAATGAGCTACACTACGTAGCACACAATTAGCCTTAAATGGGAACAGTAGGTCACTTCTGCATTTCCTTACCTTTGGATTCATCAAGGACACAAGATGCCCAAGGTTAATCAAATGAAATATTATAGATATCTGAAATGGAAGTGAACTCTGTTTTCTCTTTAAAACTGATCTATCTTCTCATCAAAGCAATGTTTTCTAAGTTAATTAAGTTTGGAGCAGCAAGTCCTCCATGAGGACACTTTTGATTAATCTTAATTATGAATGCCCACGTATGTCCTCCAAGTGGGCAAAAATGTACGGTGTGAGGAGATAAAGAAAAAAAGGCACAGAGGACTTAAAAACACACCACTTCTGTTTCTGTTACTTTTAAAATTTATCAAATGTTATAAAATGGCTTAAAAAATATCTACTTTTAGGGTGGTTTTCAAAACAGCGAGAACATACACAAATCACAGCACACTTATCATTTAATTTGATCCTCTTTATCCTTACGTGTTGCTAAGAGACTGTCTTTTTCAAGGCTCAAATACACAGATTTTTCCAAATTTAGAAAATGGGAGAACTTACAAGAAAGCTTCAAAAATGCAGCCAGTCAGAAGTAAAAATGTATTTGGTAATGATCAACCCACATTTTTCCAAACAACTTCCCGAAATGTATTACTGAATGCCTGAGTAATTCACACAAACTTAACAATTTATCATCTCAGGTTAGGTATCTTTCTTAAGTTTACACACATTAACATATAGGAGACCCCTTTACTTCTTACTAAAGGGGAAAGGACAACTGAGAGACAAACAGCCGCAAGAGTAGGAAGACAGTTTTGAAGACGCTGAAAGGCTGTGTGTCCATCAGGATTTCTGATGAGTGTTCAGGGCATGTTGATCACGATTAGGGATAAACTCTAACCAAACCATCAGTATGCAGAGCAGGGAAAAAGAACCCCTATTAACAGCAATGCATGCTATAACTAATATTCTTCTAAGAGTGTATTTATTTATTTGAGAGAGAGACAGTGAAAGAGAGCACGAGAGGGGAGAAGGTCAGAGGGAAAAGCAGACTCCCTGTGGAGCTGGGAGCCCGATGCAGGACTCAATCCCAGGACTCCAGGATCATGACCTGAGCCTAAGGCAGTTTGCTCCAAACAACTGAGCCACCCACCTGCCCTATAACTAATATTCTTGTTCCTTGTTTTAGAAATCAGGGCATACAGTACGTCATATTGTTAAACATATACATTATAGGATCATGGTATTACGAGAGACTTTATTATTTTCCTTAAAACTCCCTCAGTGTGCTTATGTATTTGTTTATGGTTTATTAACCTCCTGACATGTAGCCTGGGAAAATAAAAGGTAATAGGTGTCCCTGACCACTGATGGTCAAAAGATCCCAGCACAACTGATAACAGAATGTAAATCGATGGGGAAATGGCTAAATTTACAAGAAGGAGATAGACAAGCCTTGGAGGCACACCCCTCCTTTTAAAAAGGCTATATTTTCAAGACATTTTAAAATATCGAAGTACTAGAAGAGTTTCTATAGGGGTACCTACCACTAACCCCAGGGAACCTCAGGGGCAGGCCAACTTTGCTGAGAGAAAAATCAATAGCCTTTATTTGTATAAAGCCACCCAACGAGATGCACCCAGCAAGACCACGGAGCTCAGAACCCTGAAACCCAGCCAGCCTGGCGCCATCTGCAAAGCATGCACAACCATCCGGAGGGTCCGCAAGATGTAGCAGGACTAAGAAGAGCCAAGTGGCCCTGAGTCTGCCACTCAGGTAACTCGTTCAATTTCTCTGACTACCCATATCCTCATCTGGGTAGGAAAGCAGTGTGCGGAGGGCATGAGGGGTGGACAGGGAGCTAGTGCCTTCTGAGCATCTCCTACATGGCCAAGTCCATACACTGTACCCTCTAGGCTGCCTACCAGTTCTCAACCTGACAAAGAGGGAAGCAAGGCCATGGGAGGTAGTACGGATGGGAAAGTTTACCTCACTGATTCTGTCTCCAGAGATGGAAGCCAACTGGCGATGCCCGTCTCAGTGCTCCCATATATTTCTATCTCCAGAAGCCGTGACATTGCTTCCAAGACCCTTCTCAGTCCCGCGTTCTCCGGCACCATTTCTGGCTTGCCCCCCCCCCAACCACGCCCCGACCAGTACCTGGACCCAGACAGCCTCCTCAGCTTTCTCAAGGCCAGTGAAAATCCCACGTCTAGAGAACATGAAGAAGTTGGGAGGCTACAAAATGTCAAGGCTCATCCACCTCTCTGTCCACACGGCCGGGTATATTTTTGCGACAGGTGCTTTGCTTAGAATGGAGCAGAGGGGAGACTCCTGTCCCGCAAGCAAGGTGCCCTCTCAGCGCAGCGGAGAGCTCTCTGCTGAAAGCGAACATTCACACTCCCCAATACCATATGTCCCCAGAGGCACTGGCCAAGTCTCCAAAGCCACGTTCTCAAAACCCTTAGGAGGTAAGCTTAACATTTATCATGAGAAAGTGATCACAATCAGCAACCAAATTCAAACAGTTCTATTTCTATTTTTAAAGCTACCTGAATTAGAAGACAAAACTGAGGAACATAAATAATGGGACCCACGGTCTAGTTTCATAAAAATCTTGCCACGTCACAGATAAAATCCGAAGCCCGCCAAAGAGAAACTGTGACAGTTTATGCCCTCAGGCAACACAGGCCTTCTGGGTAAAATTATGTTTTAGCACTGACAGGAGCTGCCAGTGGTTCTTGCTCTAAAACTATATACGTCTTTATGCAAGTTGCCTCAACGGAAGTGCAACCATATTAGTACACATACACTGAATGTTAAGGTGATCAAGCTGAATTTAAAAAGCTGTTCTCCACATTCCTAGCAGATAAAGGAAACCCTGGCTATGTGTACTCTCCATTTAAAGACTATTAACATGCTGTAAGGTGCCATGGGAGCAAGTCCCAGACAGGTGGGTTTGAGAAGACAGATCTATTCCAGGCATCCTAGGGGCTCCTGAATGCCACTCACCCTCAAAGCTGATGGGGTGAGTACAAAAGGTTTGGTTCCAAATTAAGGCAAGCAAGGGGAAGTTCTAGAAGCTCTAAATTCTAACACATTTTTCTAAGAGTCGCATAAAATGGGATAATAAAAAGAAAACAAACGAGAAATAATATAACTGTACCACAGCTTGTTGACTTTAGAAGGGCCCTCTCAAACCAATTCAGAAGGATGAATAATCAATACATAGGGGCACCTGGCTGGCTCCGTCAGTAGAACAGGCAACTCTTAATATGGTGCTTGTGAGTTCAAGACCCACCTTGGCCATGAAGCATACTTAAATTTTTAAAAAGGAAAAGGAAAGAAAACCAATACATAATTTTTTTTTTTTTTACAAAAGTTTAAGACTTTCTAAAATGCACAAAGCAGAGATATTCTGGCACTGTTTTTTAATTGCCCAACACTAGAACATTTTCCAGCAAAGTGGACAACCTCTTTCCAGCCCTCTTTGGCACAGCCAAATGAGGATCAAAGCTAATGGGGTGCCCCCATCCTAACCCTGGTAGCATTCTACCTTCCCCTTGTTGGCTGAGGCCTTGCAGAAGTAATTTAACTTCTAAGAATCAATTCTTCATCCACACAGTAACATTACTAGCATGATAAAGTGACCTGAGGATGAATTAGGATAATACACATACAGCCCTTCGCTAAGTACCTGACACACAGAAAGGACTCCATACTAGCCAAGGCCCTCATGACTGCAATAATTATTGTTAAGGCTAACAATGACAGAATGAGTGGAAATAGCATCTCCGAAGGTCCACTCTAGGTGATGGACCCACTGATGATTAGAAACGTTTAGCCAGTTTAAACACAACCATACAGGCCTATTTCCTATGACCACGGAAGTATATTCCCAACAAGTGGACTGAACTCATCCTATTAGACTAAATATTGGACTCTGCTTTTTACAGAATACTTAGGTAGCAACCAAAATGGTAGATTTGGGAGGGACAACCACGCTACCCATACCCATCATGGGTATTTCACTTTGTAGGGGACACAACCACACTACCCATGATGGATATTTCACTTTGTAAAGCAACTCTAAAGGCTATTGCCCACCCTTTTCCTGAGTAGCACACGGACAAAATGACCATACACCGTCAGGAGTCCAGTTTACGGCTACTTCATTTCGGACATCATCAGTTTCCCAGTTCTTCCATTTTCAGTTGACTAGTAAGATTCATTTCTTTAAAGACGCCTCCATCAACCTCAAGTTTGAAAACCTCTTCAGTGCTTTAAGACTGAGATAAAAACAGCTGGTGAAGGGGTGGAAGCATGTCAGTGGCAAATACTCTAAAAGGAGAACACAGAGCTTGGCTAAAGACAAAGGAACAGGAAGTCAAGCACACGTTTGGTCCAGAAATACCCCGAAGAATTATTTTAAGACTTCCATCCTTGATGCAATCTCATCCTCCATATACCAGAGCTTTTCTGACTTCGAAGAAAGCGGTAAGAGAATAACAATGGTGGATAAAATGGATTCTGGTTAAGTAACAAGCCTGGGAGTCAGGTGTTACTGACTTCGAAGAAAGCGGTAAGAGAATAACAATGGTGGATAAAATGGATTCTGGTTAAGTAACAAGCCTGGGAGTCAGGTGTTACAGGGAGCCAAGGACAGGGACTCTGTCCATGCTCTTAGATCCAGTAAGAGAGGAAATGGATAGAGCTCACCCATCCACCTCAACCCCTCCAATGGCAGAAGAAAATACTAACAATCAACTTCACTTTGGATTTTCAAACTTGAGAAGTACCAAATAACCCAGCACAGTGCCCAGTTGTCATTGCGGGGGCGGGGAGCTGGAAGGAAAGGAGAGGAGTGCAGAGTCAAAAGAATTGAACACTTTCCATTATTACTTAGAAACTAGGTTTTATATATTTATTCAAATCAAATTTGTAAGAGACTAAGAGTTTCCAGAAGAGAACGGAGATATTTAAAGGCAACTCAAAAATTTGATATTGGCAGACATGTTCATATTCAACCTAATTACTGGGTAATCTATTTCTGAAAGTCTTTCTTCTGGAGTAACCCTATAATAGAAAGTCTTCATGGCTGATGAAGCCTTATAGCACAAGAAGAACAGGATACAGAAACAAGAGACAAACCTAAATTGATTAAAACTGCTCCTATCACCACCACTTCAACTACATTTCATGCACTATTGGTACTTCTCCTGTACCGAGATACCAGTGAAAAGGCCTGCTTTAAAAAGACTATATTCCATTCAGCACTGACACAAAAAGTGGCAGTGTGCACACAAAGGCCCACAAACAGAGCTGTGCAGTATCAAGTTGAGTATTAGTAAAGCATGTTGTGCCATATTTTCTTAGAATGCTATAACCCACTGCTTCGTGGAACCTCAGAAAGGAAGAAACTCATCAGTAGACAAAGCTATGAACACGTTCTCATGATAAATGGGCAAAAGGATTGTTGGGACACACCAAGCAACAAAAAGGAGGCAGAAGAAACTGCCTCCTTTGGAACAGAGGAAGAAAATTTCAAAGCCACAGAGGTTGGTTTGATCTAGTCAGGAGTCACCTGGGGCCATCGGCATGATCATTGTGTTACAGTTAAGTTTTCAGTGGGATTTTTCTCCCACTAGGTTCCAGAAGAATGGCGTACCTAAAATCAATGACATTTTAGTACACAAAGTGTTAATTTCTTGGGGGAAAAAAAAAATCAAAGCAAACCTATAAACTTCAAAAGAAAAGTGTTCTCCAGCTCTGACCCAGGCATAACCCAACGGCTGCAGCAGCCTTTGGCCCTGCTAACAGCACTCGTGGGCACCCCACGCACCCAAGCAGCAGAGGCCACTCCAGAGCCAGACGCCCTGGGTTCAAATTCTGACTCAGCGACTTACTAGTTCGATAAGACCCTGGGCAAGTGACTTATCCATTCTGAGCTTTAGTTTCCTCATTTACGAAATGGGGATGATAGTGTCCATATTCACAGGATTGTTACCATAAATAAATGAGACAATATTTGTAAAGTGCTCAGAATAATCCTGAGCACAGAGTGAACCTCACAGAAGGACTTGTTAGATGAAACCAGCACCCCAATTTTGGTTTCAAACTACTCTCCAAAGAAAGAAACCAGGGATTCTTGGAGAGTAAATGATGCTATATCTTGGGGCAAGTAAAATTAAGGATGGTCAAGGCCCAACTTGTGACTGCCAGAAAGGTAGAAGGCATTCAAGGTGGTCTTGGGTAGGACTGAAAAGACAAATCACGGGCCAAGATGGGACCAGGTGGGAATCAAAGGTAGTAAAGCAATCCAAATGTGAAAGGCAGGATTCAGTAATGATACCCAAACAAGGAAACGCAGTCAAAAGCACTCAGGGAGACATTATCAGGCAAAATAAGAGAGAAGACTATCAGTAGTTTTCTGTTAATTTTAATAAATAGAAGAGAGCTAGGTGTTTTGTTTCATCCAGGAAATATTTTTTAAGTAGAGAAGAGTGAATACATAGTCATACTAGTCCTAGCCAAGGTAGGTTATACCAGTAATAAGAAGTAATAAGAAGGTCTTAGGGGGAAAGAAAACTGAATAGTGTGTCAAGATGATGAATTAGCTAAATGCTCTAAGAGGTGCACGCACGGCAGACTTCCTCCCTCATATTCTAGGAGAGGATACTCTTCAGTGGTCCTGCTAACTGGAGCACAACAGTAATAAAACACAAGCTTCCAGTGATGCAAAGGGACCAGGCAAATATCCAGGTGACAGGGCACGGTCTATGAAACACTACCCAAGCAAAATTTGGAGAATTAAACAATCTGGGGGAAGCACCACGCTGCAAAAAACCAGGACCTATACGGAAAGCACAGCTCTATAATCCTACTGATACAACAAATGGAAGACGAATATAAAACGGGGCCTAGCCAGAGGACCAGCAGCTTGGATTCGATGAATGCAGAGATGACCAAAAATCAATTGGCTGATAACTAGATCCTGGCTTCTTGGCTGCTCAGACTATTTGTCTGGCTCTGTAATCGTGGGAACGTACTACTATATTATTGTATCCCTAGGGAAGAATAAAAATACGTATTGCTGTAACACTAGAAGTTATCAAAAAAAAATCTTGGCACAAACCTCGGAAAGTAAACAAACAAGTTTAAGAACAACAAATTAACCTATTCCACGTTAGAGTGGGTTATAGGTTTCTTTCTTTAAAAATTAAAAAAAATTATTTATTTATTTATTTGACAGAGAGAGCATAAGTAGGCAGAGAGGCAGGCAGAGGGAGAGGGAGAAGCAGCCTCGCCACCGAGCAGGGAGCCCAACATGGGGCATGATCCCAGGACCCTGGGATCACCACCTGAGCCGAAGGCAGAGTCTTTAACCCACTGAGCCACTCAGGCGCCCCAGGGTTATGATTTCTTAATCAACAGACATTTGTGTGCTATTTATAGTGTTTGTAGTATTCAAAAGAATCCTTGTAGTTTAAAATGGTAAAAGAAATCTAAGTCTATAATCACGTTTAAATGCTAGAACTGTTTAAGAAATTTTCAGTTTAAAGGCCAGAACACTAAAGCACACCTAACAGAAGGAGCTTCTCCCCAGAACAAAAACCCTTGGACAGTAAACACGGAAAGTGGGTCACCAACAGAATGTCCCGAGGGTGTCAACTGTATTTCTCCACATGAAAGACTACTGAGAAATACAGTAGTTCCCTTCTTCCATCACAATGACCCCAAGGGAAACCAAAGATAAAGGCAACAACAGAAAAAGACAGGAGTTGATAAGTGCTCCTCTTCCATAGTTTGTCTATTAAAAGTAGGACATGGGAATAATCGGAAATTCACCACAGTGGACTCCAGCGTCAGTCTGTTGCATAAATGTAACCAGACACATATAGCATAACAACAAATTCTCTTTCTGCTTTGAAATAAATGAATCTGAAAGGACTAGGAATGCTAACGTGTCTAGAGTCATTAAAAACAACAGTGAAGTTCTAGATGTGGAAGAGGGTGAATGGAGGGAGAAAACCTCCTAAGATTTCACTGGCCCATTTCTCCCTGAAGAAAGGGTGAAACGAAAACAGATCTCTTCCAAACCCTTGGGTCTCTGTTCATCCTTGGCAACTACTCTCCTTTGTCCTTAGAAAGGCTGGATATCATTGCTTCTGCAACACTATATCCTGACACCCGCGCACCTGAGACAGGCAATGTGAATGCCAGGGACAAAGACAAGAACGAGAAGGACATTTGCTGAACACCAACATCTGCCAAGCACTAGGTGGGAAAATTTCCATTATCATCTCATTTTATTACCATGACTCTTGGCAGCTGGATATCATCACCTTACTTTTATACATGGAGAAACTGGAGTTCTGAGGAAATGAGCGAATTGCCCAAGGTCGTCAGAACAATGGTGTGTCCAAAGCCTGCATGCACCCCCACTGTTCGGTGTCCTGTGTCCTTTGGGTTCTCTGTCCCACTCTTTATACTGGGACTGCCACTCAGCAATTCTGTCTCTGAAGAATTGCCAGATCAAAAACCTTGACTCTAAAACCCCAAAAAAGCATTGTCAATACATCTCTGGTCTAATTCTCCTCTGTTTATCCGATGAATATTTCTTACATAAGGGGCTGTAGCACCCCCATTCAGGACAGCTCCTTGTGTAACCTGGAAAATCTGAATGCACACCTGTTTTCTTTTCTTTCTTTCTTTTTTTTTTAAAGATTATTTATTTATTTATTTATTTGATAGAGATCACAAGTAGGCAGAGAGGCAGGAAGAGAGAGAGGGAAGCAGGCTCCCTGCTGAGCAGAGAGCCTGATATGGGGCTGGATCCCAGGACCCTGGGACCATGACCTGAGCCGAAGGCAGAGGCTTTAACCCACTGAGCTACCCAGGCACCCCTGCACACCTGTTTTCAACAAGGGGCACAAATGCCCATTCTCTCAGTTTTCTATCAGCCAGCCAGGGTGATAAGCTCTCCATACCATCCCGCCCTTCAGTTTCAGGTCTGGAAAAGAGCGCTGACAACACCCAGTTCCCAGCAACAGACAGAGGAAGTACTCCCTCTCCGTGATGGTCCTCACCATGTGCTCTCTACATTCAATCTGGACAGAGTGTCACAACTTGAAAACCAGCCTTTAAGGCTATTAGTGCAACATTAATTGAGATCATTTTTAAAAGCTTGAGGCAGAAATTAACATTCCATTTATTTCAAAATATAGTGCACACGGGAAAAATAAGTATTGAGGACAAGTAGAGGACAATCTGCTTATTGATTTGCTTCCAGTCATAATCATGCATATATAACAATAGCTCATCAGGAAATGAGTCTTGCTAATTTTTATTTTAAAAAGCCTATCTGGAAAAAAAAAAAAAAAGCCTATCAGAAAAGGCAAGAAAGGCATATTTCTATTAGCCAAAAGTCATTTACTAAAATGCAAGCAGACGACAACCACCAAGAATGCCACATAAGGTTGGGTAGGATGTCACTGCACAATAACATTGGCTGGGGGTCAAGGTGGGCATCACAGAGTGGCTGTATCCATCGGTAGGTAAGGATTCTTATTACAGTTCATACATGGGGACCACAGAGCCGGGAATGGTTATATTATTCCTAAGACCTAGTGCAAAATGAAAACATGGAGTCCCCTGTTCAAAATTTACATAAGTTTCACGACGGCAATGACAGTCTTTAACCACTCAGGACTATTCTACATGCACACGTCACTCACTCATGCAGCCAGGCTTGCACCTGGGCTAGCGACAGCCCCAAGCCCCAACCACAAGGATAATTACAAACAAAACTTTGAGAAATATCCTGTTTTACTCCCACACTTCCCCAAAAAGTAAACTTGATGAAACCAAAGCCAATTTGAAAAAAATATATTTGATTCTTGTTTTTAGGCAAAAAATGTACAGCTTCTATGACACAGGAACAAGAAAGAACAAAAAGTTTAATGCAATTACTGAAATTACAAGTTTCATTTTCAGAAGGAAATACCACGAAAAACTAAATTAGTACCCCAGGGGATAACCTTGAAAAACCATCCCAGAAGACCAAAAAGATGAACAAAAAGCAAAGATAAAGCCTCACACACAAATGAAAGAGGAGAATCCTAACGATCTACCCATGGAATACAGGCTTCCTCATTAAATGATAGTTGTTATTAAAATGTCACATTTTGCAAGGGCACATAAATGTATTTTAACCACAGAGAAGAAGGCAGAGCAGCAACAGAACAAAACTGATGAGAAAAAGTACAACTTAAGAAAAAAATCTCAAAGATTTAGTCAATAAGATTGAAAACTGAGAGTCCTAATGGAAATCAAGGCAAAAATTAATGCCAAACCTGTAAACTGCCTAAATTCAATGAATATTGTAAACATCCCAGCCCAAACAAAAACTCAAACCCAAAATATCTTGCCTTTTTTTTTCTGCTGCTAAAATGAACACCTCAAGATCATGACCTACTGATTTTACATAATCCTAAATCCAATGACAAGTATCTTTCTTAGGGTGAGACAGAGAGAGATTTGACCCAGACAGAAGAGGAGACACGTGACACAGAGGCAGAGATTAGAGTGATGCAATCTTGAGCCACGGAAGACCTGCAGCCCTCTGGAGAAGCTGAGAGAGGCAAAGAATCAGTCCTGCCCCTAGAGCCCTTACAAGGAGTACAGACCTGCTAACACCTTGATCTCAGACTCCCAGCCTCCAGAACGGTGGTGAAATTAACTTCTATTGTCCTAAGTCTAGTTTGTGATACATTTTTACAGCAGCCCTAGGCATTACCCAACAAAGACTTAGCTTTATTAAGTACGGTTCAAGACACTACTTCTCTGGCCTAGAAATCCCAGCCAGGCAGAGGACACAGAACTGACCCACCTGATAATACAACTGGAGTGGACAACCACCAAGCCAGAGTGGTGGCCAGGAGGGAGGGGATCTGCAGCCAGACGTAGGCACCCCCCCCCCCCCAGCGGCTTCCCAGTGCAGCCCTATCTACTTCTTGGCCCCCTGATTTTAGACAAGTCAATTTCTTTGGAACAGAAGGGAGGCAGAGTATGCTACCCCAAAATACACCTCTTTGGTATAAAGATTATCTTCAGCTGGTTATTTTTAAGTAACAGCAAGCACAAGAGAAGCTCTGAAAACCTGGAAGGTTCCTTTTAATAAAAGTCATTTACATTTATAAGAAAAATCTCCACATGTAGGGATGTCTCCCCCTCTGCACCAAGGATGACTAAATCTCTGGAAACGCTTATCAATGGAAAAGGCCAGGATTTAAATCTGTGTAACAACCATACAGCACAGTGTTTTGGCAGGTAACCTCCCATAACTGGCCCCTCCCCTAAAACTGTCTTTTGTGTTTAGCTGAAAATGGTACTTAAGGTGATAGTTTTGGCCCAGTCAGGGAGTTACTCCATATTCCTGGGCACCTCCCATGTATGTGAGAGGTGTATGTATTATTAAAGGTCTCTTTTCTCCTGTTAATCTGTCTTTTATAACAGGGGTGGGTCTCAGCCAAGAACCTAGAAGGGTGGAGGGAAAATTAGTTTTCCCCCCTACAGGACCCCCTTACTTCCTTATTTTGAGATTTGCTGCATTTATGTGCCAGGCCTATACAGGGCAGGGAATAAAGCAGTAAGGAAAACAGATGCAGATCCTGACCTGAAGGAGCTTCCAGGAAAAGTGGAGTATATACACTAAACAAGTACTTTCAAGTAATTATTTAGCATGTTTTCTTTTTCCTCACATTTGTTTAATCATCACAGACACCCTAGGAGTTAAGACTATTCCCTGGCTCACAGATGTGGAAACTGCCATAAGTGTCAGCTAAAAGGAGCAGATTTAGGGGCGCCTGGGTGGCTCAGTGGGTTAAAGCCTCTGCCTTCGGCTCAGGTCATGATCCCAGAGTCCTGGGATCGAGCCCCGCATCGGGCTCTCTGCTGCGCAGGGAGCCTGCTTCCTCCTCTCTCTCTGCCTAGTTGTGATTTCTCTCTGTCAAATAAATAAAATATTTAAAAAAAAAAAAATAAAAAATAAAAGGAGCAGATTTGGATTAGAACTTGGGCCAAGGGGCTCTGGAGCCCATTTCTTTTAACACTACACCAGTCCCTCTGCTGGACCCTGCTTACTCCTGGAAAATGGAGCCACCATTTATTCACCCAGTTTCTCAGGCCAAAAGCTCTAGCATAGTCCTTGACTTCTCTCTCCTGGAAAATGGAGCCACCATTTATTCACCCAGTTTCTCAGGCCAAAAGCTCTAGCATAGTCCTTGACTTCTCTCCCCCTGCCTTCACCACACACCTCCCCCCTGACAATATTACAAGCTGTAAAACTACACTAGTTTGCCAAACTTTTAAACCCTATGTAGTAGTTCTTAGTCTCCCAAAGACATATTTAAGTTAACAAGATTTTTTAATGAAATGTAGCATTCAAAATCTGTCCAGTTTGGGGATGTTTTCTGTTTGGTTTTGTTTGTTTTTTTTAATAACATAATTCCAGGAAATGTGTTTGTATCTTCATCAATTCACTTACGACTCTACTTACCTAAGTTTGGCATTCAGCATTACTTAAGAGGTATGTTTGGAGTTACTGTGTGCAAAGCCATTCATCCTCTGGACCTCAGTATTTACTTACTTTCACATATTTGCACATAGGTTTCCACTTTCAGGGAATGCACTGGCTAATTCCCATTAATCATCACTCCTCCCCCAGTCTCAGCTCTGACTACAAGCTCTTCAAGGGCAGCAACCATGGCTTCATTGTGTCCCCAACACCCATCACACCACTTGGTGAGGAGGAAGCATTTAACAAATCTGCAGGACGAATGAACAAAGGTCACCTGCCCAGGAAAACTTCCCAACACCACAACTTATGGTTAGGCAATCCCTCCTTAACATCCTTAACACCCTAAGCCTCCCCCTATAATAGCATGTATCGCCTGATACTTTAATTGTTTATCTCCTCTGCTAAATTAAATTCTAGAAGGCCCATGTTTTATCTTAGTTACTGTTTAATCCCAAAGTCTTCCATAGCACCTGGTAACATCTGTTGGTTACCCTTATTAAATCTTTGAAAATCAGTCAACCTTTTTTTCAGTAAAAAAAGGATGACCGCTATTTCATAATACTCAACCAAACTTGTAATGCTACAAAATGGTGATTCTATTAGAGGACTCTAATTAGAACTTCAGACAACATAGTAAAACCAACTTAGTGAGCTAGAGAGCTCAGTCATTTACTCAGAATATTATTTCTTACAGTCCCTATTTGCCTGAGATATTAACAAAATTTAGAACCACTTCCACAGTCCAGGCAAACCAGTAATTAGCTTTCCAAATACTGCAAAATTTTCAAAGTGGATTAGCAAGAATGTGCTAGATTACCGGGCAGTAATGAAGTTTTATTTCTCACACACCACACATGTCCATCTCATAATGGCTTTGTGTCTTCTTAACAGGGAAGACAGAGCCTCCACAATCTAGAGGCCCAGAGGATAAGAAAGGGAAGATGGTGAACAGCCGTGTGCCCAGGAGGAGAACTGGAAATAAGTGGTGAATGGCATTAGTGATCACCACAGGAGGTCTGGCAGAAATGTAAACATTCTACCAATGGCATCACAGTAAGTAACACTAAATCAACATAGAGACTCAATTTCTTGCTTTAACAAAGATAATAAGACAAACACAGGTTATTCCTCATAATATGGCAACTCGTTAAAAAAAAAATCCACCGTAATGTAATTGGACAAGAATACACCCATGTTCCCAGAAAAACAACGTAACAGAATTTTATTAACAGACCAATGTAGCTCTAGAAACTAAAAGCAGATTTGTTCCCCAGCTGTTCATAGGTATTGGGCACAGTAAGGTCTCAACATTATCCAACTGCTTCCACCTGGCACTGTCAAAAACCATCAGCTCGTGAATGATACATGGGCATGGAATATCTACCACGTCCTTTACAATGCCCGTAATTTACACTCACATTTCAAACAAATACAAATTCAGATTCATGCAAAGCATATGAAACAGGCAGGTACAGTGAAGGGACGACCACAGGAGAGGGGAACATGCAAAAAGATTAGGAGAGAGGTAAGGCTGAAGAGAAATCTAAATTCCAAAGAAAAAAGGTATAGATAAACTGCTGAGTGAAAAGAAGTGCGGGGAGGAGGGCTGGAAAGCTTGGGAACACCACCACTATTTAAGGAAGATTACTGAGAAATGGGAGCATGCATGGCTAGAAAAACAACCAGAGGGAAGGGTTCTCTAGAAGTTAAGAGATACAAGAAGAGGGGCGCCTCGGTGGCTCAGTGGGTTAAAGCCTCTGCCTTCGGCTTGGGTCATGATCTCAGGGTCCTGGGATCAAGCCCCGCATCGGGCTCTCTGCTCAGCAGGGAGCCTGCTTCCTCCTCTCTCTCTGCCTGCCTCTCTGCCTACTTGTGATCTCTCTCTGCCAAAGTAAAAAAAGAGAGAGAGAGAGAGATACAAGAAGAGTTCATGGACTAGAGTGAACACAACAGTTACTGCCCCAGGGATGATGTAGAGGGTAAATGAATTTCTAAAGTGACCATTTGAACCTAAAAAGTCACTGGTGACCTCCACGGACCAACTGCCCAAGCAGTGATGCAGCCGAAGCCTGCGTGGAGATGACCCCCAGTTTCTAAAGTACATCCTCCTCTCACTTTCTAGGTACTCACACTTGCTTTCTTCAGCCCCTCCACCGGCTGGCTGACTTATTGAAGGTTCAGTTCTAGCTCTGTCTCCTGTGGGAAGCCTTCTCTCCGACATCCCCAGCCTAGCTAGCTGTGTGTTCCTGCTTCGCACCCTGTGACGCCCTGTGCTCGTACTCCTGTCAGGACACCCAGCACAACCCACTGCTGTGGCTTATTCAACTGGGTGGGTCACCCGGTTGGAAGAGGCTTTTCGTATCTGTTTTTGTGTCGCTGGTGCTCAGAAGAGTTCTTGGCACAGGGTAGGCATTCCGTGTATGTTTCCGTAAGAAAGGAAATAAAGAGGTTACAGAAAAGAGAGCAGTAGTATGCCCAGTAACCTGAATGGGTGATGAAGGCTGGAAAAACGAATATGTTCCTTGACCCAAATGAATATGTATGACTTACATCTACAGACAAAGGGTAGGCAATGGAAAGAAAACAAGTAACAAATGGAAGAAATGGAAGACAAGGTATGAAGGTATGTGATGGGGGATGGTGGGTGTTAACATTTTGGGCAGAATATTTCTCCATCCGAGACAGCAGGGAATAAAAAGTGATGACCTGAAAGACATCCCAAGGTGGGCTGGAAAAGGAGCTTGTGCTGAAGAGAGATTCCGTAAGGAGAGAAGGTAAGGCCCTCTTGCCAACACAAAGGGGTTCAGGCATAGGATTGATAATTTAAGGAAAGGAACGAAGATCTGGAAAGGCATTGTGGAGACTGGTAAGAAATCAATTGGAGGGGCGCCTGGGTGGCTCAGTGGTTTAAGCCTCTGCCTTCGGCTCAGGTCATGATCTCAGGGTCCTGGGATCGAGCCCCGCATCGGGCTCTCTGCTCAGCAGGGAGCCTGCTTCCCTCTCTCTCTGTCTGCCTGCCTCTCTGCCTACTTGTGATCTCTCTCTGTCAAAAAAAATAAATAAAATCTTTAAAAAAAAGGAAATCAACTGGAAATGAGTGGGCGTAACTGAAACAATATAACCCCCTTACTCTTTCTCTAAATATCCAGTCAGTCCACTTCTGTCCATCTTTCCTTCAAATATTCCCTCAAATCCTTCCTCTCCAGTCAAGGATTCTTCCTGGTTTATACAATTAGTTCACATCTAGACCATGTCAATTGTGTAATCTGCTGTTTCCTTAACTGTGTTCTTCAAATTGTTATTAAGTGCCCTTACCAAAAAGGAGAGAGAAGTGAGTGAGTCTGTAGTCAGGGTAGGCTTGGGAAGCAATTCATCATCTCCCTCAGGGGGGAGCTTCAAAATTCCTGTCAGTGGGTTAACAGCGCCAAGAAAGCTTGCACAGAAACTGCTTAACTCCAACCCAGCATGGCTGCAGGGCGTTTTCCTCTGGTGGCACCTATTAAATATGGAATGGAACCCACTTTCCCACTACAGCTTCCGTCCACAAATGCATGCTACTAAGTACCACCACATATCAGGACAGGTAGGATATGTTGCGGTAACAAACCTTCTCCAAATTGTAGTGGCTTTATACAACACATGGTGATTGACGAAGACATGAACAATTCTACAGGCTACCCCAAACCACTGCCCAGCCCCAAAAGGGACTCTACTGACTGAGGGCCCCCACCCCCAACCTCCGGCTGAACCACCTGAGACACACAGACTTCTCATTACTGTACAAGAGGAAGATAATGCTGGAAGGTGTTCCAGGGACAATGAAGTGCTTCAGCCTGGAAGTGACACTTCACTTCTGCTCACAACAATCGGTCGGAACTAGTCTTCTGGGCTCACTCAGCTGAAAAGAGAGCAGAAAACTGTAAGCTTCCCATGTGGCCAGACAAGAGACTGAGAGAAGAGGAAGCACTCCAGGTCTTCACCACATCCCTACTCCTCAGCCCCCATCAGTCCCCACAACCTGCCAGCTTGACATCTGGAAGCCCTCCAGCTGTCCCCTCTTCTTTCCTCTCAATAGCACACCTCACCTTCACCTGTTTCTCTCCATGCCTGCCAATTATTTTTCCCAAATACTAATCTCATGTCATCCCCAACACCTACTAAAAAATAATCCCTTGTTGACTGCTCACTGGACACATACAAAGTTCCTGATCACGATATACAAGGGTCTTCACCATCTCCATCCCTATCTACCTTTTCAGCCCCGTCTACAGCCTCTCTGCACATCTTTGGTTTTTTTGTTTTGTTTTGTTTTTCTAAAGCCTGACACTAAAAAGAAAAAAAAGTCCAGCACTTCCTGGAATAAGTTTGACTTTGATTTTAGTTGCCATGAGTCAGAAATCCCAGGACAAAAGAAAAATTAGCTTCGCGTTGGGGTGTTTTGTCAAAGGCAGGCCCCATCAGCAGTGTCTGCAAACCTGTACCTGAAGGCAACGCCAGCAGGAGAGCCCTACCCGCCTGCTTTCCAGAACTAGCTCTACTTCCTGGGTGATTCAATTACAAGGTGGTACTGGCACGGACGGCACAGAGCTTCTGCAGAACACATCCAGGAGATCCAACCAGCAAATACGGGAACACAGCCCTCCTCATTATATGCTTTCCTGCAGCAAAAGTTGTGGTCCATAGTGAATTCACCTTAGACCTCCATTCATTCTACCAGGTCTTCTGTGAGAAGCAATGCTCCTCTCATTTTCCCTCCACGCCTCAGTACAAAATATAGAGCATCCCAAGAGCAGCTCAACAGGACTCCTAGGTAGAAAGGCATCAGATAGCTTCCTTTTAGCATAATGAAGGAAAGCACAAATCTTACAGGGAGGTACCAGAGGCCAAGCCTGGCAGGTCTAAAGAGCATCAAAATTTGATCTGTACCCACTCTTTCATAAGAAGGGAGACTCAGGGGCACCTGGATGGCTCAGCGGGTTAAGCCTCTGTCTTTAGCTCAGGTCATGATCTCAGGGTCTTGGGATGGAGTCCTGCATAGGGCTCTCTGCTCAGCAGGGAGCTGCTTCCTCCTCTCTCTCCTCCTGCCTCTCTGCCTACTTGTGATCTCTCTCTCTCTCTCTGTCAAATAAATAAGATCTTTAAAAAGAAAAAAAAAGAAGGGAAATCATTATTTGTCGAATGCCAGGTGGTCCAGGCCCCAGGTAAGGAATTTCTCTGAGGAGCCTCTACAATGAATTCCTACAAATAGTCATAAAAGATTATTTAAATTCTGAGAAGTAGTCATTTTCATACAACCATTTTTTTTTTAAAGACTTTATTTAGTTGACAGAGAGAGATACAGTGAGACAGGCAACACAAGCAGGGGGGAGTGGAAGAGGGAGAAGCAGACTTCCCACTGAGCCAGGAGCCCCATGTGGGGCTTGATCCCAGGGCCCCCAGATCAGAACCCAAGTGGAAGGCAGATGTTTAAGGACTGAGCCACCCAGGTGCCCCCATACAACCATTTTCATGTATTTACTCAGGGTGTTGTCTCTCTAGTATGCCTCCTCCACCTAGCACTGCAAGGTTCCATCAATATCAGCTCTGCTAACCCCCTTCCCCTGAGTTCCCCCGCCCCAACTGCTTGCTGGGCTCCCACTGCATTTCATCCCTTCTTTTATCACAGCAGATCCCTCCATTATAGTTATGCACATAAAACCTCCCCTGCTAACCTGTGAAATTCCTGAAAACAGGGAATGCATTTTTTTAACCTTGAAAGACTTATATTCAGGGGCACCTGGGTGGCTCAGCTGGTCAAGCGGCTGCCTTCAGCTCAGGGCAGGGTCCCAGGGTTCTGGGATGGAGTCGGGCTCCCTGCTCAACAGGGAACCTGCTTCTCTCTCTCTCCCCCTGCCTGCCCCTCTGCCTGCTTGTGTTCTGTCAAATAAACAGAATCTTTAAAAAAAAAAAAGGAAAGAAAAAGGCTTATATATTCAGTGGAAATTTAATAAATGTTAGCTGGCTGAAAATGGAAATTAATCTATTGTTTTTACCTAGTTAGCTGAAAGTCTGCTTTACTTGCACCCAGCATGACTTATTAAAAATGGGCATTGTTGATGAGATTTTCCTTTTTTTTAAAGATTTATTTAAGAGAGAGAGAGTGCACTCACAAGTGCAAATAGTGGGGAGGGGCAAAGGGAGAGAGAGAGAATCTCAAGCACACTCCCCACTGAGCATGGAGCCTGCTGCCCTTAATGTGGGGCTCGGTCTCATGACCCTGAGATTGTGAGCTGAACCAAAATCAAGAGTCGGATGCTCAACTGGCTGAGCCATGCAGGGACCCGGAGATTTCCCTCAGTAAATGTAATTTTAACAAACTATTTACTAACATAACACAACCTAAACATCTTCTGTTTTGCTTTTGGTGTCTGTCTTCTACCATACCCCAAGAAGCTTGAATGCCACATGGACTTGAAGATGGCTCTCCCTTCAATTTATAAGCACCTGACCAATTATATTTATGGAAGAAAAGAGCTAGTTTCTTATAAAACTGCTCAATTAACTTTACAGGTGAGGTAAATCACAGCTTGGAGAGATGGTAAAAATAAATCCATCTTAGCAAAGGATATGCAATTTAAGTTCAAACACTGAGAGCATACATTTTTTGTGAGGAAAAAATTAGTGGAGCGCACAGTTTTGAAGAGTTCTTATTTTAATTCTAACTAAGTAGAAATGGAAGCTCAAACCGTTCTGGTATGAACAAAGATGTGAAAAGAGAAATAAATGGATCCTAGAAGGGTATCAAAAAGAACTTTAGGGAGGAAGCCGAGTGAATTCCAAACACTCGCCCTTAGCCACTTATCCCTGGTAACCTTCAAGAAGCTACTGATGCTCGCTAGCTACTGGTTAATGTTTGAAAGGCACATACCAATTGTTATCTTCCATTTGGAAAAATGTAGCAAAGTTCAACTCACCAAGAACCAAGACTGATTAACAGAACTATTCTCAACATGGAGACACTATTCCCCTCCAGTGATATATTTCAAGTAGCAAGCTTCCCAGTGCTTTTAAAATATAATAAAACCAAATTTCAAGCAAGACACTGTGTCCCTTACTCTTAGGTCAGAGATGCTGAATAGAATAGAGTGATACAGTAGCTACAGGGCCACATAGAAGTACAAAGTATTGATTAAAATTACATCAAGTACAGCTGCTTTCCACAGCAATTTAACTGCCAAAGCAAAGGACATCAGCTCTGCACCAGCAACAGCACAATTCTGAGAACTTCAGAGATGTCCTCAGGGACCTGAGGCAACATGGGGCTAACAGAGGACTAAACTAAAAACTGGTTGTGATTTTCATTCCTCTTTTTCTGGAAGGATCCAGAGATTTCAACCAATTTCACATTAAAAAAAAAAAAACATAACTTTTTATAGACACTACTCAGACGTCTACATACTTCACAAATTATAGTTTGGCTAACCGAATCACGTCCCAAAAAGGACTGAGTGGAGGCAATGGGAACCAATTATGGTGGAATCCTCACCACCACAATTTTACCTGCTTCACTGATAAAATTTTGAAACATGTCTCCCTGCAAATACTTTAAATCATAACTTTTCTGGACAGATACAGTAACTGCCTCATTATTCTAAAAGAATGAGGGAAAATTCCTTAAAATTTTAGTCCCTTTTAGTCCATGATAGGCTGTTTATTTATTTATTTTTTTGAAACAATGTTATAATCTGTGCTTAGCACTCTTTTTTTCAGGGTTGCACCAGGTGGGGAGGGCAGGCAAATCTCCAGACAGAGGCTTACTTACCATTATGTCATTCTTGGTTTTACCATTGTGTTAGATTTAGAAGTTTGTTTCATGAAGTCAAATGTAATTGCATTTTCAGTTCCCTTCCACCTTTTGCTAAAATGCATATTCAGCCAACAGATCCTTCAGAGATTTAAGACAGAGCAAATAAGCAAACGAAAAGCCATTCCTTTTAATGAACTGTATACAAGTATCCTACATAAAAGTCACTCAAAATGAACTGATCAGCGCACACATCTTCTTTTATGCTACTACTTACTCCCCGCACCTCAGAGCCAGAAAGGACTGAGGCAATGACCTAACTTTATAAATAAGCCAACCGAATGCTAAAAAAGTGAACCAGCCTGCTGAAGCCACAAGCTGGTTAGGAGAAGAGCCAAGACGACCTCAAGCTGCCTCTTCAAGATACTAATCTCCCAGCACATGCTACTCCTCTGTCAGAGACTATGCTTAGATTTTCATCTTTTCATGAATTTATCTTCCCAACAAGAGTGTAAGTAAGCCCCTTAAGGCTAAACCCTCTTTGTCTTTTGCTCCTTTGCCCACATGAAGTATACAGTAAATGCATGGCAATGATACAAAAAAAAAAAAAAAAAAAAAAAAAACAAACAAAAACAAATGAAGGGGAAAAAAAAAAAAAACAACCAGTGCCGTGCTAACACTAAATCATCCCAGAATTGCTGTCAATCTGAGATTTGCATTTTACTGAAGATTTATGTTTTATAGCACATTCTGGCCCCTACAGTTTTTATTCTGTTAAACATGAGTAACACTCAACCTTCAATAGTCCATCAGTCTTAAACAGCCCAAACATACACAACACACAGGCCCTCTGGAGAAAACAAAGTACTCTGCACGTCTGGAAGAAATACCATACAGTGTGGAAAAGTGGACTCCAGAACCAGTACAAACATTGATGTCAGAAGTGGATGAACTATAGTCCAGCCCTAACTTTTAAAAAGTGGGCTAAGTTTCTCCATTTGTAAAATCGGTTCAAAAAATAACAAGCCAGTTATGCTGACCATACCTCTTCTCCCCAAAAGCTCTCAGGGACGACTGGAGTTGCCGAGGCCCTCTAAGGGATACATGAGGTCAAAACGATTTTCACCATAATGCTATAGTGCTCCTTTCCTTTTCACTCCCCTTCTCTCGCTGGGTGCAAGTGAGTGTGATGGTACAGAGATGAAATGCAGAAGCAGGTCTGAATCCAACTGTCTTCTATTAAGCCAGATACTACAGAGATTTGCAAGTGTAGAAGGATACTGCTCTTCTAACTTGGTTTTTGTTTTGGAAAACAGGATTATTTTTCACCAAAAATGAACTGAAATTACAGATATCTTTACATCCTCTCAGTTTTAATTTCCAGCACAGTAAATATCATTTTTATACACAGCTGACAAAAACAAAAGCTCCTCAGGCTCAGCTGAACAACGAACAGCAATGTAGGAATAGAAATTAATGAAATTAAAATTTAAGACAGAATGTCTTTATTCTAACTAGTCCATATCGATGTGTATGTGACTTTAAATAGAAGTTATGGGCTTGGAGTTAGAGATGGAAATGGGCCAATTATCTTGGGTGACTTTGAGTTTTTAATTCAAAAGGAAACTGCAAATTTTAGCATAAATTATCCAATCCAGAGACGAACTAAATTTGACTGTGCCTAATTCAATAATGCCTTAGCTTGTGCACAGAGGAAGGATTAATGGGCAGTCGCCTTATGAATCCACCAAAAATACTCCACAGTAAAGAAAATAAGGTAGAGGAAAAAAAGCTGAGTAGATGAGGGAAGAGAAAGCACTGATAATGTATTCAGAAACTTCAGTGGGTTTCTGAACACAGCATCCAGACAGACTTGCCATTACAGGCCACTCACTCATCTCTACCAAGAAATCTACTTTTTCCAGCAGGCTCAGTTCTTACTACTTACTTCCAGCTACAAGTCCAAAAGCTAGATGTTTTTCCTTTCTTTTCCCTCGGGAAGTCCAAGTTCAGAGAATACCATATAACACCTCTAACGAACTTCTGAGCAGATGAAATTTTCAAATATTGTGTTAGCTGTTGTGTTCCCAGGAGTTGAGCAGATAATTTGAAATTAGCCTACAGAACGAAGGCGATCTTCCCTTCATCTGAAATAAGAGGAACTATGCCGATTATGTCCACCTACTTCAGGTCAATGTAATATTTGAGAACTGGTGTATATGGACCCTACATTATGTACTAGAGAAATTAAAATGTATAGGATAATGTGTACCCCAAGATTATTCATTAAAATTTGAAGCAATTTAGTTAACCAAGATATGTCACCAATTATCTCTCAAAGGTATGATAGTTGATGAGTACTTTTAACTCTGAAGACAGAATCATCGTGCAATTCTTCAGAGTACTGTCTTAAACTAGTCCTTAAGGGTCATTTTTCTAAAAATCAATCCTAAATGTGAAAAAGCAGCAATATTATTTCTTAAATCAGTAAGCCTGGCTTACCAAAACCTACTCTGATAAAGGATTTTAAAATAAAGTATACAACATTTCTCAAATATAATTTTCAACTGAAACACTGATCTTTTCAAACTATTAAATAATGTCACTAGAAATAGTTGAAAGTCCATTTTGAACATTTTTTCCCAGAAAAATATCACCTTTCAAATTATGGCTTAACAAAGATTTATCTAAAAGGAAAATCATCCCAGGTCTCCTAATAATAGTGGAGCGGGGGGGGGGGGGGGGGAAATACCACCAAGAAAAAAAAAATCTGTGACAGAGTATGATATTTATTTAAGTGGACAGTAACTTTATTTGCAGTGAAAGAACTACTAATCTGTATGTAGAATCATCCTGTTCTATAAATACAAATGTACTTAAGAGATATACACAAATTATCAATTGAAGTTAATTACGAGTGACAGAATTTATGGATAATTTTTATATTCTTCATAGTGCTTATGAGAATTTGAAAGTGCTACAATGAATGCATATCAATTCTGCAGTGAGAAAAACAAAAGTGTCTTTTAAAAAAATTAATTCTGTGTTTCTGACTAATCAATGCCTTTTTCCATCTTGGCAGGTTAATAGAAAGGTAAAGATGTTTTTAAACTCTTCTCACTCATCAGTGGATGATAAAAATTTTTTGCAAGATAAATTTTTGCCCAAGGGTCAAAACTCTGCTAGACAAAAAGGATAATATTCTCAGCACGAGTTTAATTAAACTTGCAGCTGACAAGTATCAGGCCTCTCAGGCAACTTGCAGCCAAGAAAACTATTAAAACATAGTTTTCAACAAGGGAAGGACATCAGGGACTTTGAAACGACATGCTCAAGGAATGTGTGTCACATCTGAATCCCAGCGAAAAGGATCTTGATATGAATCTGAGCAACCTGGTGGAAAACCCAGGGCTGGTGCAGAAGCCAAGCCTGGTGGGAGGGTTTCAGCTTGCGGTCCAGGCTCCTAAAGGATCTGGGAAGGCAGCAAGAGGAAACCTAAACGATTTTAAGCATTAGAGGAAAAAAGAAGCTAATGAAAAATAGACTGAGGGCAATAAGGAGTCACACATGAACTCAAACCCTCTGCTTTGACCAAAATGTTACCAGTTGAATGCCATCATCATCACACCCACCCTTCTTGCTGATTAGAAGACATGATGTGTCTGGTTAAAATCCTTCACAAAGGGATACGTTCAAGAAAAATAAATCAAAGGGTCCATGATAGTGAGAAGATGGGGAGCCAGAACTGGAGGGAATCCACAGCTCTTCCAGAGCTCGGTGACACGCCGTGGTGCCTCTGAGGGTGGCAAAGCACCAGGCAGGGCTCCAGGTAGTGTACGAGGCAGGGAAGGGCCAAGTGGCCTCTGCCAGCACTGACCAGATAACCTGGAGAACGAGGACGGGAGGAGAGGCAGGCTTCAACTATGGACCCATGTAATTCCCATCTGACACCTGGATGTTTTAAAAATTAAACACCAGCTGCTGTCGTGAGAGTTGCCAACTCTCTCCTCCCCATTTACGGCTGTGCTGAATCACCAGCTCAGCTCTGGACACCTGGTTCTAACAGGGCGGCATGGCCCCATTAGCACTAATCACAGGGAAGGGCGCCAAGAGGCCGGGTAATCTGGCTCCTTGGCTCTACTTTACAGGGTGAACGTCATCCTAAAGGGCTGATAGAATTGCCCTTTGTTTTTCCCAAACACTTATTTTTGCGTTCATCTTCATAGGCTATTTATTTGCAACAAAATATTGTAGTCATTTCCTCTTTTATATTAAAAAAAATCCTCTTAATACAGTTTTTCTATATCGATACCAGTTTGGTTCCCTCCCACCCCTCACATCCTCTTATGGGCTATTCATATTCACTGTGCCTTAAAATTTGCTTCCTACTCAACCTGGATGTTCTTTTCTTTTTGCTAGCTGTGTATTCTAATTTTCCAACATTCAAGAAAGGCACAGAATAGCGACTACCACACCACAGCGGGCCACTTAAGTACAGTCCTTCCATAATCCACAGCATTTTTATTTAAAACAAAACAAAACAACAACCAAAAAAAACTGCATCACTAAAGATTTTTTTTTCTTCCTACACTCATATGAAAAAGGTCATATGGTAAAGAGGCAGCTTTTTAAAAGAGCTTAAAGGTCTGTTTGTCAACTTACTGAAAGGACAAGAGAGCACACAAACCACTTGATCTCTGCCCGCCCCGCGGCCCTGTGATGATTGATGACATTCCCCTACACCTGACTCTAGTCGCTGATGGGTGCACGCCACAGGACAGCACCCTGCATGAGCCCCCCGGGCTGAGGCCCAGCAAAGAAATGCTACACCTGTGCTGGTGGCCTTGTTGACTCCCAAAGTCCACACTAACTTGCAACATTCACACTAAAACTTGATTCTGCTTCAGTAAAGAGCTTGGCTAACAGGACTCCCAAGGTAAACTTTAAGAGGGTATCCCTTACAGAACCCGACTCATGATTTGTGCCTCATCATTCAGAATTCCTCAGTATGTTACCCACTTCTAAGTAGCTATTTATAGTACAACACAGGATTTATTAACTGTAGAAAATGCCACCACCCAAAATGTACAGACTGGTTTTAAGACTCAAGGTTTCCAAAAACGTTAAAATATGAAAAAGGCACTTTAGAGTGAAGATGGTAATTTGGCAAGATTTGGGCTGTTGTTCTCAGGACACATGCTTGTACTAAGAAAGTCTATTATACTGAAGAGAACTACTTTTTCTAAAAGACTTTATTTATTTGACAGAGAGAGATCACAAGTAGGCAGGGAGCGGGGGAAGCAGGCTCCCCACGGAGCAGAGAGCCCGATGCGGGACTTGATCCCACGACCCTGAGATCAGGACCTGAGCCCAAGGCAGAGGCATAACCCACTGAGCCACCCAGGTGCTCCGAGAACTATTTTTTAAAGCTTGGAAAAGCATTCTTTCATGTAAAACTTGATGTGCTAACATACCCTTATCTAATTTAAAGTCACCTGATGATTAAGGCTTACTAATTTCCTTTATGTAATAAAATATCTTACACCCTTCTGTGACATTTTGTTCACAGGAATACGATGTCTTTTTATTAACAAAGAACTGCACAGGGAAGGATCAGGTTCAGGGATTCCATGATAGTCACCGGGGTCATGGGGCTGCATGAGATTCTGAAGGAATGTGTGTTCTCTCTGAGCCTCATTTTCCTCTTTTATTACACATGGAGAACTGCTGCAGACATTTCAGCATACTGGCAGGGGCTTAACAGCCATCCAGAGCTGTACAGATGTACCTGGTGGCATCATTATTCTCTCTCATAAATACGGAAGCATGAAGTCCACACAGAGAGAAAATACAGGTAGGTAAGCACTTAAAGTTTACAGCGAATTAGAGAAAACTAAGTCAGAAACAGTATAACGAAGAAAGCACTATGGATTCACATTCCAGAAGACCCAAGTGATCCGACCACACCAGGAAAAAGGCAATTAGGCAGGTACTCTGATCTGCCTAAGCCTCCTAGTGACAGTACCTACCTCAGAAGGAAGGGAATCGGCACAATGGAGTCTTTATTCACCAGCAGCAATTTTCAGGCAACATGTTTGTCTTTACAAAACAGACTGCTCCTCCCCGTACTCACCTTCCTGCTTACCGGCTGCCAGAAGGAACGATGAGTTTTAAACAAATTTCCTACTGCTTTAATTAAACAGGAGCACAGCAAAGAGGCCGCTCATCTATTTCTCATTTTCGGTTCAACCCCATCTAGAGCTCTCAGGTATGTGAATGCCAAGTGACGACAAGCATGAGGACTGAGGGGTTACTCGCAGGGTGCCAATGGAATAAAAGTTAAATCTGGGTTGGCTCCTCCCACTTGGATGACAAGCCGATTGTTTGGTGGTTTTCTCACCAGAGCCCATCATAGCTACTAATCCTCCTTTCTGATTTACTGTGGAAAATACCTCAATAGCATAAATCAGAGCCACTGGACTAAAGGGAACATACACTTAAAAATATCAGTAACAGGGGTGCCTAGGTGGCTCAGTAGGTTAAAGCCTCTGCCTGGGGCTCGGGTCATGATCTCAGGGTCCTGGGATCGAGCCCCGCATCGGGCTCTTGGCTTGGCGGGGAGCCTGCCTGCCCCCCTCTCTCTGCCTGCATCTCTGCCTACTTGTGATCTCTGTCAAATAAATAAATAAAACCTTAAAAAAAAATAACAATAATAGACTGATGGCCAGGTAAGTGATGAAGCAAATACAGTAAGATGTACAGAGTAGAATCTGGAGAGTGGCCATATGGGTGCTAAGAGTATAATGGTTTCAACTTTTCTGCATGTTTGAAAATTTTCATAATAAAGTGCTGGGGAAAAACAATTCAAAACTGTAATCACAAGAAGACAGTAGGCCCCACTGGAAAGACCTCAGCAGAGAAGGAACGGCTGAAAGACAGAAAGAAGGGAAGTTCTTAGACTAAGCCCAGGAACTCTCAAAGTTTAAAACTAGAAAGTGTCTTAGGAATCCTCTAGGGCAGGACAAATATGCAGTTTTATGGGTCTGTGAAAAATTAGAAAAATAGCAATATCATAGCATTTTCAAAAAAGCTAAAAACTGCTCCTTTGCTGAGATTAGTTGACTCTACACTTCTGGGCTTTATCCTTTATTTAATGCAATGCTGGCAATAGATACACTGTCTCATAGATTTGGCTCCTTGGGTCACCACTTGGCAGTCAAATCTGATCACCTTTCATATCCTCGTCTCCTACCTTGAAGTCTAAGCCCTTGACCTGCCTTCAGCAAGAATCTCCCTACCCATAATGTCTCCTCTTAGTAATTTTCTACCCACTATGTTCTCACTCTGCTCATTGGCTATAAATCCCCAGCTGTCTTAGCTGTATTTGGAGTAAAATCTAATTTCTTTCCCCTACTAAAATGCTCCTACTGCAATAGTTTCGAATAAAGTCTTCCTTACCATTTTAACAAGTGTTAGAATAACTTTTTCTTCACTCGTGCCTTTATACAGGTATGTATAAAGGTCTTGAGACCTTCAGGTACAGAGAACTAGACTGGAAAGTATAGTTTCCTTCTGCTGTTTTACTTAAAGGCTCCAAATGCTGACATTTAAAATTGCCCAGAAGCATTAAGGCTTTAAAAGTAAAACAAACACCCTTCCTGCCCTCCTTTCCCCAATGCTGGCCCCTTTCAGCCTAATTACTCCATGATTTCACTTTAATTTCAAAGGATGACACTAAAAGGGGAAAGACTATTGACATAAAATTTTCTTGAGGACAATGACTATGTCTTATTATATGGGCTCAAGAATAGGACCAATACCGGACACATAGTAGGAATGCAATGATTTCATTGATTGAATGAAGGAATGGAAGAGGATGGACAGGATTTGTTTCCTGAAAAAGGAAAAGTAATTTGAAAATAAATTCAAGGGTTTGGGAGAGGAAGCAATCCTCTCTTCAAATCAGACAAATCAGGGAAAACTGTAAAGACAACTATAACAACCAAACATCTAGAATTAAAATATATCTTCCTTTAAAAATAATTTGACCTGGGGCGCCTGGGTGGCTCAGCAGGTTAAAGCCTCTGCCTTCGGCTCGGGTCGTGATCCCAGGGTCCTGGGATTGAGCCCCGCATCAGGCTCTCTGCTCAGCAGGGAGCCTGCTTCCTCCTCTTTCTCTGCCTGCCTCTCTGCCTGCTTGTGATCTCTGTCAAATAAATAAATGGGCGGCGGGGGTGGGGGGGGTGGGGGGGGTGTGGGAGGTTGAGGAACCAGGTGGTGGGTAATAGGGAGGGCACGTACTGCATGGAGCACTGGGTGTGATGCCAAAACAATGAACACTGTTATGCTGTAAATAAAAAAATAAAAATAAATAAATTTAAAAAAAATTAAATTAAAAAAAAAATAAATAAATAAAATAAAAATAATAATTTGTCCTTCCTTCTCAAATTTCCAAATGACAGAAGAGGGAATGCTTCCAAATACATTTTACAAAGCCAGCGTTACCTTGATACCAAAACCAGATAATGGCACGAGAAAGTTACAGGCCAATATTTCTGATGAACACAGATGCTCAACAAAATATTAGCTAACTGAATTCAAGAACACATTAAAAGGATCACACACCATGATCGAATGGGCTTTATTCCAGGGTTGAAAAGATGGTTTAATACATACAAATCGATTAATGTGATACACAGTAAAAAATAAAAGATAAAAATCATGATCTCAATAGATGCATTAAAAAAAAGCATTTGACAATATTCAACATCCATTTATGATAAAAAAAAAACTCACAACGAAGTAAGTAGAGAGCAAATGTAACTCAACGTCATAAAGGCCACATATGACGAGTACACAGCTAACAACAGTATGCTAACCGGTGCTAACCTGAAAGTTCTTCCTCTAAGACCAGGAACAAGACAAGAATATCCACTCTCACCACTTTTATTCAACATAGCACTGGAAGTCCTAGTTAGAACAATCAGGCAGGGAGATAAAGAAGGAAAAGAAAAAGCCATCCCAATCAGAAGACATAAAACTGCCACTACTTGCCGATAACATGGTATCAACAGAACTAAAGACTCCACTAAAAAACTGTTAGACTAGACACATGCAGTAAAGTTACAAGATACAACATCAATATATAAAAATCAGTTGTGTTTCTATCCACTAATAATGAACTGTCAGAGAACTTTAGAAAACAATTCCATTTCCAACTATACCAAAAAGAGTAAAATACCTAAAAATAAATTAAACCAAAGAGGTGAAAAGCCTGTCAATGAAAACTATAAAACACTGGTGAAAGAAAGTGAAGGAAGTACAAATGGAAAATATATATCGTGCTCATGGACTGGAAAAATACTGTTAAAGTGTCCAAAGCAATCTACAGATTCATGTAATCCATATTATCAAAATTCCAATAGCATTTTTCACAGAAATAGAACAATCCTAAAATATGTATGAGCCACAAAAGACCCCAAATGGCCAAACAAATCTTGAGAAAGAAGAACAAAACTGGAGGCATCATGTTTCCTGATTTCAGATTATATTATAAAGCTATGGTAATGAAAACAGCATGGTACTGACATAAAAACAGACACATAGATAAATGAACAGAGAGCCCAGAAATAATCCCATATATTTATGGCCAGTTAATTTATGATGAAGGAGCCAAGAATAAACAATTGGGAAGTCAGTCTGTTCAATAAGTGGTATGGGAAAAACTGGTATGGGAAAAGCCATATTCAAAAGAATGAAAATGGACCAATATCTTACACCAACCACAAACATTAACTCAAAATGGATTAAAGACTTGAATGCTAGCTGAAACCATAAAATTCCAAGAAGAAAATATAGGTGGTACATTCTTTAACATAGGTCTTGGCAACAATTTTTTGGTATGACACCAAAAGTTAAGGCAACAAAAGCAAAAAAAACAAACAAGCAAGTGAGACTATCCAAACTAAAAAGCTTCTGCACAGCAAAGGAAACCATCAATACAATAAAATGAAAAGGCAACCTGCTGAATGGAAGAAAATATCTGCAAACCATATACCTGATAAGGTGTTAATATCCAAAATACATTTTAAAAAAAACGTATTTTGGATATCCAACTCAATAACCAAAAAAGTCTGATTTTTTAAATGGGAAGAGAACCTGAATAGACATTTTTTCCAAAGACAACAAACAGATGGCTAACAGGAACATGAAAAGGTACCCAACATCCCTAATCCTCAGGGATATGCAAACTAAAACCGTGATGCAATATCGACTTACACCTGTTAGAATGGCTATTATCACAAGGACAAGAAATAACAAGCATTAGTTAGGATGGGGGGGGAGGGGGAACTCTTGTGCACTGTGGGTGAGAATGTAAATTGGTGTGCTATGGGAAACAGTACGAGCTTCCTCAAAAAATTAAAATATAACTAATCTAGGATCCACCAATTCCACTTCTAGGTATTTACCCAAAGGAAATGAAAACACTAACTCAAAAAGATACCTGCGACCTCATGTTCACTGCAGCATTATTTATAAGAGTTAAGACACGGAAACAGGGGCGCCTGGGTGGCTCAGTGGGTTAAAGCTCATGTCATGATCCCAGGGTCCTGGGATCCAGCCCTGCATCGGGCTCTCTGCTCAGCAGGAAGCCTGCTTCCCTTCCTCTTCCTCTCTCTCTGCCTGCCTCTCTGCCTACTTGTGATCTCTGTCTGTCAAATAAATAAATAATATCTTAAAAAAAAAAAGACATGGAAACCTCAGTGCCCAATGATAGATGAATGGATAAAGAAAATTGTGTGTGTATCTACATATATCACATACATACCTTATATTCTTATATATCATATAAATATATAGATAAGACATATGTGATATATTATATATACATATACACACAATGGAATATTATTTGCTCATAAAAATAGGAAATCCTGCCATTTGTGACAGCATGGATGGATCCTGAGGACATATGTTATGCGAAATAAAGACAAATGCTATATGATCTCACTTCTGTGTGTAAGTCTTTTTTTTTTTTCTTTTTTTTTTTTTTAAGATTTATTTACTTGAGAGAGAGATAAAGTGAGGGAGAGCATGAGAGGGAAAAAGGTCAGAAGGAGAAGCTGACTCCCCGTGGAGCCAGAAGCCCAATGCAGGACTCGATCCTAGGACTCCAGGATCATGACCCGAGCCAAAGGCAGTTGCTTAACCAACTGAGCTACCCAGGCACCCCTGTGTGTGTAAATCTTAAAATGAAAACCAAATTCATAAAGATAACAGATTGGTGAATGGTTGCGTGTGTGTGTGTGCACACAAAATGGGTTAAAGTAGTCAAAAGGTATAAGCTTTCAGTTATAAAATACGTCCTGCAGATGTAATGTACAGCATGGTGACTATAGTTAATAATATTGTATTGTATATCTGAAAGTTGCCAAAACTAAATCTTAAAAGCTCTCATCTCTCTCTCTCACACACACACATCTTAACTCTGTGTGGTGATTGATGTTAACCAGACTGATTATGATTATTTCACAATATATACATATATGGAATCATTTTACGACACAGCTGAAACTAATACTATGTCAATCATATCTCAATGAAAAATCGTCCTCAATAATATATTTTTAGGAGTGCCTGGGTGGCTCAGTTAAGCATCTGCCTTCGGCTCAGGTCACGATCTCAGGGTCCTGGGATCGGGCCCCACACAGGGCTCCCTGCTTGGAGGCGTCTCCAAGGGAGATGGCGTCTCCCTTTCCTTTCCACTTGTTCTCTCTCTCAAATAAATAAATAAAAATCTTTAAAAATTTTTAAAAAGTGATATATTTTTAGAAAACAATTCTAGTATGCCAAAGGTTTTATCAGTTGGTATTGCTGTGTCAGGAAGTACTGTGTGGTGGGACAGTATCAGAGACTTGTATCTAACTGGGGATGCAACACAGGATAAACACAACCTCAGAATGGTTAAATCTTCTGTCAGAAGCATCACTAGTCTTTGAAGGAAGTTGATCCAGTTTCCTAAGAGATAGCCCAGAAGCTCCATGCCTGAGGGGAAGACTTCATTATAATGTTAAATCTGAAAAAGGTGGGTGAGGGTGGAGTGGGGGGATGTGGTCACTGGGTGAGAGCATTAAGGAGGGCACGTGATGTAATGAGCACTAGGCATTACATGCAACTGATAAATTACTGAACTTGACATCTGAAACTATTGATATGCTATATATTAACTATTGAATTTAAATTAAAAAGTTAAAATAAAACTTTTATTTTATAAAAGTTATAAAAAGGGGAGGAGAGCTTAATTGCCTGCTTTAAAATAAGAAATTAATACCTTCTGCAGGCTACCAGAATGGTAGCAGAATGGGAGGTGAAATGTTTTAGGTTACTCTGAACTTTTAACTATTCTGCAAACAAGTGCTATGGAGAGTTTTGTGAAATAAGACACACCCTTCCACAGTCCATTTCTTTTTATCTTTATGCAAGAAGTGGAGAACCTTCAAGATTTTTCCATTGCCCAGTTAAACAAGAAGCTCCAAGGCAGGAGCTCTGTTAAGAGGTGTAAGAGAGATGGGTGTGCTAGAGGAGGTTGGAAGGGAAAAAGAAAGGCCAGGGGATTTCTGAGCTTTGGGTCAAGAGAGAAAGAGTGGTTTCTCTGTCATCACAGCTGCACAGCCAACCAACGTGATTTACTGGTAATTATTCATTAATGCCGATAACTAGGGAGACAGAACAGCCTACAGATTCCAAAACAAAGCTAAATACTTATGGGCTATTTGCTGGATTTAAACAACATTATTTCATCATAATTTTGAACTTTGTGTGACACGCAGAACTTAAAAGTAGTTTTTTTGTTGTTGTTGTTGCCCAGGTCTGGGTCACTTTTGTAAGAAAAGTACTAGGAAAAGAATAGTATCACATAGTTATAGCTATAACCTAAGTAAAATTCTGCTGTAATTATTCCTTTCTGCACAAGTAAAAATTTGTCATTGACAAAATGTGAATAGAATGCTTTCATACAGACTATTCCATGTTCTCTGGTATTTCCCACTGCCAAAGTTTCAGGCACAAACCCAATATCTGCTTGTATCTCTCAGTCCAGCCGATCACTGGTGAGAGAAAGATTGGACAAACTGGACAGGAGAAAGTCAAATGGGCTCCCAACCCATTAAAAACTGAACCAAGTTCTAGGTCCCAGAAGCACTGGGACCACTTGGGGGGTATTTAAAGTTGCAGAGAGAGAAAGGAAGTAGCTGCCCTGTGGGGTCTCTGGGTCAGATGTTGTTTTCCATAGCCTCTCTCCAAGCAGTTCTAACAGTCTCAATCCATAATTTCAAAACCAAACTAAAAAATAAAACTTGCTAATGCAGGTTTGTTTTAAGATTTTAGCTCTGTGGATGTTATCTGTTAACTGTAATGATTTACAGAGGCTTACAACAGAGCATATAGCCCTTAAACTCTTTAGCCACAATAGAAAGTTTTTGAAGGGCCAGGAAATTCCACTCAGCCCAATGCCAATAAATACTCAATGAATAAGTAAGGGTCTTCAGTCTCTGGATCCTTGAGTCTTATAAGGACTGCTTAAGCAAATTCTCTAGGTACATAACCTACACAAAATCTCTTCTTGAAAAGGATTAGCAGTAAGTGGCTAAAAAATAGATTATCTCTCAACGTTTCTGCCCACCAAAAGGTCAGCACTAGAGTTCAACTCTCCTCTAATGCCTCATTCACCAACTGATGCCAATTCTTCCTCTGGGGAAGGCATAAAAAGCAGCTCCCTCTCTGGAAATGTAAGCAAACCCCTTGTCCCCATTCTCTGAGCAATCTTCCAACCAATTCCATCCCTCTCAGGTACCTTCTAAAACAAAGGGAATTCCTCCTTCCAGGAGATACTGCACAAAGGGCAGTATTACTCCTAGCAGCCTAGACCCTACAGGTCTCTCTTTCCCCTTCCCTATTTCAGCCATTTTGCCCATTCAGGATGTGTTTTTGCAGGAAGAATAAGTATAGTTCAAGGTTTGAGGAAGCGGTACAGTACTTCTGACAGAGGGCTGTGGCAAGATAACACCAGTGGTTAATCTTGGGTACAGATGAATGCATCATAGTTTATTACACTGTAAGGAGGCAGTTCGGTGGTGTGGGCTCTGGAATCATGCTTGGGTTCAAATACAGGCTCTGCTAAGGTCATAGGACTCTGGGAAAGTTGCATAACCATTCAGTGCCTCTGCATTCTTATATATATGTGTATATATATATTCTATTTTATAGAAAAAATATATATTTATATTTTATAGAAAATATATATATTTTACTTTATAGAAAAATACATATTTCTATTTTATAGAATTTTTTCACTCTGAAAAGTCATTTACTTACATGACAGTAATAATATTTATAAGTAATATAAAATCAAAATACGATTTAAATGAATACTGGAGAATAAAATGCTATTTTAAAACAAAATGAATAACAGATTACCATATATTGCATTAACTTTATGTTAAAACTTATTATAGTTTTCTCACTATTACGATTTATGTCATGTCCATTCTTGGAAAATACTGTAGGAAGCCTATTAACTTTTTAAAAAATGTTTAATTTATATGTAATCAAGCGTCATCAAATTAAGTTCACTGCATTGCTATTAATTTTAGTTTTTTTTTTCATTTAAGAGAATCTTATGGATATTCAGATTTGCCATCAGTTGTCACCAAATTTGCCTTTTTTCAGTTTAAAAAATTATATTCATGTTTTAATCTTTATTTTATAGAATATTTCTATAAAATATTCTATTTTATAGAAAAAATATTTCTATTCTATTTTATAGAAAATACAAATGTTACTGCCTACTTTATAGGGTTGTTGTGAGAATCAAATGACAGGATACATCTGGAGAGAGTGAAATCGCTAGACAGTAAGCACCAACTTTGTTAGCTATTAATAGCACCATGTATATATTTTAAAAGAATGAGGTAATTCTCTATGTACTGGCTTGGAATAAAGTCCATGACAGTGTTTTTCTGAAAATGCTACAGAATAACATACTTAGTAGGAGTCTATCTTGGAAAGAAAAAAAGAAACACATGATACATATTGACGAGTGCATCCAAATAAGTCTAGAAAGGCACACTCACCACTCAAACACTAAATCACAGTCATAACCCCTGGTTATGGGGGGGAGTGTGTGTGTGTGTGTGTGTTGGGTGGGGGGGGGAGGAGGTTTCCTACATTTGTATATGTACAGATCTTTGCTTGAATTCACAAGTACGTACTGATGTAGGTAACACTGGGGTCCAGAGCTGATGGCCAAAAGAGAATTCTTGAGACATCTTCAGTGCAAAATGGTGGTTTTATTAAAGCACAGGGACAGGACCCATGGGCAGAAAGGGCTGCACTGGGGTTGTGAGGGTTGGCGATTATGTCCTTTCAAGTTGGGAGGGGGTTAGGGATAGTGTAAATCTCTAAGGAATTTTGGAAACAAGTTTCCAGGAGGGGCTAGCTATGGTTAGAGAAAGGTCATTTATTACTGTCTAATAAAACCTTGGTCATGAGACCCTTCAGATGTGTATCAGTGGGCCATATGCTGGGGGGATGACTGCTAACATGTATCTTGGGGAATAGAGATAAAGAAATTCCCAAAGGAATTTTTATCTGTTAAAGTAGACTTACAGGATCCTGGGTAGTTGGACTAAGATCGCCTCTTGCCCTTAGTTAAGTGTCGACATCGAGGCAGTTGAGTTTTCTAGAGGAAGGTCACTCTGCCTGTTTCAAGGACTTGTCAATAAATGGTAAGCAGCAAGGAAATGTAACTTTTTCTTTTGCCTTTGTTTCCCACATCATGTACTACGTTTATAACCAATTTTTAAAATTAAACATTTTACAGTGGGCTTTCTAACCTTCAATTTGAGCATTTCTCACTTCCAGGTCTAGGAAAAGGTGAACTTCTTGGAGATAAGGAAGTGGGGGCCCACCTAGGAGGAGGGAGAGTCCTGAAGTCCCATCTATCCCATCTACACGTCTCATTTCAGATTCCCTTACAGTCTCTAAAGTCCTTGGCACATTATACGCCTGCTATAGGATCCAAACATTCTGAATCCGGTTGTTTTATTCCCCTTTCCTTTTCTTCCTGTTTGAGGCCTTCCTTCTATTGCGACCAAGTAGCTATAACAGGTGTTTTAACATCTTCCTTCCTCTCAGAACTTTCTCACCATTTGCTTGTCATTTTGTCCCTCAGACAGGTGCCCCTGCCTTGGGAAACCCACCAGAGTGACAACTAGCCAGTAGTTCGGTGTTTGGGCCGGCACACAATAGTAGGATGAGTGGAGTATGCCTCCAAGCTATTTTGCTTTCAACGCTTCTAAATGGGCTTTTAAGCAATTTTTTTTTTTTTAATTTCATTCAAGAAACGGTGTTTGGTATGTTTGGGCACTTTTTCCTTACACAGGCGCTCATTTTTGCTTTGGCTTTCTCCTGGAAGTTACAATGCTATCTCGTACCTCCCCCCACACGACGTTCTCTACCATACTTGTCCTTTATTATGAGTTAATTTTTGTTTTAGCACCCAGCGTGCTCACTAGTCTTCTCACCATTTTTCACATTCCCGTCGCCTATCCCTATTCACGTTTTCTATTAAAATCCAGGGAGAAAAGATCATATGAGAAGGAAAAGGGAAGGGAAAAAAGGAATTCCAGATTCTAGTTAGGGCGTCTTCCCTGCCGTCTTTCGCACCGGAACCCGGCGCTTCGGGAACCATGCCTGCCCGGGGGTATCCGGGCCACCAGAAAAGGGTCAGCATCAAAGCGCCCAGGCGTCGGGAGAGCGGATTGGTTCCCGGGCGCACCAACCAGCGAGCGATGCTGTTCGCGCATCGGGGAGGGCCAAGATTATAGAGCGGATAGAGTTAAAGGAAAAGGGCCAGGTGTGCCAGGCACCCGCGTTCTGCGTGCACTTGTGCACCCACCGGGTCATTGTTAAGCCCGGATCTCTGGTCTCCTAAATGCCACCCTCCGAATTTCCCATTTCGTAACGCTGAGTAGGGTGAAAAACATCACGTATCCTACCATTCATAAGAGGGTCATTAATAATCAATGGCGGAGAAGCTGGGGGTCGGGGTTGGGGGGGTGGCCATTAAAACCCTCCTCCTTTCCCAGTTCCTCTCGAGGTCGACAACCTAACTGAATCAGTTCTTGAAATAGTAAATCACTCAAACGTTCGCTTAATCGCCAAAGCTGATTACCAAAATGCTATCGTTAGACACCCGAAATAAGTTCCCCCTCCCCGAGGGTTGGGGGAAACAGTACTGGCATTTACCGAACGCTCAGGCTTTTACTACCTGCTAAAGGAGAAGGGAGGGAGCTCTTACGCTAAGTCAGAGAAACTGAGCCCTTCTGAAATCTGCAACCTCGCACACGAACGCCCCCCGCCCCCCAGCGCAGCGACAGCTCCTCGCGACTCTACCTCACAAACTTCATGCGGAGGCGCAAAGATTTGGGGGAGGGTGGGCGCTGATACCAGATTTGCCTGCTGTGCTTCAAACTTCACCAGAGCTGTTCTACGCACTTTCTTCCAAGTGTCACAGCCCCCGGACTCACGGACTGGTTCGATCTTAGCTTTCCCACGGTCCTGCGCTGCCACCCACCATCCACCACCATACCCCGGCTGGAGACGCTGCGTCCTTGGGGATGGGGGAAGGGGGAGTTGGGGAAGAGAGGAAGGGCCAAGTGTAAAGTAAAGAGGTCCCCGCTGAGGCCTGGACGCCGGCAGTCCCTGGAGGGCCCTAGGACCGAGGAAGAAGGAGAGAGGAGGGCTGGAACCGCGCGGGGAAGGGCCGCGAGGAGGGCAGGGGCGCCGCCGGTGTCGCTACACTCACTCTGCGTAGCCAGTGGCCCAGGGCAGCCGCCGGGTCTCCTTGAGGATGAGGATGGGGCGGGCGATGTGGTCGGCGCTGCACTCCACCTCGTCCTGAGACAGCCCCAGGAACTCCGGCCGCCCATAGGGGAAGCGCAGGGGCAGGTCCGAGCCTCCACAGCCGCCGCCGCTGTGCTCGGAGCCTGAGCTGCCAGCCATGATGCCGCCCATGAAATTGGCCACGGCAGATTTCACTCGAGTGAGCATATTACTCCGGCGTCCTGCAGCAGCGGTGCGAGCAGGAGGCGGCGGCGGGGGCCCGACGAGGCGCAGCGCGGGGCATGCAGGCTGCGGCGGGCGCCGGGCGCACGGGCAGCCGGGCCGCTGGGGCGCGCCGCGCGGCTCCCGGAGCCTAGTGCTGCAGGGGGCCGGGCCCCGGCCTCCCGCGCTCCGTGCCGCCGCCGCCGCCTCCCCCAGCTACACTTCCGCAACGGAGCGGCATGGAGCGGGCCGGCCGGGCCCGGAGAGACGCCGCGTGCTCCGGGAGCGGCTGGGCGACCGCAGCGGCAGCAGGTCCCTTCCCCGCCCTCTGCGCTCGGCTCCTGCGTGAGCGGAACTGAGCCCACCCGGCGAGCCAGCAGAGCCGGCGCGGCTGCTGCCACGGCTACCGCCGCCGTCGAGTCATGTGATAATCAGGCTGCAAGGGCTCGAGCAGCTGCCTTGGCCGAAGCTCGGCCCCTCCCCTGCCGGCCCGAGCGCTGCTCGCACGGGGATCGTGACCTCCTGGGGGAGGGGGAGCCGGGCTGGGTCCGTACCTGGCTGAGGGGATAGGGGCGCTGTGAGCGGAAGGCCGCGTACAGGTGTTAGGGGCGGTCACGTGGAGCCGGGCAAAGCCAGTTGAGGAATCCACTCGCTGAGGAGTCCTTGCCTACGCCTTCGGGGAAAGGAAACTTCGGGAGCCCAAGGGGAAAGGGGAGACAAGTGGAATCTTGGTGGGGCGAGTCCACGGTGCGACGGCAGTGGAAATGAGAAACACCTGGTGTAAAAGACTTCTCAGAGCTGAAACAAAAAAACTCAAGGTTTGCACAAGAATTATTGAAAGTTTTCCGGGCGCCTGGGTGGCTCAGTGGGTTAAAGCCTCTGCCTTCGGCTCAGGTCATGATCCCAGGATCCTGGAATCGAGCCCCACATCGGGTTCTCTGCTCAGCAGGGAGCCTGCTTCCTCCTCTCTCTCTCTCTCTCTGCCTGCCTCTCTGCCTACTTGAAATCTCTGTCTGTCAAATAAATAAATAAAATTTAAAAAAAAAAAGAATTATTGAAAGTTTTCTCCTAGGCATTTCTAGAATTACTTAAAAAAAATTTTTTATTACTACCACACGCATAATTATCTGCAGACAAGCTCTGTTTTGAACCCAGAATAAGCTAATGGAAAGAAAACAAAAGGGCTCTAAGTTAGATACATGCCCTGTTTTACCTAGTACTTAACTGTTAAATAAATTATACAAGCATGTTCCTCCAACATAACAAAAATATTTTTTGAAGCTTATTCTGTTTACTATTGAGACACTTAATGTAGACTATTTTCTTAAACAGAAAAATGTCTGAAAAGCCAACTAATGGATGTGTTTTTATCAGAGGTGACATTTGTTAAATATTGGCTTAATTTTTTTTTTTTTTGCAAGAAAGCTATATCCTGTTCATGTTTACTTATTCTGTATCCTGTTCCCATGTTTACCTACCATTTAATTTGCCAAGATTCTGTGTTACTGGTGGAGTTATACATTCTGAACAGCTCACTTAGAGTTCAGGAGGGAATACAGACCTTCATTCTTCCATATGAGTGGGAAGGTGGGGAGAGAGGCCCAGGTGTTGGAGGGAAAGTAATCCTTCCAAGAAGAACTGGAATTTTTGCTCTTAGATGAGGCCTGAGTAAACCTCACTGACACCCCTTCTATCATATCTATAATATTTTTATTTTTTTAAAGATTTTATTTATTTATTTGACAGAGAGAGATCACAAGTAGGCAGAGAGGCAGGCAGAGAGAGAGGAGGAAGCAGGCTCCCCACGGAGCAGAGAGCCTGATGCGGGGCTCGATCCCAGGACCCTGAGATCATGACCTGAGCCAAAGGCAGCGGCTTAATCCACTGAGCCACCCAGGCGCCCCTTTATCTATAATATTTTTAAAGTCACTTTTCCCTTTGGCTTTTTCACAAATAGGTACTCCAGTTTATAGCAAATAATTATGTAAAAAAAAAAAAAAACTTGCAAATGTTCAGTGAAGTACCATTCCTGTCAATGAGTTTTTATTACTTTTCGCAGAACAGAAAAATAATTTTAGCTTGGACCCCTTTCTCTAATTTTAAAATTTGGGGCAGGATTCTAAATAATGTAAAATCTAAATGAACAACAATAACAAAAAAGTCTTCTCAACCTTTGTCTGCTAAACTATAAGCTTCTACATGGAAAAGTCTATGTAGTGGCTAAACATCTAACCAACCACATGCTCTGGCATCCACTGAGTCCCACATAAACTTAGAATTCCTTTATCGAGCTTTTGTGATAGAATAATGACCCTTTACCAATGTCCTTTGGAAACTTGGGTGGCTAACCTCTATTGAGATTAATTTATTGTGTTCTGACCTTCATTTCACATAAAACAAGGCTTTAATATTTCCTAAAAATAGGATTTCTAAAGATTTCCTGTCTAATTTATTTTCAGCTTAAAGTAGTACCTGATCATGGTCAATAAGTAAATAAAATCTGATAGTACAGAACCATAAACAAAAAAGCAAAAGACTCCAAAAATTTCCCCAGGAGATCACTACTGTTAATATTTTCCCTCGGCTTCCAAAACTTAGCTCAAATAGGGTATTTGGTATAATTGAATTTGGTAGTATTAGCCAGATTTGTGAACCAAAATTTTGTAGGCAGTTCTTCTGTTTCTCTGTCACCTGAGTATTACCCTTCATGGGAAAGTGTTGATATATCTTTAGCTTTGCAAGGCTAGTTTGTTCTGCAAAAACAGGCAAATAGACTTTCGTTCCTGTTCTCCTTTGAACATTTCTTTTATTTTTCCTTTGAAGATTTCTATAGTATGAGTGTTCACCACTAATTAATAAATCTACTACTATCTTTATACCTACCTCAAAGACTAGTGTTGCGTCACAGGATTTTCCTGAGAAATATTTTTCATATAATTTACTCCTCAATTATGTCCTTCTTGAAGATCAGCTGGGAAGTAAATTCTGATTAAAATGGGGTGGTCATGGGATGCCTGGGTGACTCAGTCAGTTGGGCATCTGCCTTTGGCTCAGGTCATGATCCCAGGGTCCTAGGATCAAGTCCTGCACTGGGCTCCCTGCTCTCTCTCTCTCTCTCCCTCTCTCTCTCTCTCAAATACATAAAATCTTTAAAAAATAAAATGGGGTGGTCATCTGTTTTAGGAGAGCCCCAGGGAAAAAATGCCTTTCCATATATATTACAAATGCAAATTCGGGAGTATATGTGCTTCCAGCTTTAGTATTAGTGATTGCCTGAATTCAAGTGGTGTGAAAATGAGAAATTGAGAGACCCTCAATGTTACCCACTCTATGTATGTCCCAGTCATCAATAGATATGCTTCATTGTCTCTTTTGTAGTTTCTTTCCCCTTAGAAAATGAGAGTTTGAAGACTTTAACAGAACATTCGTTTATAGTATAGCTGCATGGACCTTTTACTTGGTTGCTCTTTATATAACTATACTCTCATTTCCAGGCCTCTAATACCATGGCTTTGACTACACAATGGTTGTGTCATCAGTAAGACTATTTTCAGGAAAGAAATAAAAGGTCTGGGTAATTTCTTCAATGAAAACATCACAGGTTCCCCTAAATATTTAATTACAAAGAAAAACCAGATTCAAATCAAAACCACATTGAGATACCACCTTACATTTGTTAGAATGGCCAAAATTAACAATACCATAAACAATGAGAGTTGGAGAGGCTGTGGAGAAAGGGGAACCCTCTTACATTGTTGGGAATGCATATTGGTGTAGCCACTTTGGAAAATGTTAGGTCCGTTATTAAACAAAATGAGACTGAGACAAAGTGAAAGTTATTTAAAGCTCTATTTTATGACAAGTATTAGAAGTCAGACTGATTGGCCAGGGGAATGAGACTGAAACAAAGTTAAAGCTATGCAAAGCTTTATTCTATGCCAAGCATTAGAAGTCAGACTGATCAGCCAGGGCCGTCTCCAAAGAGAGCGACCACCCCCAGTTTATAGGCTCAAGAATCAACTGACTGGTCAGGGCCACCTCCGAAGAGAGCGACCACCCCCAGCTTACAGGCTAACTTTTATAGAGCAAAAGCCTGGCCACACATAGGTGGCCAATGAGATTGTAACATTGCATAGTCATGTTAGGCCACACGCAGGTGGCCAATTGAATTACAGTTTACCTTCTAGTAGCTGTTTGAACTAACCTATTACTCTGATCCGAATTGGCGCTCAAGTTTGGCGCCCAAAAGGCGGGGTTTACATTCTTTGGTGGTTAGGAAGACAGTATGTGTGCTTTACTGATTGGATGTCTCCACCTGGCCTGACTCGTCCTTGTATTCTGGGCTCTGTTATTAGGAACTAGCCGACCATATTTTACTGGTTTCCCAGACTTGCTTCTAAGTAAGTTTCTCGGGGCGGGGGGAGTCAGTTTAAGTTTTACTGCACAAACAGCAAAATGTCTTTTAACCAAGATGGAGTCGCTCTGGCTAAATAGGCCCTTACAGAAAACAGTGTGGAGATTCCTTAAGAAATTAAAATTAGAGCTACCCTATGAGCCTGCAATTGCACTACTGGGTATTTACCCCAAAGATACAGATGTAGTGAGAAGAAGGGACATATGTACCCCAATATTCATGGCAGCAATGGCCACAATGGCCAAACTGTGGAAAGAGCCAAGATGCCCTTCAACACATAAATGGATAAAGAAGATGTGGTCCATATATACAACGGGATATTATGTCTGCATCAGAAAGGATAAATACCCAACATTTCTATCAACGTGGACGGGACTGGAGGAGATTATGCTGAGTGAAATAGTCAAGCAGAGAGAATCAATTATCATATGGTCTCACTTACTTGTGGAGGATAAGGAATAACATGGAGGACATTGGGAGAAGGAGAGGAGAGGTGAGTTGGAGGAAATCGGAGGGGAAGACGAACCATGAGAGACTGTGGACTCTGAAAAACAAACTAAGGGTTTTGGAGGGGAGGGAGATGGGGGGTTGGGTGAGCCTGGTGGTGGGTATTAAGGAGGGCACGTATTGCGTGGAACACTGAGTGTGGTGCATAAACAATGAATCTTGGAACACTGAAAAAAATTTAAAAAATAATTTAAAATTAAATAAATAAATAATTTAAATTTTTAAAAAAGGAAAACCAATACCTTATGGAGGAATAACATGGCAGACATCACATAAAACAAGTGATCAAGTTAAATCACCAGTAGCGAACCTATTAAAGCCCTATGCATGCTGACGTCATGCAGTGAAAAGGGCACATCGCTGATGTGGTCTGCCTCCCCAAATCCTCGACCTCACTATAACCATGAGAAAATGTGCGTCAACCCCAACAGAGGATAGTCTACAAAATACTTGACTCTTCAAAAGTGGCAAGGTCTTAAAAAACAGGAGGGACTGAGAAACTGTCAGATTTCAGACAAGGGAGACACACCACTATAATACTGTCACAGCGTGAATTTCTTAGTTTTGATGTCAGCATTAGGGGAAGCTGGGTGAGGGGTGTGTAGGAACAAAAATTTTTTTCAAAAAAAAAAACAAAAAACAGGGGCATTTTGATTCCAGTTGAAAGCAAACACTTGTTTGGAAGTCAGGCCAGGAGAAGGATGAATAATGCCCTTCCAGGGCTCTCTCTCACAGCTGTTAGGTTCATGCCTCCTTCATGGTGCTAATCTCCTTGTTTCATAACTAGTAGCTTACTGATGTCTTCCCATGAGGCAGTGAAGTCCTACAGAGGAAGAACATTCTTATTATCTTTGTGTTTCCAGCACCAAGCCTAATGCCTAACAAGTAATAGGGTTCCGTTGGTAAATTTTTCTTTGAAAAAATTATATCCAGCAAACAATATGACTTGTTTGAATGACCAAATCTATGATATTTATAACCTCTGTTTTCTTGAAGATTTTTCTCACTTTATCCCTATGTAAGCAGAACTTCTTTACAATCTAATAAGAGAAGGCTTAGCTCTCTTCAGACAATATCTGGATTGTTACTAAATGTGTATCAAGTCATGGGGATCTCTGCTTCATACTGACCTGGTAACCTGTTACAGCTCTGAACAAAAATATGACATTAAATATTTAACATTAACTTATTTTTGCTTCCAAAATAGTTTAGATTCTGGTTTCATGTGTAGTAACGTACTGTCTGAAAACCCCTGACATTGAAAGGAATATATTTTTCTTTACATGAAACCATTTATTTATAGATAATAATTTTCTTGTGAACCAAGAAATTTATAGCTAATTTTTGAGCAGAATTATAGTGCATTTGCAATTTTTACCTCCATCAAATCCAGATATTCCCTAGATTACAAACGTCTGATTTCAAAACCTCTGGTACATTCAACCAATGGATTATACCTGACTTTTCTTACTACTTTCCCATTGGCCACCTTCTATAGACTATTCTGTCCCTTGCTCCTATCATCCTAGACTGAAACCGCTTTGTAAATGATACAAGAATTATATCAAACTGTATCTCTTCCACATGATTCCTGGTCCCCTGTTACCTACTTTAGATTAGACTCTGAAATGAGAAAACATATAAAATGGAAAAATAGTCATTCCAATCTCATGAGGCAGCTGCAAAGACCAAGGAGATAATAGTTGTAAATATGAAACAGTTAATCCCAAGGTTATCACCCTCTTCTAGTTAAGTGTATTTTTTCCGTTAGGTACTAAGGGAAATTTTAATATTAAGATTTTTAAATCATTTCCTTTTTCTATTTTCCACTTACAAGGATGAAAATAATTATACCTGCCTCCTAGGATTATTTTGATGAATAATAGAATAACAAGAAAATTGCTAGTACTCTTCCTGAAACAGAATGGGTGGTTAGTAAAAGCATAATAAATGTTATGATACAGTAGTTCCCTTTATCTGCAGCTTTGCCTTCTGCAGATTTAATTACCCCACAGTCAACCCTGGTCTGGAAGCAGATGATCCTCCTTCTGAGGAATCTTAAGGTCAAAAGCAGCCTAACGCAATGTCAATCAGAAACATTCACCTCAATTCATCTTATCACATGGGCATTTTATTATTATCTCACACCATAACAAGAAGAGTGACTATAGTACGATCAGTATATTGAGTTTGGTTTTTTGAAAAGATTTTATTTATTTATTTGAGAGAGAAAAAGAGTGAGAATGAGCAGGGCGCGGGGGAGGGGGCCGGTGAGGAGAGGGAAAGACAGAAGCACACTCCCCACCAAGTAGGGGGCCTGATTCGGGGTTCGATTCCAGGGCTCTGAGATCATGACCTGAGCCAAAGGCAGACACTTAACGAATTGAGTCACCCAAGTGTCCCTACTGTTATAAAATATATAACATATAAATATAATGTTATAATATATAATAGGTGCCCCTATTGTTATAATTATTCTATTTTATTAGTAGTTCTCTCACTCTGCCTAATTCATAAATTAAAATTTACCATGTGTACGTATGTATAGGGAAACATAATACATATAGGGTTAGGTACTATTCACAGTTCCAGGCATCCACTGGGGATCTTGGGACATATCCTGCTTGGATACCAGGGAACTACTAACCTGACAACACCCTGCACTGTGAAGGAGGAGGATTTGACACACATTGTTTCCAATGCTCTTAGCCAACATTATAAGTTAAACATTGTTTCTAATGTTCTTAATCAACACTACCAGTTTACTATTGAGAAAACTGAGGTTGGGAAAAGATAAATGACTTACCCAAGACCACACAGCTAGGAATGAAGCAACACCCGGTTACGCCAAGTACTTTCTTTAACATTCCATCAGATTGTTTACTTTATAAACTTTTTTTCTAACTTTTCCATGCAAAGATGTGGTATTTCAGTTATCTTGAGGATTTTGTAAATTTTCTTTGGATTTGGAAATAAAACAACTCCTTGCAACCTTAAGTAGAATGTTGTAAGTACAATAATGTCATTTGGAAGTTGTTCCAACTTTTTAACACATGAGTTTCCAGAGAGGTTTTTATATTTTTTAAGCTTTTATTTTAATTCCAATTAGTTAACACACAGTGTTATATTAATTGCAGGTGTACTATATAGTAATTTAACACTTCTAGACAGAACTTGTTTCTAAGTTGGGAATTGCCTGGGTCATGCTGAAGTCATATAAAAATTCTAGATTCTATTCAACAGAAAATATCTTTTTAAAAAGTTTATAATATTACCAATTTGTTTCCAAGCCTTCCATGTTAACTTCTCTTTTCAACTATAATTTATTCCCCACTCTCCTGCCATTTTAAAATTCCTGCTACCAGGGCGCCTGTGTGGTTCAGTGGGTTAAGCCTCTGCCTTCGGCTCAGGTCATGATCTCAGGGTCCTGGGATTGAGCCCTGCATTGGACTCTCTTCTCAGTGGGGAGCTTGCTTCCCCCATCTCTCTCTGCCTGCCTCTCTGCCCACTTGTGATCTCTGTCAAATAAATAAATAAAGTCTTTTTAAAAAATCCTGTTATCATGATTATTTTTCCAAGGTAATAGTGGCCAAAGTAGCCAATGAAGATTGTTTATCGAATGGGAAAATCATTGTTTGCTCAAAGAAGGGCATGTAGTTTGCAAAAATTCAGAAATCAAGCAACTAAAGACCGCTTCTTTTTTTTTTTTCAAAAATTTTATTTATTTATTTATTTCACAGAGAGAGATTGACGGCAAGAGAGGGAATACAAGTTGGGGGAGTGGGAGAGGGAGAAGCAGGGAGAAGCAGGGAACCTGACGCGGGGCTGGACTCAGGGTTCAATCCCAGGACACTGGGATCATGACCTGAACCGAAGGTAGCTGCCTAACTGACTGAGCCACCCAAGCGCCCCCTCAAGACAGCTTCATAACTAAGAACTATAAACTCGAGTTACTTTTATTCTCCCAAAGGATAAGTCTTATTCTATGCAAGTACATAGGAAAGCTATCTACAATGTCTGCAAATGCAAAATTAGTTGCTTTGTCCTTTTTATCATCAACTGCATTTTGAATCAAAGTAGAGAGACTTTTTATGTTTGCCTATAAAGATTTTATGGTCAGCTTTCCTAAACTAAAATAACGTGGAATGTCTTAACAAATAATCTCACATTTTATTCAAAAGCAAGACCCCATCCCCACCCCAGTTACCCTGATGATCCTTTCATCATGAACACACCCTACTTTGGGCAAGTTCTTCCTTTTGTCTATTTTAGTGAATTTTAAAAATTAATTTATTGCCTGAGTTCTCCTCTAATTGCATTAACTGTGAAAAAAAATGGCTTATTAGATTGCACTCCCTGGACAGCAGCAAGCTCACCTGTAAACTTGTTAGAAAAGTAAATCCTTTGGCCCCATCCCAGGTCTAGTGGTTCAGAACCCCTGAGATGGGACCCAACAATCTAGCCAAATAAGAGCCCTCCCGGGGTTTCTCATAAAAACCATTTGAATGGCACCTGGGTGGCTCAGTCGGTTGAGCCTCTGGCTCTTGGTTTCAGCTCAGGTCATGATCTCAGGGTCAGGGGATGGAATCCTGCTTCAGGCTCTCCACTCAGTGGAGAGTCTGCTTGAGATTGCCTCTGTCTCTGCCCCTTCCCCTGCTCCAGCATGCTCTCTCTCTCTCTCCTTTTCTCTAAAATAAATAAGTAAAATCTTCAAACAGGAAAATAAAGCGTGGCCCAAGAGCTCTCACTCCAAATGGATACAGAATAAGAACAGCTGTGAATGAGACTTGTAAACTGGATCTCTTCAGATGACTGTCCTTTTCTGTGTGATTTCTATAGGCTTATGTTAGTGTGAAACCCTAAGTGCATTTGCTGTGGGCAGATATATGACTTCTTCAGCACCTGGGAAACTGCAGAAAAAGTAGGATTGACCCCCATCACTTTCCAGGTTGGAGCACCCAATAGGCAGTCTGTTTATGCACATGTCTCTGTCATGTGTCAAGCAGGGGCAGGAAAAAAAAGTGATCTATAAATATATTTATATAAGTAAGTACATTTATAAAAATACACATTTTAGAGAAATAAACATATAGAACATATTTTTAAATCTATATTTTGGTAATGTTTTTTGAAAAGTCATTATTAGAGAAAAAAATTTTTGTCCTTCCTTGTATTTGTCACATGGCTTCATATTGTTCCTGGTTTAACTGCTGGGACTAGGGCATGAGATACAATCTCTCAATGCCTGAGGACTCACAGGATTTTAATCTGGCTTAGAATTCTCCACTTGTATATCTCCCAGGCATCTCAAATATCTAACAAATAAAACTCATTGTCTTCCCATGATTCTGCTTCTCTTTCTTCTGAGACCACAGGGTCAGTTCACGACATCAGCATCCACCTACCCACTCTAGACATCGTGGGGGTGGGGTATCCTCTATTCCTTCCCTCTCATCTTCCCCTATCAGATGTCTGTCAATCAGTTTGTCAATTCTGTCTTTCAAATACCTCCTAAGACTGTCTCTCCCTGACTATTCCAGAGCAACAACTAATTTTGCTCCGATCTTTACGATTTCATACCTGGACTTCCACAGCAGAGTCTTGTTGTGGTGCTATCTCCCACACGAGAGCCAAAGAGAGCTTTAGAAACAAAGGACCTGCTGATGTAACTTCCCAGGTTTAAACTTTTCAGTTGGCCATAGGTTTAGAATCCTCACCATGAGCCTACATGATCTGATCCTGATTAACCTTCCATTCACGGGTCAGCCTTGTCTGCATTCTGAGAACCCTGTACTTTAGCCTCACTCACCATTTCTAGAATCTCATGTCCTTCCTCCCCACCCTTCTGTCTGAACAGGTTGTGTTCTTTGCCCTGAGATGCTGCAAGCCCTTCTTCCTGCCCTGCCCCCAACACCCAGTGGTTAACTCTTATTTTTTCATGTCCCCATATCCTTTTAGTAGTTAAGAGCTTCCTTCTCTATATTCCCAAAGCGCCTGTACATAACTCCATTCCTGGTTATAGAACCTCACACTGAGTTAAAATTATCTGATTCCTGGGGTGTCTGGATGGCTCAGTTGATGAAGCCTCTGACTGTTGATTTTGGCTCAGGTCATGATCTCAAGGTTGTGGGATCCAGGCTTGTGTTGGGCTCTGCCCTCAGAGGGGAGACTGCTCAAGGATTCTCTTCCTTTCCCCCTGTCCTTCCCCCACCGTATGCCTTCTCTCTCTCTCTCTCTCTCTCTCTCTCTCTTAAATAAATAAATAAATCTTTAAAAAATTATCTGATTCCTGCAATGTAAGATAATTGAAAAAAGGGGGGCTGTCTTTTTCTTCTCTGCATCTACAATATTTACCATACGTTATATATATATTAAATAAAGGTTGAATACACGAATGTGTAAATAAGTAACTATGGCAAAGAGCGAATGGTAACAAGAAGTATCTCCTTTAAAGGCCAAATCAGGGGAATTTTAGTAGTACTTTCTAGAATGAAAGAAGATAGAGCTGAAAGGTTCTTAAACCCAGGCAAGTGTCCATAGCATCCTAATTTTGGTGTCCAGAAGTTACCAGATTTAATATAAATGTCCTCATTTATATAAGTCAGGTGATTCATATGTTGACAAGCATTCTATTTAATACCTCTGGAAAACAAAACTCTGTCCTAAATTTGAATGTAGAAGTATTTCAAATGCCCCTATACTTCATGTCTTTGACCTTTCTGTTAAAGCATTAATAAATATGTAGGAAATGTCTGTTACTAAATTGTTGCAATTTGAAATTCAGGATCAGTTTTCATAACTACAGTTGTTTTTCATGGATACCACCCATCAATGTTTTCTATCTGAAAATAACTATCTTATCCACCAATCTGTTCTTTCCCAGTTAACGTTTATTTCCATTGTTTTGCTATTGTTCTTGAAAATAATCAATAGAAAAATATTTTTAGAAGTTACCAAAGGTGGCAAAGCATGACAGTTAAAAATCAACTTAGCTTTTCAAAAAACTAACTTGGGGGGGCACCTGGGTGGCTCAGTTGGTTAAGCATCTACCTTAAGCTCATGTCATGATCTCGGGGTCCTGGGATCGAGCCCCACGTCAGGCTCCTTGCTCATTAGGGGAGTCTGTTTCTCCCTCTCCCTCTGCCCCTACACTTGGCTCATGCTCTCTCTCTCTCTCTTTCTCTCTCTCTCAAATGAATAAATAAAATCTTTAAAAAAAAACAAAGAACTGGTGTTGTTCTCTGATGTAGGAGGATGGGAAGTCTGAAGAAGCTTACTAGTGATTAGTGCTTGTATGTGTCGAGCGCGTACAATACCATGAATGTTTGACAATGGGCCTCATCAGTATTAGGTACTGGAACTTTGTAGACTAATTCAGAACTTTTTCTAAATTTCTGAGCTATTCTAGAATGACATGTTTAAAGTGCCTACGGTGTACCTGGCACATAGTAGGTAACTATCATTTACTAAGAGCTTCATGTGTGAAAGTCAATTAAGACCTTATTTCTAGCCTCTAAATATTTCATGAACAACAAAAAGAGTAGAGAAAACAAATCCCAATTATGCAGTCATAAATAATACTCATTTTTCATTCTTTCTGCTGAAAAGAGTTTACAATAAGCTTTTCACAAAAATACAAAAATATGACTTCTTTTTCCCCCCCAGAGAAAGGACAGGTAACTTTTAAATCCTCTGCTGATATTCTCACTACATTTCTTGTTTTTTATTCTGAATATATGCTGCCTCATAGCAGGCAGTGGACATTAAAAATTTGAAAGCCAAGATGATCATTTACTATGTCCCTGTTCCACATTTCAATCCAGTAACATGTACTACCTTTTCTTTTTGCCCTTGTCTCAGCTATCCAGAAAAGCTTTTTAAACAAAGCAGTTAATTCCTGCCATCTTTCTTCTTCATCTCACTCCACAAAAGGTATTTTCTAGAAAGGGAGCTCAGAGAGAGATGCAGGCTTGCTGGGCTGAGTTAAGTCTGAAGCAATGAATGAAATGGACCAGGATTCTTTCTTGAGGCTTCAGGATTATTCCACTTGTTTAATTAAAAGATTCTAATTCCATACTTGAACTAGATTCATAGAAAAGTAAAAAATTCATATATAAGTAATTTGGGGTTGTACATATCTATAGATCTCTGATATTCATCTCTTAGTAGAGAGTACATTTAATTGGGAATCAAAACATTTGTTGTTGGCCTTTCTTTTTCTTTTTTGAATATTCTCATCGTTAGTATAAGATCAGTACCTGACAAATATAAAAGCATATTATTCACCAAAAGAATTCTCTGCCTGGGAAAAATTAAAGCAAATGTTAACTCAAAGACTTGAGTTATTATTTTTAAAAGTCATTATCCTCATTACATGTGGTATGAAAGATGAAGGGCTTTAAAAAAAAAAACAAATGGATTTTTTGGCCACAATTTACTGATTTTTCAGATAAACAAACACTTGAGTACTGAATTTTGAAAGGGCTCCTCTAGGGGTGCCCGGGGTGGCTCAGCCAGTGAAGCATCTGCCTTTGGCTCAGGTCATGATCCTAAGTCTGCCTTTGGCTCAGGTCATGATCCTAGGGTTCTGGGATCAAGCCCCAAAGTAGGCTCTGTGAGTCTATGTCTACCTCTCCCTCTGCCCCTCCCCCATTGCTTGTGCTCTCTCTTTTTCAAATAAATTAATTAAAATCTTTTTAAAAAAAGACCTCCTTTAGCTGTAATTCGAAGAAATTCTTCTGTCAAGTCTAGAGTAGTGTCAGGCTCATTGTTTTTCCTTTTACAAATTCTTTTAAATTTTCCATTTATAAAGCAAGACTGTTTCCCCATGATTTTAGTAAAAAAAAAAAATGAAGTTTTTTTTTTTTTTTAAGTTGTGTTATGAATATCTTCTGTGTTAGAAAAGATCACCATTCTAAGATTGTATCTCCTATTCCAATCCTTCCTGGAGTGATTTTGTTCATTCTTTGTCTTGTGGGAGAGTGTTGGGTTTTCCTTCCTGTTTTCTGTAAATCCCATCACTGTCCTATTACTTTCTCAGCAGAAGCATCTTTCTTTCGAAACGCGTATCTGCTTCTTTATTTTAGCCTGGGGGTCCATGAGGAAGACCCCACTGTTTGTCCGCTGCGGATACCCAAGGCCAGGTTACCAGACGGATTACCAGATTACCAGATTACCAGATTACCTCGGCCGAGAGTGGCCAAGCACACAGGCAGCAGTCAACTCTTCAGGGCTCGTTCAAGGAAAAGAGCATGAACTTGTTCAAGGAAACAGCATGAACCATGAGATCCTGGCAAAAACTCTGTATTGTAGACCCATTTTTCTACAGAAACAAAACAAAGGCAATTCTGGTTCCATTATGGCGCTTGGTTTGTTAGAATTTAAAAAGTCCCATGTGTGACCAAGGGAGATAGTATCACCCTCTTAAAACAACCATGGTGTTCTTTTGAATTGGGTCAACAAATGTTCGCATGATGTCAGAACGCTCTAGAGAGAGAACACTAGAGGAGTCACTGGTATGTGTCATCTGTCGATAACTAGGAACAAAAATGTAATTCTGAATTGTTGTAAAACATTTAGCTACCTTAAATTGCAAAGAACAATGATGACAGCACAATGATTTATTTCATTAAAGTTTACTGTCAATAACTAGGTTAAACTAAATATGTATTAATGTTTTGGTCAAACAGTGTGACTATTTTTTTTTTTAGGGAAAGATTTTTAGGTCACATAGAAAATCATAATAAAAAAAAAAAAGAAAATCATAATAAAACCTTAATGTCGAACACAGCTGAAAACAAACAAGTCCTGAGCACCTGGGTGGCTCAATATGTTAAGCCTCTGCCTTTGGCTCAGGTCATGATCTCGGGATCATGGGATCGTGCTCCACGTTGGGCTCTCTGCTCAGCGGGGAGTCTGCTTCTCCCTCTCTCTGCCTGCCTCTCTGTCTACTTGTGATCTCTCTCTGTCAAAGGAATGAAGTCTTGAAAAAAACAAACAAAAAAAACAAACAAATCCTATCTTTGCTTTGGAGAATGCCAGAAACAAATGTGTGATAAGCCAAGTTATCATATATGGTCTTGCCCAATAGGCCTATCTGGAGTGGACTGCACTGCTTTGCAGAAAGAAATGAGGTGGACCCCCTTGTTGTCCAGGGGCTGATAAAGAATCAGCCTTCCCCCTAATTGTACCCATTTCTGTCCCCCGGGACCATCCCTAAACACTGCATCTCAAGACCAGTCTTTCCCCATGCTTTTGCCTATTCATGCTTCCCTGAGTATTCAGAACTTTGTCTCAACTCTTCTTTCCTCTTCTTGGAGCCCAGCCATCTGAACCTTATACCCTGGTGACAAACCGGATCGCCAAACCTCTGCTATTCCGATCAGGACAAAATGTTATGAGCCATGTTCTCAGGACTGAAAATATGTATCTCATTTGTGGAACAACCGTATCCCCCAGATTGTGATCAACATACGATCTTATTGTTGCCTCCCACAGCCCTTTAAAACTGATTGGTGGGGGGCACCTGGGTGGCTCAGTGGGTTAAGCCTCTGCTTTCGGCTCAGGTCATGATCTCAGGGTCCTGGGATCGAGCCCCGAGTCAGGATCTCTGCTCAGCGGGGAGCCTGCTTCCACCTCTCTATCTGCCTGCCTCTCTGCCTATTTGTGATCTCTGTCTGTCAAATAAATAAATAAAATCTTTAAAAAAAAACTGATTGGGGATCGAGGGGGGCTAATTTCCTCCAACCCTTATGAAGACAAATTATTAAAAACTTGGAACTAAGGCAAGAGGATGGTAATCTCTTCTTTCTGCATCAGACCCAAGTGTTGTCACAGACCCACCCAAGGATTACTTGATTTTCTGGGGGGAATAGGCCATTGTTTACTACCATTAATTAGGGTCCATACTTTGTGATAATGCATGTTCACTTTTAGACTTTTGCTCAGTAGTGATACAATTGATTTCTGTCTGATAGAAAAAAAAAAAAAACAGATTGAAAGGTTATGATTTTATTGCCCTGTAGGAGTTTAGTCATTTTAGTTTTTAATCTCTCAATTTTCCAATGTCCTATCCTCACTCACTTCCTATATTCAGTTTCCCAAATGCTCATTAACCTAGAATTAATATCCTTCTAACTTTCTCACCCAAGAGTTAAATAAATCATGAGACATGTTTATTCTGTGCTTATATGAGAGACATGTTTTTATCTTTTGACAATTATACTTTGCCTTCCTCAGTGAAGACTTGGCTGGCATATTTTTTCTGGCCAGAATCAGAAAATAAAGTCCTCTGGTTACTTTTGGAAAAACAATTTCAATCCAGCAACTAGAATGTCCAGTGTTTTATTTTTTGGTTTTTTTTTAGTTATCAAAACTGTGGACTCCTCTCCTCTAGCCTGGGTGAGCCTCAGGTTGGAATACTCCAGGAGGAAAAGGGAGTGTGGTCCTTGTACTCTGCTCTCTTTACACTCACCAGATGAGTTAGTTTTGGACCCCACCAGAGTTGAAGGTAAGTGGGGTGCATGGAGAGAAGTAAGGCGAACGGCCAAAGCTTGCTGGGCTCGGTGGCTTCATACTCTCAACCCAGGCCAACAGTCCATGCTGACAACATCTCTGTCAGCCTCTTCTCTCATGCAGATGCCTTGATGCGGGCAAGTGGAAATTGCTTGGATTCCTTTATCAGCCCCTGGACAACAAGGGGGTCCACCTCCTTTCTTTCTGCAAAACAGAGCTGTCCACTCCAGATAGCCCTAGTGGGCGAGACCCAATATAACCCAAGCCAATGCGCATCCTCTGCCCCACAAAACTCTGAGAATGTAGAGTTGTACAAGAGCAGCCCTCTCCTTCCTCCTTCAGTAAATGGTTAGCCCTTTCTCTCACTGTCTAGATTTCCTGAGTGGGGATCAGGGCCCTTTCAGAACCACCATAAGCTCTCTCATGTGCAAGTCAGGTGGTGGTACTCTGTCTCCAGATTTAGGGAATGCAGTTCTCTGAGTGGTCATCTTTAAGCTCATGGCTAGACACTTGCACCTCCTACCCAAGTAATCTCTTCACCAGTCCACCTCCTGCCCACTGTCTAAAGTCCTTCTGTGCTTTTCAATTGCCTATGGGGATCAGGCGCTGTGGAAAATTTCTCAGGTCCATTTCTTTTGTAAACCTGCTCATGGTAGTGGTAGTGTGGGGGACCGTCACATTTTTGCTTCGGTACTCTATTGCCTCATCCAAAACTGAGTTACAAAAACAATCTCATTCTAGTTTCCTGTTACATTTACATTTAAATTTACTGGAAATAACAAATATAGTGGTGGGTAGTTTAGACTTTGCAGGAAGGGAGTCTCTACCATGTCAGAAGAAACCTCGGAATTGAAACATATCCAACAGGAAATTATTTATTCAGTCCATGAGTAAAGTTGACTTTGAAATAAAGGCAGAAGCTTTATGAATGTGGCCATTATTGAGCAGTCATTGTTCACATTTTTCCTTCATACACGTATGGTAGATGTATGAGTGCATTAAAAATCTGTGTTTGTCATAGGTTTGGGATGATACATGCAACTCTACCTCCAGCTCCTCAAATCTCCTTTGGTATTTCTTTATTAATTCAACATCAGGCATTGTGCTGGGTGCTGGAATGTACAGTGGTGAACTAAACAAACATACTCCAACTCTCCAGAAGCTACAGGAAACTGTCAGATTTCATCACATCCTCATTTCTCTCTCCTTCTCCCTCACTTTTCACTTAAAGAGCTCTTATGTGACTAAATGGGTTTTCACTAGCTTCTGACTTTTTCCTCAATATACCCTTGCCTCTCGTACTATCTATTTTTTTGGGGAGTTGTGACTCTCACCCAGTGGACTAACCAAGGAAGGGATTAAATCTTTATATTCCTACCTTCACATCTTTGGGATTTTTTTTTAAAGATTTTATTTATTTATTTGACAGAGAGAGAGAGAGAGATAGATCACAAGTAGGCAGAGAGGCAGGCAGAGAGAGAGGGGGAAGCAGGCTCCCTGCTGAGCAGAGAGCCCGATGTGGGGCTTGATCCCAGGACCCTGAGATCATCACCTGAGCTGAAGGCAGAGGCTTAACCCACTGAGCCACCCAGGAGCCCCTCTTTGGGATTTTTTTTAAAAAAGATTTTATTTGGGGGGTGCCTGGGTGGCTCAGTGGTTTGGGCCGCTGCCTTCGGCTCAGGTCATGGTCTCGGGGTCCTGGGATCGAGCCCCGCATCGGGCTCTCTGCTCGGCGGGGAGCCTGCTTCCCTCTCACTCTCTCTGCCTGCCTCTCTGCCTGCTTGTGATCTCTCTCTGTCAAATAAATAAATAAAATCTCTAAAAAAAATAAATAAAAATAAAAAAAAAGATTTTATTTGTTTATTTGACAGACAGAGATCACAAGTATGCAGAGAGGCAGGGAGAGAGAAAGAGGGAGAAACAGGCTCCCTGTTGAGCAGAGAGCCCCATGCGGGGCTCCATCCCAGGACCCCGGGATCATGACCTGAGCCGAAGGCAGAGGCTTTAAGCCACTGAGCCACCCAGGCACCCCATCGTTGGGATTGTATTGGAGAAGTATTCTTTTTGGAAAACCTCGGTTTGAAGACCACCTCTTCTATATATTATTACCTTTATGATTTGGGCAATTTAATCTCTTTGAAACTTGGTTTCTTTATCCACATTTAGGACTAATACTGCCCAGTTTAAGTTATTATATTTACTGAGATGATGTCTTCACTGTGCTGACAGGAAATGGAAGTAGATATTCCTTAACTGGACTCCCTTAAGACCTTACTCTCTCTTCATGCTGTTTTTGAGGCAGCTCTCCCAATTTGGGCACAGGACTGAGGTTTATTATCAAAACGGTTTTGTCTTTGATGTTCTTAAAACTTAAAAAATACAAAAGTCATTCTTTGTTTTTACCATTCAGAGTCCATGATTACCCACCCTGGGGCTTCACATACTGAAATGAAGTCTACACTTTTTACTCACATTCTCAATGACTGCTTGAATAACTGTGCCACCGTACAGAAATGAACCAGACTACTGTGCTTTCTCTTCCATTCTCTCACTGTACCTCTTTCCTAATTATTGTTCAGAATGCTTGTGAAGATTCGCAAGTCTTTAGAGATCATTAAGTTGTTTCTTAGAATGGAACAAACAATATAGTTAGCTATTAATCACAAAGTTAGCCCATGATTTCTTCAATAAATACCATAGTTTTGACAATTTGTGACCAATCATTGACTAAGTGGTGTTTCTGTACGGGAAATAGAAAGTACTATGATATTCACGAAGCATTGTTTTATGGGCATGACACTTGATTGCCTCAAGACTTCCCAGTTTCAACCCCAAAGCATCATCAGACTCATAGATGTTAACTTCTACTGCACCCCTAGATTAGCATCAGATTGGTCCAGTTTTCAGCTTAGCTCTCATTTCTTCTTCTCTACCCAGTTCATCAAGAGTCACTGAGCCCTTTGTATGGGGAGCATTTGGACTCATGTACTCACCACAGGACTAATAAGAGATCAATGCCCTTGGGTACTGCTCTCTACAATTATAACTACAATTGAAACTACAATTATAACTGCTCTCACTGGTCTTTGGTGGAAACCAGATCCCTTATAAAAAGATAAATAGACAACTGTCAAAGGTATTAAGAGATCATCTAGGGTCAGCCTGATGTTTAATTTTTCTGATTTTTTTTAAATTATTGAAAGCTTTAAAAAATGAATGTGTAAGAATCATCTTTTAAAAAAAACACTAAAGATGGCTAGTCTAGTTAAAGCCAAGGTAAAGGATATAGAGGTCTACCCTGTCAGCCCTTCTTCATCTGAATTATTTCTGAAGACTCCATGTGCTGTGCAGGTCACCGTCTAAAAAGCGCTCATCTAGGTCAGCCCCTGGATTTTGCAGCAGAGGAAACAGGGGGCCAGATATGAAAAAACTTACCTAAGATCCCACAGTTATTAGTGGCAGATTTTCTGGGTTTTTTTGTTTTGTTTTGTTTTTAAAAGGTTTTATTTAGTTACTTGAGAGAGAGAGAGAGAGAATGAGAAAGAGCATGAGAGGAGAGAGGTCAGTGGGAGAAGCAGACTCCCTGCTGAGCAAGGAACCAGATGTGGGACTCGATTCTGGGACTCCACGATCATGACCTGAGTTGAAGGCAGTTGCTTAACCAACTGAGGCACCCAGGCACCCGATTTTCTGTTTTTGTTTTCTTATTGTTGTTTACACCATTCTGCCACTTTATATGATGACTAAATAGTACTAGGGAGCCAGCACAAAGATGAGGCAGTAAGGTGCCTAAGGTGTAAAATTTAAGGAGACACTCCCCCTCAGGTCTGTGCAAGAGCTGAGTCTGAACTTGCAATGGCTTGAGAACGACTGTTTCCTTAAATTTTGTGCCCTAGTTGCTTATTTGCCTTCCTAATCCCAATCCTGCCTCTGCTTATATTTAATATAGTAAACATAAGTAGTTACTTATATTTACAAACATGTCATATGCACCCTCAACCTCTTGTTGTTTCTTGCTCTCTTTGTCTTCCTCGTTAGACTGTGAATCTTAGAGAACAAGGGTGTTGTCTTTCATCCTTATAGTCCCAGTTCAGTTGAGTATATGGGAGAAAATGAGTAATTAATAATGTCTATGGAATGGACAGATGGGTGTTTAAATTTTGTCTTTTATGAGTCTTTTATTTATTTATTTATTTGACAGAGAGAGAGAGAGAGATCACACATAGGTGGAGAGGCAGGCAGAGAGAGGGCGGGGAGCAGGCTCCCTACTGAGCAGAGAGCCCTATGCGGGGCTCTCTGACCCGAGCTGAAGTCAGAGGCTTAACCCTCTGAGCCACCCAGGCGCCCCTTTATGAACCTTTCTTGACACCTTAAATTCACCCTGACTTCTCCACCCTCTGAATTCCTAACACGTTACCTGAATAACTTAATTCACATGGAATCATGTATGCTGACATAACTTTTTTATGTAACTCTTGTGTTTAATTTTCTAAATTTATAGCCAATTAGAGCTCAGGTAGTTAGAAGCAAAAGCCCGTTCATATTCTTTTTTTTTTTTTTAAAGACTTATTTATTTATTTCTTTATTTTTTCTTATTTATTTATTTATTTTACAGAGAGAGAGAGTGCGGAGAGGGGCAGAGGGAGGGGGAGAATCTGGGAGAATCTTAAGCAATCTCTGTGCTGAGCACAGAGCCCGACTCAGGGCTCAATCTCGCAAGCCTGAGATCATGACCTGAGCTGAAACCAAGAGTTAGAGGCTTAATTGAACTAGCCACCCAGGAACCCCAAGCCAATTAATAATCTTTTTTAATTTTCTCAGCAGCTAGCAGAGTATTCTGCACATTTGAGGCTTGTAGCAAATGGTTCTTCAATGTACGAATGAAGAATAAGTGAATTCATGAATAAATGAGTGAGTTGATCAATACTTTTTTCAGCATTTTCTCAGCTGAAAACAGGGTATATAAAATTTGGTAACTCTTTTGAAGTCCTAACTTGCCTACTAATCAATTAAGTGACCTTGCACAAATCATCTCACCATTTTGGCCTCAATGTCTTCAGATGCAAATGAGGAGGTGGCTTGTGTGATTCTGAAAATATCTCCAGCTCTAGAATCCTATGAATCTATGATTTTTAGAAATCTGCCATGCAAGATTAGGAGGCCAGGTATGAATTTTGCTACTGTGAATCCATGTGTCATCCTGACAGTGATTACCTGAATGTAGTTGATGGCCCAATTTTTCACTGCTTAGATAGTCCTGAAATTACGAACAGATTGTGTGTCAAACATTGATTTGTAATATACTGTGTCTTATGCTTCGACTACCTTTTGCGTTTTAGCTTGGAAACTAAAAATCCAATATATAGAACTAATACTACTTGAAGTACACATATTTGTATAGAGCATTATTTCTATAGGAAAATGCATTGTAATCTAATCTAGAACTTTAAGGACAAATCTCCAAAGGTTAGTGGATGGAGAAGGAAGAGAATCGAAAGGGACGAAGTGTTCCCAGGACTTTCACCATAGTACTCGAATAACGATCAAACATTGTACCTTCAAATTTCTATCTTGATTCAGAAAGTCATTAGCTTAGAAAAAGATCTTAGAAAAAGAAAAAATAAGTATTTTATTATTTTAAGAAGGTAAATAAATCTTTTAAAATAGTCAGTTATATCTGTATGTTCTCCTTAGTTATTTTTTCTTCTGTAAAATAAATGCAAGACTAAAAATGTCTTATTAGAAATTCTTTAGAATGGGGCATCTGGGTGGCTCAGTGGGTTGAGCATCTGACTCTTGATTTCTGCTCAGGTTATGATCTCAGGGTCATGAGATTGAGTCCTGTGTCTGGCTCTGCATGGGGTGTGGAGCCTGCCTAAGATTCTTCCTCCTCTCCCTCTGCCCACCACTCATACATGCGCTTTCATGCTCTCTTTCTCTAAAAAAAAAAAAAATCCTTAGAGAAATTCTTTTCTCACCTGCTTTTCCCATGATGGATTTAATTCAAGTTCCCTGTTAAAAAGCCACAGAGATTTCCTATGTAAATTTTGACCATATTTGATGACTAAATTAACCATGGGATGCAACTGTTATTTTCTTTTCGAAACTGTTTTTTCTTAAGAAAAAATATAGTTTCTTGAGGAAGTTTTTGGTGGTTAATTATAGACCCCATGACATCCTGGAATTCATTGTACACAATTATGGTTTAGGCATTTCAGTTCACAGCAATGGGCCAACCTTGAGCATACATTGCCATTTCTCTCTATATCCACATTTATCCAGGCCCTGGTTCACTTAATGAATTATCAGAGTGTAAAAAAGAGTGGAAGACTCTGTGGTAGGTCTGCCTGCTTTACTATTTTACTAGTCTCTTAGATACTGGTTCTTTCCAACTAGTTCCTATGGATTATGGTTGGCAGGTTAATATTTCTTTGAAAACAATTTCATCTTCATTATTCTTTAGTTTTATCCACTGTCTTTAGATCAAATCTGAGGATTTCAGTCATTATTTCAAGTCCTCTCTACCTCCATCATCAGGCTTTTCCATGTCTATTCAACATCATTTATCCTACCTTGCTGTCCCTTGGCCACAATCCACAGTAGCTAGTTCCCTGTCTTTGTGCTAGAACTTTGTGAGAGATAGGTGAGGCACTGGGCCTCGTTCTCCAGGGCCTGGCCTCCTTTTCCCTTTTGCTCAACATCTAGATTGACTGACCACTTCTCTGAGGTCACAGGACAATAATAATAGATGTAATAATGATGTCATTTATGAGGGAGTACTTACTACGTCAGGCACTAAATTATTTGATATGCCTCATCTCTGCTAAAACAATTAGGTAGATATGGGTATTATTATCTCCATTTTACAGACAAGAAAATCAAGGCTCCAAGAATGAAGACTTTTACACAGTCATACAGCTAACAGATGCCAGACCCAGGTGTTGGAAGAGGTCATTGAGAGGACATGGAATAGAGGTTCTGCCCACCATCGCCTGAGCCAGTTCAAAAACGCAGCCTGAGAAAGCAATGTGTTGTTGAGACTGTCTGGACTGTCTACGAGACTGAACCCACTTTAGGCAAAGATCTAAAAGTTCCAGTGTCTGTGCCACAAAGTTGACTCTTTAGTTTGGTAGATCAGAGACACACAAATCCTTCTCCTAAGAGGCATTGTGTGAGAAGTACTGGAAAAATCTGCCTAAGATGGAGTAGTTGTGCAAAGGTGCAGGAAGGCTTCTCGAAGCCATGATCAGTTTTCTTTGAGAGATACAGAGCCTTTTAATGTGTATCTGAACCTTTCAAATTTATGCGTAATTTTATTCTGACTTGCATCGTTTAGTTTATTTTTATTGGTCTTACTGTCAATTAGAGAAGTTTTTTAAAGAAAGGTTCATGTCTTCCACATCTGTATTTCCCAATATCACTTGGTGCAGTGTTACGTACACAGTAAATGATAAACACTTTGTGACGAATCATCTAAAAATAAGATTATTCATGAAAACTATCAGGGCAGGCTTCCTCACAGTTCATTTTACTTAACACCATTCTCTCTTAAATGTTCTTAGAGCAGCCTGTATTTTACCTTCATTGCGTTCATCAATTTTCAAATGTTCATTTCATGTGTGCCTTCTGTACTAGACTGTAAATCCCATGTAAATTCAAGGACTCTGTGTTTCCTGTATACCACTGAATCCCGGATACTTGCAAACTGTGCACATAGTAGGTGTTCAATAACTTTTGGTTGAATGAATGGAAAAGGCATCTCAAGGGACTCTTTCCAAGACCCTTCTTTGGCCTAGTGAGTTCAGGAAATTTGCAGATTATGCCTTCCACTTGGATATTCACAGTTACACATCAGCAAATGCAATCACCAAAAATCTTGCAGTAAAGAAATCTGTTTAAGATTGGTTGTGTAATTTCTTAAATTAAATTGACTGAAGATCCACTTCTCCCCCTTTTCCCTGAGAAACATCTGTTAATATTCTATGAAATCAGTATTGAGCAGACACTCTGAGGAAAGCCTTTCTTTTTTTTAATCTGGAAGGCAGCATCTGTCATACAATGTTGTTACAACTACAGATTCCAAGAAATGTACTCTCTTCTTGATCCTTTCCCAGCCAGACGGACTGCGAATTCTAAAATGTGGAAACCAGGATGATACTAACCTAAGGTAGCTTCCTTATCTAACAAAAGGGGGTGTTCTGTGCTATTATTCCTCAGCGTGAGACAACTGAGTGTTTTTATTCAAAATAGCCTGCCTGACTGAGAAGGATTATTTTACCTGTCTGTCTCCAACATTGAGCCGCAAGTTTCACATTTATTTAAAAGGACTGTGGGAGAACTAACTTCACAAGGTTCCCAGAGTAATAATAATAAGAATAAAAGTTGAAAACTAGGTCTTTGAAGACAGTTAAATGAATTGAAATTATTTTATATTTAAACATAATCAGTAGTTAAATTATTGACTATATAGGAAGGTGACAAGTATTATGAAAAGTACAGAGAAGGGAAAGTAGAAAGAATGTATGTCTATAAAGAGAGGTAGGGTGTAATCTTAAATAGATTGGTCGTGATGGACCTCACTGAGAAGGTGATCCCTGAGCAGGGATTTGAAGGCCTTGAGAGAGTTAACCATGTGGACATCTGGGAGAAGAACATTTTGGCCAGAAGGAATAATTAAAGTCTCTACATCAAGAATGTGTTTGTTGAGGAAAGAGGTTAGTGTGGCTGGGCACTGGGGCTTGGGGCACTGATCCTATAGGGACTTTGACCATGATAAAGACTTTGGCTTTCACTTGGAATGAGATTGGGAGCCACCGGAGGATTTCGAGCAAAGGGCTATTATGTCTGACTGATGTTTTAAAAGGATCACTCTGGTTAGGAGGATGAGAATGGCAGCAGGCTAATGAGTTAGGGGGTGATCGCTACTATATATGATGCAGGAGAACTAAGATCAGGGCTCATCTCAAATAGTAACAATGGAGTCAATGACAATGGATTAGATCTGGGTACTTCTTCTGAACACAGAGCACCAGGGTTATCAGGAAGTGTGTAAGAGGGAAGTCAAGGATGACTCTAAGACCTATCAACCTCAATTAGTCTTTATACCAGGTAGGTTATGTTATCCACTCTATTTTTAAGGTTGAGGACATTGAAGCCTACGGAGATATTTATGTGATTTAGCTAGTAAATAGCAGAACTGGGATTGGAACCCAGGGTTGTCTGAGTCCAAAGGCTGGGCTTCTTTACCACAATGCTGTATAGCCCCTGTAGGAATTGAGCTATTACCCTGAACTCTGGCCTTAGAGCTCCAAGAAACTGATTCCAGGTATGCATTCTTGGTCCTATTTTGAATGGTAGTTTCCATTAACATGTTTCCATGCCTTAAACCCTAGTTCATTAGTGACTCTATTCCCGCCGCCCAGCACCTTCTTTTCTTTTCTTTTTTTTTTTTTTTAGATTTTATTTGTTTATTTGAGAAGGAGTGGAAGCAGAGAGATCACAGAGGAAGAGGGAGAAGCGGCTCCTTGCTGAGCAGAGGGCACAATGTGGGGTTCCATCCCAGGACTCTGAGATCATGACCTGAGCCAAAGGCAGAAGCTTAATTGACAGACCACACAGGTGCCTCAGATCCTTTTCTTAGAGCCTCCTGCTTCTGAAGCCTGTTGCACAACTTTCTTAATCTCCCTGACCACCAAAACATCCATAATTGTCTTGATTTTTCCCCAGGCCTTGGACTGAGTTTGGACTTTCGCCCAAAGCTTTCCTTTTCCCATTAGCCAACCCTCACATTCCAGAGCTTTTTTCTAATGTTTGTCATCTTAGATTCACCTTAGAGTAACTGACTTGACCACTTTAAAGTTAAAACCATATGATTGGCCATGAGGAGCGGGGGGAGCATGTTATAGGGACAGCTGTACTGACAATGACATTCACGAGGTCTCCATATTTTTCCCAGTCATGGGAGGAGAGAAAGGCGTAATAACAGCAATCAGCATGAAGGCCTCCAGGCAGGACAGATTCTGATCTATTTGCCAGGGACACCTGGCCTCAAGGAAGTCTTCTCAGGTTTTACCTTCTCCAACCCAAGCTACTTAGTATCTTCTTAATATCCCTTTGCAGCTTCAAGCAAACTTGTAAGGATCTATCTAATTGTATTACCTCAGCAAACAACATTGAAATTCCTCCTAAAGAGGAAACTCCATATTAGGAACATCTTTTGATATGTGGTTGGGGCAGAAGATGAGTTCCCCAAGGGCTGAGCTGTCAACTGGCACCAGGTCTCAGAGAAAGTTGAGGCTGCCTAGCACAATGGAGAAAAAAAGAATCTGATGGTTCAGTGCAGAGGAGAAGAAAGGGCACAGCAGAGATGAGTAGAGGTGGAAAAAAGAAGACAAAGCCATCGAATGCAGGAGGGCTCAGTGTGATCCTTTTCATACAATACCACCACAGTCTATAATCACCACCAAAATCTCACCCTCAGAACCCTAGATGTGAGTGAGGTTTGCTGTGGGTCTAAAGAGAGGGTTAATTAGTTTTGGGTTAGGGTGCTCCTAGTGTAGGATAAAAGCACTCTGTCAAGGAGATAGAACCCAAGGGACACAGAAGGCAGGAGAGAGCTTTGGGCACCTTGTTCATAATAGCCCACAAGTGAATCCAATTTAAATGTTACCAACAGGGTGAATTAATAAACAAACTATGGTGTGTCTATTCATACAATAGAATACTACTCAGCAATAAAAAGTGAACTCCTGAGTTACTGATACATGAAACAACATGAATGAATCTGAAAATGTTTATGCGAATGAAATAAGCCTGGGGAAAAAGAATGCACTTTTGTACCACTCCTATTACATAAAATTTCAAGACATGAAAGCCCATCTATAGTGACAGAAAACACGTCAATGGTTGCTGAGAACCAGGGAAACTACAGAGGAATTACAAAGGTATGGGACAAAAAATTCTTGGTGATATAGCACATGGTCATTGTCTTGATTTTGAAGATGGTTTCATAGGTGTAATACCTGTGTCAGAACTTATCAAATTGTACGCTTTAAATATGTTCACTTTGTTGCATGACAATTATACCTCAAAAAGGCGGTTAAAAGAATTTTGAATCCCTTGAAGACTTAAACCATGACTCTTCTTTAATAGCTCTCTGAAATGCCTGGTAAAATGCCACATACTCTCTGGGGACTAAATATTTATTGCTAAATTTTTGGACTCAATAATAATTCAGCAATTTCCCTATGACCATAAGAATTAAGCATTTCCCTGATGATTAGAGTGGTTCAATTAAAATTGATTAACATTTATTAAGCTTCTCTTATTGAACCAAGAAAATATGAGGTGTGTTTTTTAAAGTTTTTATTTAAATTCCAGTTAGCATACAGTGTAATATTAGTTTCAGGTGTACAATTTAGTGATTCAATACTTCCATACATCACCTAGTGCTCATCACAATGCCCTCCTTCATCCCCATCACCTGTTGCACCCCCACCCCCACTTCCCCGCCAGTAACCATCAGTTTGTTCTCTATAGTTAAGGGTCTGTTTCTTGGTTTGCCTCTCTCTCTCTCTTTTTTTTTAAAGATTTATTTATTTATTTATTTGACAGACAAAGATCACAAGTAGGCAGAGAGACAGGCAGAGAGAGAAGAGGGAGCAGGCTCCCTGCCAAGCAGAGAGCCCGATGCGGGGTTCGATCCCAGGACTCTGGGATCATGACCTGAGCCGAAGGCCAAGGCTTTAACCCACTGAGCCACCCAGGTGCCCCTCTCTCTCTTTTTTAAACTTTGCTTGTTTGTTTTGTTCTTAAATTGCACATATGAATGGGGGCGCCTGGGTGGCTCAGTGGGTTAAGCCGCTGCCTTCGGCTCAGGTCATGGTCTCAGGGTCCTGGGATCGAGTCCCGCATCGGACTCTCTGCTCCACAGGGAGCCTGCTTCCCCCTCTCTCTCTGTCTGCTGCTCTACTTGTGATCTCTCTCTCTCTCTGTGTCAAATAAATAAAAAAAATATTTTAAAAAATTGCACATATGAATGAAATCATATGGCATTTGTCTTTTTCTGACTGACGTATTTTGATTAGCATAATACTCTCTAGCTCCGGCCATATTATTGTAAATGGCAATATTTCAATCTTTTTTATGGCTGAATAATATTCTGGTGTGTGTGTGTGTGTGTGTGTGTGTGTGTGTACACCACATCTATCCGTTCATCAATCAATGGACACTTGGACTGTTTCCAAAAATGGCTATTGTAGATAATGCTGCTATTAAATATCAGGGTGTCTATATTCCTTCAAATCAATATATTTGTATCCTTTGGGTAAATTCCCAGTATCCAGTACAATTGCTGGATCATAGGGTAGTTCTATTTTTAATGTTTTGAGGAATCTCCATACTGTTTTCCAGGTGGCTGCACCAGTTTGCATTCCCACCAAAAGTGCAAAAGGTTTCCCCTTTCTCCACACCCTCACCAACACCCCTTGTTTCTTGTGTTGTTGATTTTAGCCATTCTGACAGGTGTGAGGTGATGAGATGTGCTTTTGATGAGTTTATAATCAGGCTGATTTTAACATATCCATGGATACAGGTTCTTCCTATTTAACAACAAAACTCAGTAAACTCTATTAAAATTAAGAAATTTAGGGGAAAAAATGTAGTCAGACCAGTTTCGCACATCACACAAGTTAAACATTTGATTTTTATTTTCCCGGAAATTGTAATATTGTGTAATATTCAGGAAAGATTACCATCTGTTTCTTGTTGCTAATAACAAAAGTATTTACCATTTATTAAGCACAGGTAATACTTAATGCACCAAGCACTTTATAGAACCTTATTTAATCCTACAACAGCATTGCGGGAAATAGCTAATTAAGCATTCCTTTTAAATAGATGAGAAGCTAAGACTCAGAAATTAAGAAATTAATGATTATACCAAAGTCATACAAGCAAAGTTGTGGAAAGGAGATTTGAATATAAACCTGATTTCAAAGCACAGATTTTTATCTTTGTAGCCCCCAGTCTCTAGGATTGTCCTTGAAGGAATGTCCTGGGCTTGATAAGAATACTGCTAATTATTGTTAAACCAAAATGCAAATTCTGCAAAGACGATTAAACACAATACTGTGTTTCTTCATGATAAAGCTAGAAGCTACTGGAACTAGATACACACACACAGCCCTATAATTAAAACTTTTAGCATTAAGTAACACTTCTGTCCTTTGAAGTATTTTCTTATAAAAGCATATATTCTTAACTCTCTTCAATATACAGTTTATATCCAGGTTACTAAATAAAGTACCTTATATCACTGGAGATTTTTCTGGTTCTTATCTAAGGTTCCAATAGGTTTGGTTATTTTCAGTGTGACCTAGAAATTTCCCTACAGGCAAATGTGAGGCATCTGGTCTAATTATATGGGAAGTTCCTCTAATGTGACATTTCTCAAATATTTGCATTTCATGACTTTTTTTTTAAAGATTTTATTTATTTATTTGACAGAGAGAAATCACAAGAGAGGCAGGCAGAGAGAGAGGAAGGGAAGCAGGCTCCCCGCTGAGCAGAGAGCCCGATGCGGGACTCGATCCTAGGACCCTGAGATCATGACCTGAGCCGAAGGCAGTGGCTTAACCCACTGAGCCACCCAGGCACCCCACATTTCATGACTTCTGTCCACTCTTTCTCTTCTACTTTAAATGTTCTACATAGTGACAAACTTTCAATTTCTTAACCACGTGAAAAACAAACAAAACCTAGTTGCTTTAGGGAGGAACCGTACAAGTAGCTGCCCAGAGCACATAATAACAGTTTCCCATGTAATTACAGCACATCTTAAAGACCGAGAGAAAGTGAAGGGCAAAAAAGAGGTGGGAGACTAGCAGCCCCAGCCCTAAAATGTTAATGTGTTGATATATTTGTCTCCAATCTTTTAATTTTAAAATCCACTAATTATACTGTAGTTAAATGTTGTAACTACATCTGTACCCTTACTGATGCAATCCACCACTTTGCTTTACAAAAGTAACAAACGTGCTTACACTGATGATTCCTCTTTCCATCCATGTTTTCCCCATTCACCACACCTGTATGTTGTGATATATACGGTAGTGATTTGGATGGTTTTAGTGTTCATCATAACAGAAGGCATACTGTGTAACTCGCTTTTCCCCTGACTCAATATTGTTTTAAAGATTTATCTACACATATTCATGTGGCTATCTTAATTTTACCTACTCAATAGCTTGCCATTACATGCATATACCTTAGATTTTTAATGAGTCTTCTGTTTATAGGCAGTAAGGTTAATTCAACATTTTAATGTTAAAAAGAAAGCTTCCTTGTACACATTCCCTTATGCCTATATGTTAGATTCCCTCCAGCTTATAGAGAAGAATCAATCTAGAGATTGAAATTATGGTTTGTAAAATGGGTGTTTTTTTTAAATTTTTATTTTATTTTATTTTATTTATTTGACAGAGAGAAATCACAACTGGGCAGAGAGGCAGGTAGAGAGAGAGGAGGAAGCAGGCTCCCTGCAGAGCAGAGAGCCCGATGTGGGGCTCGATCCCAGGACCCTGGGATCATGACCTGAGCCGAAGGCAGAGGCTTTAACCCACTGAGCCACCCAGGCGCCCCAAAATGTGTGTTTTTATTTAAACCATTTCCCCCCAGCTTTACTGAGATACAATTAACATAGAATATCCTGTAAGTTTCAGGTGAACAACGGTTGGTTGGAGGCACTTGTATATCACAAAACGATTTCTACCGTGCTAGAGGAGATCATCTGGAGGACGTGACCTCTACTTGATCCTGGAGTTGGGCCCCGGCAATAGGTGGATCCTCAGCCCACCCCTGTCCTTGGAGCGCATGTTCCACCCACCACAGCCGGAGCTGTTTTCAAAGAGGAAGACTGGAGAGCAATGTGTTGTTGGGACTATCTGGACGTATACATGACTGGACGCTGTGAAGGCGTCTGTATAAACTTTTAAGATACTGGCGAGAAGGTGGAGAGATCTACTCGTCTTGCTGCCGTACAAGAGAAGTCTCAATATGTAAGTTCCCTTGCTTGTTAGACCTGCCACCCTCCAGTCTGAAGCAGTCAGCCTCTTTCTCCGCTCTCTGCTCTCTCCTTGCCCTCTGTGTTTGGGGCCAGTTTCAGATCTTACCCAGGAAGCTCCCCAGGTTTCAGTCCAATACACTGAGCTGTTAGCTAACACTTCCTTCACATCTCATAATGAACATTTCTTTTTGTGATAAGAGCATTTAAGATCTATTTCCTTAACAACTCTTGAATGAGTGGAAAAAAGAGGATGTAGAATTCATATATAGTGGAATATTATTCAGCCATGAGAAAAAAGGAAATCCAGTCACTTGTAACAACATGGATGGATCTTGAGGGAGTTACGCTAAGCGAAATGTCAGAGAAAGACAAACACTGCATGATATCACTTATCTGTGGAATCTAGAAAAGTCAAACTCACAGAAACAGAGTTGAACGATGATTACCAGTGACCAAGGAAGGGGGACATGGAGAGATGTTGGTCAAAAGGTACAGACTTCTAGTCAGAAGATGAGTAAGTTCTAGGGATCTGATGCACAGCATTGTGATATAGTTAATAACAATTATATACTTGAAAGTTGTTAAGTGAGTAGATCTCAAATGTCCACTCTTTGCCTGCTGGGGGTGCTCATCTCTGGACCAACTCCATTGGATTGCCATCCATACTTCTGGATGGATTTCCTTCCGGAAAGGCATGCTATAACTGGTGAGAGTTTGTCCTCTCCCTAGCTTTAGGTGGGAAAAGCTTGTCTTCTGGGCTGAGTGCTTCTAGAAGTTCCTTATTACCATGTGTCATATTAAATATTTATTCATTTATTTATTTTTGTCTCATTACTTAGAAGCCCTTTCCTTACAGCTATTTCTTGGCTCTCACTGTCTAAGATCCCAGGATACCTGAGGTTTTAAGTTGCACGCTTGGGACAAAATGCTGCCTTGTGAGGATTTAAAAAAATTTTTTTCAACTGCTTCATGTCTTTGAGGGGAATTAAAGCTTGAAATGTCCAGAACACTATCCTATTCAATAATTTGCAGACAATTATCTTATTTGGCTCTCCCAGCCTCCTGTGTCCCCAAGGCATGCCGGTTTAATGCCAGGGAGAGGGCACAGAAAGGGAGAAAACTGGCAGAGAGTGGAGTGTTTGTTTGGGGGTAATTAATGTCGCAATCAACTCAGGTTTCTGATGTGGCTTCTAGTCTGAAAGTGTAATTTGGAAAATGTCTGGCATGAGAGTACTTGACTTCTAAAATTATACCTAATGTAGACTAAACACCAATAAACCTATCAGAGGGGATTTAGCTTCCTAATGTAGGCACAACCTTGAATAAACAAACTTGATTGTGATTCTTTCAGTACTGTACTCAACTCACTTCTAGAGTCCCCTAGTTCCATTATAATTAATTATTTATTGAAACCCATCTGAAGAGCCATAAATGAAATCTTAGGTCTTCCTCAGGGGCCTCCCAAGCTAAATTCTGCTGGTTAATGTCCTGGTATTATTGGACAATGGATTGGTCTACAGTTCAAAAAAAACTCTGAAGTTTAGATGAATCATGAAAACCTTGAAAAGTGATTATCGTTTGTGTTAGCTCTAAGCCAAACCAAAGTTAGAATCATTTGTTTCTTAAGTATCTAATATTTTCCATGGTCCAGCTCTTAGGTTATATACTTCAGAGTATTAATATATGGATAAACTCTTGGTTTATTGATTAACGATTAGATTAATGATTAAATTGAAGGTTGCTTGCCTTCACAAAGGACCGACCCCCATTACTGGCTCTCTCTATACTTTCAGTGCCTGCCATAAACTACGCCACAGTGGAAGTTTTCATCAGCAGATGACTATCAAGCAATTCAGACTTCAAATTTTGCTCATTTTTGTCTTGGCATCTTACACGCTGCAAGCCACCGCAGAGCACTCTGGGACCTTGCTCCTGAAGGTCTGGTCTGGTTGAACAGCATCTCTGGCATCCCCTAAGAGCTTGTGCAGGCTACCGCCTGACTGCTGGATCAGAATCTGTATTTGAAACAAGATCTCTAGGTGATCTGAATGCACTTTCGAGTCTGAGACATATTGTGTCCATTGGCGAGTTGTGAAGGCTGTGAGAGCGCGGAGGTCTCTCTCCCTCCCCAGGTAGAAAACAAGGCCCAGGGGCTTATGACATTTACACAGTCACTAAGAAGCATGTAGCTGGTGCTGGTCCTGTCCTGTGTGTTGCTGACATCTTTTTTAGTTGTCTGTTCAGCAGATCATTCCCGTTCCTCTGTACGAGTCTCAGCCTTGCCTTCTTTGGGGGAGATACCATCTGCACTGCTAGTCAAATGAGGTTTCATCTCCCCTTGCACCCTGCCCCCAGCCCCAGGGATGTGACTAAGGTGGGTCAATCAGCTTCTGTCACTAGAGCGTGCAGTCTCCACTCGAGGCACACAGGGATATGTGGGGCTTGGTGTGGAAGCATCTTGTGGCCCCACTGCTGAGAAAGAGCTAGGAGCACCCTCCTGGTGCTCCAGCCCAGGAGATGAGCTGGTTCTCCTCATGGTAGAATTGTTTAGCACTTCCTTCCATTCCCTTCCTTAGACTTAAGCAATGTCCATTCTATTTTTTTTTTTTTTTTTTTTTTGGTAAAAAAGTATATACTCTTTCCAGAATTTCCAGGCACAAACCATTGTATGTTCTTTTTAACTTATGCAAATTGTATCATCCCACGGACACTAGTCAGCATCTTGTTCGTTCACTTAGTATAGGGTTATATTCTTTGTTGAGGGCCTTTGGGTCCAGCTGAATTTAAGAGTTCAGAATTTTTTGGATTTTATTTCATTTTAAATGTTTTTTCTTTTTTTTAAGATTTAATTTCTTTATTTGAGACAAAGCATGAACTGGGGAAGCAGCAGAAAGAGGGAGAAGGAGAAACAGACTCTTCGCTGAGCAAGGAGCCTCACTCAGGCCGATCCCAGGATCCTGGGATCATGACCTGAGACAAAGGCAGACGCTTAACCCACTGAGTCACTCCAGCGCCCCTCTTTTGGATTTTGGAGTCGTGATATAGTACGTACACTAAAAATCAAATGATGTAGCTGGTGTGGTTTGAGGCAGTACCTTGTAATTAAACACAGTAAATTGTTTTTGCGCTGGAAGGTGTGACTATTCTAGTCACACCCTATGAGGTCAGTTAAGTCTTACATGTTTTCATGTCAGGACAGATAAATATTTGCTATCAAGTGAGTTTAGGATTGGTCAGGTTTTGCCATTGAAGTTTTAAAAAGGACTTTTAGTTTCTAGAGTGTTTTAGATTTTGGAATTGTGGGTGAGAAATTGTAGAACCTAAAATATTATTGTGGAGCTATGATTTCCAAGTCAGTACTTATGTATAGATCTTTGTCACCTCTGTAGAAGTATTCTGTTGTATGGATGACACGGAATTTATTTAACCAGTCTTTCATATCTTTTAAAAAGATTTTATTTATTTATTTGAGAGTGAGAGTGTGCACACATGCACACATGAGTGGAAATAGGGGCAGAGGGGGAGGAAGAGGGAGCCTGGGCCCCATTTGGGGCTTGGATCTCATGACCCTGAGATCAAGACCCAAGCCAAAACCAAGAGTCCGAGGCTTACCTGACTGAGCCACCCAAGTGCCCCACCAGTCTTCTGTTGAAGGACATTTGGGATTTTCTGATTTCTGCTCTTACATGTAAGGTTGTAGTGATTATCCCTTGTGTTATTTTAATGTAATCCTATAGATTTGAAACACCAATTTAAATGACTGAACAGAGCCAATGCGAGGGAAAATGTTGCCCATTTTCTAGCCGTAACTGACTTCTCCCATTGCTGAAATACATTTATGTTGAAATTCTAAATCGAATGGTGGAAAATATCCCGGTACAATGGAAGGAGGGAAATAGCTCTGGGAGTTGGGACTCACATTCTAGTTCAGACCTCACCATTTAACATGGAAAGTCCGGAGTTTTTGGTACACAAGTCTCTCAGTCTTATGAAATAGAGAACTAAAACAAATGGCTTTTACCAATGCTGAGTTCCTCTGTGTGTAGGCCCTGCTCTCAGTACCTGAGAAATAGCAGAAATCCAAAACAGACAATCCCTGCTGGGATAGAGTTTCCATTTTAATGAGGAAGACCAACAATAAACATGATAATAAAGTATAATATTTGGTGTGTTAGATAGTGATACATGGTAAAGAGAAAGCTAATCAAGCAGGAAAAGCGGGGTTCCTGGGTGGCTCAGTTTTTAAGTGTCTGCCTTTGGCTCAGTTCATGATTCCAGGGTCCTGGGATCAAGCCCACATCGGGGGCTGTTCAGTGGGAAGGCTGCTTCTCCCCCTGCCTGCCTCTCACCATGCTTGCGTTCCCTCTCTCGCTGTCTCTCTCTCTCTTTCTGTCAAATAAATAAATAAATAAATAAAATCTTTTAAAAAGTAAAGCAGGAAAGGCTAATAGTATCTTATTTCATTATATGTGTATATTATTCCTTTGGAGGTTCTGTTCTCATGCTTCCAAATGGGAAGTTAGGTCATTAGTGTGAGTGAAGCAGACCTTGTAGGGACGGTATGAGGTGGGGGGACTGCCGTGTATCATTATAGTCCTTGTTTTACTTCTTGAGACTTAAAATGATGTCCACATATTAATTTGATAAAACATAACTATTTTTGTAAAGAAATAGGGGGAAATGTCTAATTTAGTCCTATAAGAAAATGTTTGCGATAAGGAGCGCCTGGGTGGCTCAGTTGTTTAGCATCTGCCTTGGGCTTGGGCCCTGATCCCAGGGTCCTTCTCAGTGGAAAGCCTGCTTCTCCCTCTCCCACTCCCCCTGCTTGTGTTCCCTCTCTGATTGTGACTCTCTGTCAAATAAATACACAAAATCTTTACCAAAAATATGTTTGAGATGAGTGAAGGGACAGAGCAACCACAGAGAGGAGGAAAGACCAGATTCGTGGTTGTGGTTCTAGAAGATGCCAAACATCAGAACAATCTATTGGGGATATGAATCATTTTCTGAGGCTCTTAAAATATGAGGAATATGAAAAGTGTGAAGCAACACTGTTGCATTTCAATAGGACTCTTATGAGGAAGGATTCATTTTTCTTAAAATTCTGAGTAGATTTTAGTGGTCCAGCAATGTTAATCACTGATATTTCTGCCTCTGAAATAGTCTCAGATAAATGGTTACTGACCTCTTTGGATGGAGGTTTTGAGGGGAAAATATCTTGAAGAGGAGTTCTTAGTGTCCGTCATAACTTGAAGGCTAGGACTGGAGCATCTCTCTTCCTCTCTTTCTCTCCCCTTCATCCTGTAGCAAGATGTGGGCTTCCATACCTCCCATTCTCAGTGAGGATCTTCTTTATTTTCCTGGGAATCTGTTCCCTTCTTCCTTCTTCTTCAATCATACTTACTTTTCTAAAATTCAGATCAAATTCCATTTTCTTGCTGAAACTTCCTTTGACCAATCCAATTGTTAATTATCTTCTCCTTTTCTTTAGTTCTTTCTATACCTGGAGAGATAAAAGACCCTGGTCTATTGCTGGGGATAGTGAAAAGGTTGGGATGTGCAGAATTGGGGAGAATTTATATGTGGAAAGCCCCTTACTGAAAAATTAAAAATTAAAAATTTGCATTTTAGTCACGACTCTGCCACTAACTGTACGGTATGATCAAGTTATAGAACTTGTCTGGCCCTTAGTTGGTTGGTCTTTGAAATTAGTGAGTCGAACTGGATGATCCACCCAGACACAGTGGATAAAATGAAAACATTCAGCTGTGTTTGGAAGGTAGGAAGAATATTGTTTGGGGAGCAGATATATTACACTGGTGGGTGGTGTGTGATTATGGATTGGCTCTGACTTGATGTTCCTTAGACACTATCCATTGTTGGAATCATTCCTTTCCTTTTTTTTTTTTTAAAGATTTTTATTTATTTATTTATTTGAGAGAGAGAGAGACAGAGATAGTGGACAGAGATAGCACAAGAAGGAGCAGAGGGAGAAACAGGCTCCCTGCTGAGCAGGGTTCTGGGTTCATGGCTCAATCCGGAGACCCTGAGATCATTACTGGGGCTGAAGGTGCCACCCAGGCACCCCATTCACCTTACTTTAGAGCAACCATCAACTTGCCTGGCCCGCTACTCAGCCCCAGATAAGAGGCCACTGTGCTAATTTTTGCTAGCCATGATCTTTGTCTTGGCCCATTCTTTATCCATATATATCATGACCTGCTTCCTCTCAGCTTTAAACCTACTTGTTCTTTCTTATTTTTCTATCTCTAACTCTCTCTTTAGCCTTCTCTCTCAGTATTATATTCCTGCCTATGAGTCGCTCTACACCTTGATGATAATTCAGATATTTTCAGATAATTCAGATATCGGCCCTGGATCTGATTCTATCTTGAGTATACCTTTCTCCTTGCTCTGGTGAAGAATACCATCAGACCTAAACTTTTTCTGAAACTCCGATCCAAGGAAATTACTCTCATTTTTTAGGTCCAGGTAATAACTTTGCTGCCGGTGTTGTCTTGATGGTAGCTCCTCCCTGTAAGGATTAGTGCTTTTTTCCTGTTGATTCTCCCAACAATCTTGTATAAGTCTGAGCTCTTATTAGATGCTTGTTTATTTCATACATTCCTGCTTCTCGGATCCTCATCTAGCTTAGTTTTTGTTGGAAGATCTTATGAAAACAAAAGGGTAAGGAGTAGACATTGATGAAGAAAAAAACTTTAAAGTGAAGAGCTGACTTGTTTCTTCTTTTATTTTTTCTTTGTTTTTCATTTTCTCCTCTTATTATGTTTAACATATTAATAGTTGTGTGACTACCCATATATTTGAATTTAATGGAAAATATTCTAGGTAATCACTCTGCTTTTTCTTTGATGGAATCGTATTATATCATTTTATTAATATTTATTAATTTTATATAATGTATTCACTAATTTCATATTAAATAATTTCATAATGGACAACAAGCCCTATTGTTTGGCTGACTAAAGCAAGGATCAGGTTTTGTTGTTAAGATAGAAACTCGTATGAACTAGTTTAGGTCAGAAACAAAAAAGTAAATCAGGGAATGAATGAATAAATAAACATAGAGGAAGTTATTGAACATTACTGAGGGTAATAATTATAGAGAGATGTCATCAGACACTAGACCTAGGAACCGAAAACTTCAAATCCAAAGTTATTTGCTCTGCCTTTCCTAGGATATTTGATCCCTTGGCTCTCCTTCTTTTGGCACATTTATACTATTTTCCCTTGATCTTATTATAGATTATTTTAGTATGCTGTGGCCTGCACCTGTTCACCCCAGCTTCTGTTTTGCCTGATTTCCTAGCTCTAGTGCTCATCAGAAACCTAGTGAAGTCCAGCTTCTAAACTGCAATTCTAAATTCCAAGAAGAGATTCTGATTGGCGTAGCTTCAGTCACATGTGAAGTCCTGTCCAATCAGCAGTGGCAAAGGAAGGACTGTACAGAGTACCACAAACATGGCTACAAATATGAGCACGGGCAGAGGCACAGGGGTGCAGTCATCCCAAAGGGCCCAAAAATGTTGGTACAGAGCAGGACTCAACACGTACTTATATTAATGTCAGGCTCTCAAGTAAAGTTTATACAAAACATACCTTTCCAACCTCTTTGATTTCTTTCTTGAATTATTGTAATTGCTAAAGCTAAAGATAGAATGTGGCTGATGTCTAAATATAGAAATAAACAGAATATCTGAAGGGCTCTTTGGAGATTTAGCCTGAAGGGCAATCACTTTCTAACTTAATAAGTATTTTAGATCTTGATTTAGCTGTCTCTCTTTGGGTGAAAATTTGTTTGATCCTGTCTTACCATTAGAAAAGTCTCAGCATGCAAATTTTATGCGTTCTGGTAAAGTTCAAATGCATTAGCTTTTGTTGACAGGTACTAATTTATAGGAGGAAGGCAAAGGAAAAATGGATTCAAACAATTGCTGTAAGTTCAGAAGTAATGCTAATTAATGGATTTTCTAATTGGTTTTCTTTTTTAACTTTTCCCCAAAGTCTGCTGATTAGTTATGATTGCTTTATTATAAGACTCTGGAGGGCATCTGAAAACATAATCACCTGGGGAAGTCTGGATTTGGGGGTTGATTTTATAAGATGTTAAAGCTGCTCTGCCCAATAGAAATGTAATGTGAGCTACACATGAAACTTCACATTTTCTAGTAGTTACATTAAAAAAAGTAAAAAGAAATCAACAAGATTAATTTTAATAATTTTATTTAAACTGATTCGCTAAAATATTTTTATTTCAACATGCAATCAACATAAAAATTAATAAGGTATTTTATACTTTTTTTGTTCTAAGTCTTTGAAATCCAATGTTTTATGCTTAGCGTAAATTTCAGCTAGATACTAATTTTTCAATAATTAATGACCAATAAAAACAAAATTATAACAATAATTGTTTAATAACAATAAAACAATTGTTTAATAACAATAACAATAAAACTGTGTTTAATGGAGAAATGTTTTATGCTTCTTCAGTTTTTAAATGTAAACTTAAATGAATTAAAAACAACTGAAAAAAATTCCATTTCTCAGTCTGCAGTCGCTCCACCAAAAGGACTCAATAGCTACCTGTGGCTGCTGGACATTGTATCAAACAGCACAGCTTTGGAGGGTGAGATTCATGAGGACTGAGAGCAGAGTTTTTCTTCTGCTAGTGGAGATTAGCCCAGGAGGGAAGTGTTAGGAACAGTCCCTCTCTGTCACTTCTCGAGTGTCCTTCAGAACACTGCTCCTAGGGGTGCCTGGGTGGCTCAGAGGGTTAAAGCCTCTGCCTTCAGCTCAGGTGGTGATCTCAGGGTACTGGGTCTCTGCTCAGCAGGGAGCCTGCTTCCTTCTCTCTCTCTCTCTCTGCCTGCCTCTCTCCCTGCCTCTCTGCCTGCTTGTGATCTCTGCCTGTCAAGTAAATAAATAAAATCTTAAAAAAAAAAAAAAAAGAGCACTGCTCCTAAGCCCTCACTCTTGACAGAAGTTCAAGTTGTCTCACCCTTACCCCTGCCACTGGCTCTTGTCAACCTGCTGCTTGCTGCCCCCTCCAAGACCAGCCTTATAGGGGTGGTCCTGCCCCGGGTCCTTACAGCACTGACACTGAAACCACATTCTGCGGTTTGTTCCTCAGAGCAAGAGTCCCTTGCCATCCCCATGATCTTACATGAACTTGACAAATGTCGTCAACTTGAAGATGAGCAGATTAAACACTCTGAGAACTGTTACAGTCAAGGGATCTGCTCTGCTTTGCTTAACCCAGTGTTTTCCAAACTTAGTTCACCCTAAGTCTTCTTTTGAAGAATAACATCCTAATTTACTGCTCTTCTGTGTGCGTTCTGCAGCATATGCCTTCCGAAATGCTCATCTGGTTGGTTGGATAGTGTCTGACTCCAACATCCTGTTCCTTTGACCATGCTTGGCTTTGGCATGTTTTTGGATGTCCCATTCTGATACCTACATCTGTTTTTGTTTTTGTTTTCCCCTGAACAACATCTGTTCCTTTTATTCTAGTATCAAAATCTTTTTTTTCCATGGGAGAATTCATTATACATGGGTCAGTTGTGACCTCTTCTTCATCTTCCTAGCCACAGTTGGGCCTTTGTAAAGACTGTGATTGCACATTCTCACCTTCTTCCTGGGCACATAGCTAGGCTGCATTTCCCTGCCTCTCTTGCCTTTAGGAGGGCCACACGACTAAAGTTGTACCAGTGGATTGTGAACAAAAATGAGGCATACACATTCTGAGCCAAGGCCTGAAGACAAGAGCATGCTTCTTCCATGCTCTCATTCCCTTTCCCAGAAGCTGGAACATGTGCTTGTCATCCAAGTTTGACCATACACACTCTAGGGGCTGGTGGAGAAACAAAATGCAAGAAAAGTAGATTCCTGAATGACGTTATGGAGCAGAGCCCTACTGGTGTGGCCTATCAGCTCTGGCTGAAACCTGGGAGTGAAGTATACCTCTATATTTTTGAAGGCACTGAATTATTTCTGAATCTTTTTGCTATGGAAATGTAGCACTCTAGCAAATATCATGCATGACTCAGGGTTAGCCAAAAAAAGCACCCCACTTTTACTGGCCAGGATGAGTGTTTTAGCAACTTGCATGAGATACGACCCAGATCATCCAAAGTCATTCTTTGAAAGTTTATGTCAAAGCTAGCTGGATTCTTTCTTTATATAATAGCAGTTAATTTAAAGGATATGTATCTATAAACATCTTTTTCAGCACCAGGAGAATGCCTGCTTGAGAGTGAAGCCAATTCTCAAGAAACAATATCAAGAAATGATGAGAGGGATGCCTGGGTGGCTTAGTTTGTTAAGCTCCCAACTCCTGATTTCAGCTCAGGTCATGATCTCAGGGTCATGAGATGCAGTGTCCTGTGGGGTTCTGTGCTGTGTGTGGAGACTGCTTAAGGCTCTCTATCTCCCTCTCCCTCTGCAAACTCCCTCCCCTACTGCTCTTAAAAAAAAAAAAAAAGAAAGAAATGTTGAGAAACAGAACCCCCAGATCCATGTAGGCTTCAAATAGGATCACCACTGAATTTTCCAATCATATGAAAAATAAGTTACCATTTTTGTTTAACTTAGTTTGAATTGGGCCAGTTAGTGTTACTTGTAATGAGTCCCAACAAGTAAATTACTAATTTCCTTCTCATTCTAACAGTCTGCCTTGCCATTAGACCATTTCTCTTATTTAAACTTTATGTGCCCATGCTTGCCTGCTGGAGAAGATCAAGGCAGATTTTGCTTAACCTGCAGAGGCAATTCAGGACACCAGCTGATCTTTGGAAAGGCAAGGGTGAAATAAAGTTAGAACATTCTATCATGAGAGTTCTATGTGTGCTAGAGGATGAGTCAGAGAATATCTACCTCATCGACTTGGAAAATTCAGATTCTTTTCAGCCATCTGCATTTTCCTTCCTCCCTGTGGAGGGATGCTGAAGCAGACCAGGGGGCTTCCTGGGTCAAAGGAGACATGGCTAGTTCCTAGATGAGCAAGGGCCCATTCAGATTAGAAAGACGTTTACTAGTCATGGGATGAGAGATGAGTTCTAGGATTTAGAACCTACATACTTGAGGAAGTTGAGGAAGCAAAGGTCTAGAAGGAGGAGCTGGAAATCAGCAGAAGAGCCATTAATCAGTCTTCTTGGTTCACGTGGCCCAATGGTTGGACTGCAGGTCTCCTGCCGCAGCGACCCCAGAACAGCAGAGCAGGGTACCAGCTGGCAGACTGAGTGGAGCCAAAACTATAATCAAAAGGAGGGTTTATGCTTCCTGAAAAATGTCAACGAAAAGTATCACCAGCAACAGTCATAGCTGTTAGGTCAGGCTCCAAAGGAAAGAGTGGAGAGATTCAACCAGTTAGCATGGAAGTTGGAGGTAAGGTCCTTCTCCCGGAATGTGGAGGTACCAAGGTAGTTCTAGATGACAAGGATTATTATTTAGAGACAGGGACATGCTGGGAAAGTATGCAGACTGAAATAAATCACTATTGAAATGGCATCAAGTGAAGCTGCCCATTCCAGCGAAGTTGTGTAATCTTTCATCATGTAAATAATTTTCATCTTTTTTTTTTAAAGATTTTTGTTTCTTTTTTGATAGAGAAAGAGGGACAGTGAGAGAGGGAACACAAGCAGGGAGGAGTGGAAGAGGGAGAAGTAGGCTTCCCACTGCACAGGGAGCCCAATGAGAGGCTCGATCCCAGGACCCTGGGATCATGACCTGAGCCGAAGGCAGAAGCTTTAACCCACTGAGCCACCCAGGCGCCCCCAAAGAGGGGGTTTTAAGTGGATCCTCCAATTCCCCAGCACACAGTGCTTTCTGACCCTGCCTATCATCCTGTTTCTTCCTTGCCATTGGGTTGGTAAAGACTTAGCATCTGGTTGCCTCTTCTTCTTCCCACCAGATTGTTCAGCAGTGATACTTCCCAAGCCCTAATTCACTCCTGTTGTTTCTCACTATTTCCTCTGGACCTAGACTTATTTAGGCTGCCCCAGACTCTTGGCAGGCCTGGTTCCCTGCTAAGCCCCAGCCCTTCCTATAGCCACAAGGGGCTCTCTCACCTCACCTGGGGAGGACAGTCTTCTTTCATGCTTACCGAAGGAGTACCCAACTGCTCCACATTGAAACCCTGGTTTTGTTAGTGACTTTCTTCCTGCAGGTAGCAGACTGCCTCTCAACTCAATGAGGGGATTTTCTGTGCTTGAGTATGAACTGAGTAGATCGATATCCTCACAGATAGCAGAGGAAAGCATATGCATTTGGTGCCAACAGACTAGCTTTTGTGTCTGTATTGTAGTAGTTAGGTAAAAAACACAAATAAACAAAATGCTTTGAATGATACTGGATCCGCCCCTAGACCTGGGTCATGATCCTGGAGTCCCAGGATTGAGTCCCTCCTTGGGTTCCCTGCTCAGCAGAGAGTCTGCTTCTCCCTCTGACCCTCCCTTGCTCTCATGCTCTCTCTCTCTCTCTCTTTCAAATAAATAAATAAAATCTTAAAAAAAAAAAAAAGATTAGAATATGAAAGAGAATTCAGGGGTGGGATTAGCCTTCCAAAGGCAGAGGTTCAACTGGGAAGGCAAAGAGTGGCATTTTGCTATCCTGGCAAATAATTTGAAACTTCTCCACATACATTTTATTTAAGCTAGACTAAAGACTGGATTTGAATCATAATTCTAGCGTTTATTAGCACTGTGGTTTTGAATACATCATTTCACCTCTCTAAATTGAATTTTCTTCATCTAGAAAATGGTAGGAATCATCCCTGCCTTTCAGGGTTGTTGTAAACATTCAGTGTTAGAACTAACACCTCTAAAGTGTCAGGCACACAGGAGCTTGTGATTAATAAATTGAAGCCTTTATTCCACTATTAAATTCTAGAGCCTCACTCTTGGCTCAGCAACTACTGAAACTTCATTATGACATTTAAGCAGACTTCAAAGAATTACAGAAGAGGAAGCTGACAACTATCAGTTCCAGAAGGTCTCTTGATATTACAAGCTTGGTTTTTGTTGAATGTGCAGAGTTTGGACTAGAATAGACTGCCCTAATGGAACAAATGCGGGGGGATGGGGGCGCAAAGCCCCATTTTGTAATGAACAGTCAGGACCTCACCTGAGCTAATAAGCTAAAGTCTAAGGATTGAAGATGGTTGAATCTTGGATCTGGGGTTCTGTCATCGATGCCTCTCAAGCATAATCATAGCGATTTCTTTCTCCACTTAGGACAATTAAGCAGATAAGTCCCTGAGGACTTCATGACCCTCTAGTATCTGCCCTGGAGGGCTACCTCTGGACTCCTTGCCAGGAAATAGTTTAAGCCACTGTTTTCTGAACCTTTATTACTAGCAAATCCCACATATAAGATGCATAGCTCTGGGATTCCCCCCCCCTTTTTTTCTGGATCTTATTCTTTTTTTTTTCTAATATTTTATTTATTTGACAGAGAGAAATCACAACTAGGCAGAGAGGCAGGCAGAGAGAGAGGAGGAAGCAGGCTCCCCGCGGAGCAGAGAGCCCGATGTGGGGCTCGATCCCAGGACCCCGAGATCATGACCTGAGCCGAAGGCAGAGGCTTTAACCCACTGAGCCACCCAGGCGCCCCTCTGGATCTTATTCTTAATTCTCAGTGTTCTAGAGACGAATTCCCCCATGTGGAAGAAATGCAACTGAGGCAACATCTGGATCCTAAAGACTGAAAAGGAACCAGGGGCTCTGTCACAGTCTCCCATGTCTATGTGGAACTCAGCAACTTTACACTGATGCAAATTCACCCAGTGTCAGATGAGCTGACCTCTGCCTTCAGAACCAAAGAGCCTGTAGCACAGATAAAAACGAAACTCTGAATTCAGCTAGCTTATTTGGGCATCATCTAACACGTGCAGACATTTGACAGTTTCCACAAAGCTTGGTAGCAGTATGGCTTTTGCTCATGTCTTTTATTACATCTTGATTTCATTGTCATTGAATCATAATGTTAATTTTCCTGACTCCTATTCAGTGAATCTTTATTGCTACGGACGTGGTGCTTTCACGTTTCCTTTATGTATTCTGTGATAATCCTGGGAGGTGTAGGTCATAATTATTTTAGTAGCATGCATATATGTGTATATATATATATATATATATATATATATATATACACACACACACACACATTTTGTGCCAGGCACACAGTTCTAAGCATTTTATTAACTCATTTGATTATATACCAGTCCTTTGGGGTAGTTCTTAGTAATATCATCATCCACTTTCTACAGGAGAGGAAATTCACATCTGGAGTTAGATTATCCAAGGTCACAACCAATAAGTGGTCGCACTTGGATTCAGATCCAAGCTGTCTGGCTGCACAGTTCACACCCTAACCACTATTCTATATTGTGGGCAATTTTAAAATAAAGCCAAAACTCAGTAAGTAAGTGAATTGGCCAAGGACCCACAGCTGTTAGCGAGTGGAACCACTATTCTAACTCAGGTTTTTGGATTCTAAGGTTCATATCCTATCTATTCCATGCTGCCTCCATCAACGATAAGGTGCGTGATTTTAAGCAAGTCCCTTGATTTTGTCAAGCCTCATTTTCCACCTGAAAAATGGGGAAAATAATTTCACAAAGGAGTTCTGGTATTAAGTACAATTAATTATATAAAATGTTTCACTCACTCCCTGGGACATAAATAAATGCTTAATAAATGTTAACTTGCCAGCTAACAGTTGGAATCCCAAGAAAGACTCTTTATTCTCAATGCTTGATAAGTAATAGGAACATGTTAACTCTGAGTATGTTAAGAACATGTTAACTCTGGAAAGGACAATATGTATAAAAAATTGATGGTTTTACATAATTTCTGTTCTCTAAACCCTGATAATTGCTTTTAGATTTGCTTTAGAACTTGTTTTGTCATGGAAATATGTCTAGTCAAGGGCAAAGAGATTATAGTGTAAGCCCTTAAAAACCCACTCCAGTTAAGGCTCTTTAAAAATATCTAGATCTTTGTGATCTGTGTCTATATACTGTCTTAAAATAGCATTCTTTTATTTCCAAATCAAAATTTTAAGGTGAGCTAAGGCTGGAACACACACAAAAAAACAATGTCTGTTGTCCTAACTTACTCTGTTTTCTCATTGTCTGTTGAAGCTTCTGTTGACAGAATCAATGAAAATTATCAGGTTAAGTATTAAGGCTCTTTTCTTTGTTCCTCTAAACAAAATTATGGTGTACTTGTCAGATTTCAAGGCTATGAGGGAACATAGTTTTAAAGTGCCCTAGATAATTGTACTACAGAAAGTAAAAGGTCTTACACAATAAAAAGTAAGCATCAAGAATATTTTGAACTCAAAATAGATAGGAATATTTTTATAATGTAGCTGGAAACAGATCAATAGAACAAGAATATTAATGGTTTTGGGATGATGATGTCCATTTCAATGCATATTTGGGGTTATATGTAATATTTTTTGCATTTACATGTCCATTCCTCTCCAAGTCTACTGCCATCATTCCAGCCCACCAACTCTTACCTACATGATGGCATTAACCTTTCGATCCTTAGCATTTACGTCACATTATACACCAACTGAACATATTGATTACCCACTGCCCTTAAGATGAAACCCAAACTGCTTACACTGCCATCAAGTGTACCATTATTGTGAGCATCATGCAAGATAATATAAATTGATTTGTAAATTCATTCATTCAATGTAAGTTGGCGATTTGCCAACTTACATTTTAGGCATGCAGATGGAGACCATGTTCCTTGCCCTCAAGGCAAAGTGTTCTCATCTTATAGAGGCGAGGACAGACAAGTAAAGCATCATTCATCGTGCAGTGTGGTAGTGGTGTAATAGAAGCAAAACAAGGATACTGAAGAACAGAGGAGAGGTACCAGTGTTTCCCACTTACCCCTATATTTCTTTATTCAAACCATTCGCTACATTGCTCTATTTGCAATTCTCCTACATAGGACGCACATTTCCATCTCTCTGACTTTGATGATATTGTGGGTTTTTTCATGCTCAGTCCCTTCGTTTTCTGTTTATCCATTCAACCAACATGGATTGAAAGTGTACGGCATGTTAGAGGTGTGCTACACACCACGGATCAGTGAATGAGAGCCTTGGCAGTGTCGCTTTTCCTACCCCTCCTGCTCCCTCAAAACCCCCTCTTTTCCTCGACCACTCAGGCCATGGTGATTGCCTTCTTGAGCTCTAGTAAACTTATTGGTGGTCACATGTCAAATCTTGTATCGTTATCTGGGTATCAGTCAGTATTTACTGGCTAATTTTTCCACAGTAATAAGAAATACAAATATCATGGGGAGACAAAAATTTTAGATTATTTTCTTTAAAATTTACATTGTTTTAATTTAATTTAATTTTATTTTAAAGATTTTATTTATTTATTTGATAGAGATCACAAGTAGGCAGAGAGGCAGGCATGGGCGGGGCAGGCTCCCTGCTGAGCAGAGAGCCCGATGGGGTCTCGATCCCAGGACCCTGAGATCATGACCTGGGCCGAAGGCAGAGGCTTTAACCCACTGAGCCATCCAGGCGCCCCATAAAATTTACATTGCCTGGAGTGTGGAGTGAGAATGATACGACTGACCTCCAAAATCTCCCAATATATTTGTTGTACAGTTGACTAAAAGAAGTTTTCTCTTTTTTTAAAGATTTTATTTATTTATTATAGAGAGAAAGAGAGAATCTCCAGCAGACTCTGTGCTGAGCTTAGAGCCTGACTTGGGGCTTGACCCCATGACCCTGAGATCATGACCTGAGCTGAAATCGAGTGGGATGCTTAACTGACTGAGCCACCCAGGCACCCAAAGTAAGGGAAGTTTTAAAAAAAGAGACCATGAATCTCTCTATGTATATGTTTTAAATAAAATTCAATGTTGAAGTCTCCCAAAATAAATCTGTCATAAGGTTCTCATATATTTCTGACATTATAGTCAAAGGATCATAAGCTAACTCCATTTTTTCCTTAGACACATTGTTTAGGTCAGGTCTACTCAGTGATTCACTTTATTTCAGCAATTTTTTTTAAACTGAGCATCTGCTATATGCTAGGCAGGGGGTTTGGAATGCAGATTCTACTTGCAAGGTGTTTACAGTAATTGGGGGTAACTATTATTAGTCATAAAATCTTGTATGTTATATTTTATGTGACAGGCATATCTACATTTATTTCAAATTCCTTCACACTTATATGTATGTACATGTATGTATATATATAGTATTATATATATAATACATATATATAGAGAATATATATAGTATATATGCAATATTATATATATAATACATATATAGAGAGAACCTCTCTTTTTAAATTTTTTTTTATTAACATATAATGTATTATTTGCCCCAGGGGTACAGGTCTGTGAATTGTCAGGCTTACACACTTTGCAGCACTCACCATAGCACATACCCTCCCCAGTGTCCATAACCCAATCACCTTTTCCATAACCCCCTCCCCCCTGGCAACCCTCAGTTTGTTTTGTGAGATTAAGAGTCTCTCATGGTTTGTCTCCCTCCCTATCCCATCTTGTTTCATTTTTTCCTTCCCTACTCCCCACAGCCCCCAACCCTGCCTCTCAAATTCCTCATATCAGAGATATCATATGATAATTGTCTTTATCTGATTGACTTATTTTGCTGAGCATAATACCCTGTAGTTCCATCCATGTCATTGCAAATGGCAAGATTTCATTTCTTTTGATGGCTGCATAGTATTCCACTGTGTGTGTGTGTGTGTGTGTGTGTGTGTGTGTGTGTGTGTGTGTATACACACACCACCTCTTCTTTATCCATTCATCTGTTGATGGACATCTAGGCTCTCTTCATAAGTTTGGCTATTGCAGACATTGCTGCTATAAACATTCAGGTGCACATGGCCCTTCTGATCAGTACTTTTGTATCTTTGGGGTAAATACCCAGTAGTGCAATTGCTGGGTCATAAGGTAACTCTATTTTCAACTTTTTGAGGAGCCTCCATGCTGTTTTCCAGAGTGGTTGCACCAGCTTACATTCCCATCAACAGTGCAGGAGCGTTCCCCTTTGAGAGAACCTCTCTTAAAAGTGCCTAGATCTGGGGCGCCTGGGTGGCTCAGTGGGTTAAAGCCTCTGCCTTCGGCTCAGGTCATGATCCTGGGGTTCTGGGATCGAGCCACGCATTGGACTCTCTGCTCGGTGGGGAGCCTGCTTCCTTCTCTCTCTCTGCCTGCCTCTCTGCCTACTTGTGATCTCTGTCTGTCAAATAAATAAAATCTTAAAAAAAAAAAAAGTGCCTAGATCTCTCTCTCTCTGCCTGCCTCTCTGCCTACTTGTGGTCTCTCTCTGTCAAATAAATAAATAAAATCTTAAAAAAAAAAAAAAGAAAGTGCCTAGAGATGTGAAATTTTAGAAGGTTAGTAAACTCCTTGAAGTCTGTCTTTGTATCCTGGGTTGAGAACCTCAGACATAGGCAAAAGCAGACTATGGCTTAGAAAATTTTGAATGTGCAGGATATTGTCCTGTCCAAGAGGTGGATGCCAGCTTTTTAAAATTAAAATGCCCTACAAATCCTTATTAAAATACAAATGGAGGGGCGCCTGGGTGGCTCAGTGGGTTAAGCCGCTGCCTTCGGCTCAGGTCATGATCTCAGGATCCTGGGATCGAGTCCACATCGGGCTCTCTGCTCAGCGGAGAGCCTGCTTCCCTTCCTCTCTCTCTGCCTGCCTCTCTGCCTACTTGTGATCTCTCTCTGTCAAATAAGTAAATAAAATCTTAAAAAAAAACAAACAAATGGAGCACCTAAGCTCTCTGTAGAGAATTCAACTGAATGTAAACAACTCAATGAATTAATCATTCATAAATATCCTGTTATAATACTTTATAAATCAGTACATAGAAATCATTTTTTTCCTGCAGCAAATCAGTGAGCAGTCATTGATAGACTCTTACAGTGTTGATGGAAAGCTCTCTCTCTTTAGGGCAGAGGTAACATCACCTGATAGGACTTTGAGAACTTGATTTATGGTTGGCTGTTTCACTCGCCCCTTTTGCATCAATTTCTCTGTATCAGATCTCAGCTGTGAATATCACATTGTTAGTTTTTTGTTTTTAATACCAGTGACCTCTTTCTAGAACTCTCCTTTCAGTACCAGCAGCTTGGTCTTGTTCTCTGATGTTATGCAAAACACATCTGCCTTTTAACTTGCCCAATGGAAACCTCATTTGCCACGTGCATTTGCCACCCTTTGATCCCTCTCTGCAGTGTTCTTTATCGGTATCAAAAAGCTGCAGCTGGCAGCTGGGCAAATTCTAAGGTGCCCAGCGCTGCTTTTGGCCCTGGACCCATAAAATTAAGTCAGTCACACAGCTGGTGGGTTTTTCTCGAACTGGACTGGTTTCCCCTTTCCTTCCTGAGTCATGTAAAGGACTGAATGAGAGCTTTATCTTTAAAATCATGAGTAACTTCCCCCAACTCCTAGCACACAGCAATTTAATCATCTATATGAGTTCCTTTTCAAATGTTATTGTTCAACTTTCCTTTTTGACAATTACCACAGTTTGAATCGTACGTTATATCCACGTGATGAATGAACACCTGTCTTCAGTGCTGCATCATGAGCATCACGTGTCAAGACGCAGGTGTAGATGGCTCAGTTCTAGTCCTAGCATCTAGCGTGGTGCCTGGCATAGGCTGGTAAGTGATAGTTCAAATGTCTTGAATGAATGGAACCATGCCCAGACTCTCTGGAGTTTCTTCTCTGGAACTGTCTTCAGAGCAGTTGACCTGCAGTAAGAGAATGGTTTCTGGATTTTGTTGAGGAACGTCAGAGCATCTGGGTCTGCCTGTGTTTTCCTTTCTCTTCTCTTACTGTACTCAGCTCCCCTCAGCTGGCCTCCTTTCTCTCTCCTGTCGGTGCAATTGAAGCCCCTATGGGAGGCTGTACCACATGACTTCAGGGACCCTGGGACAGGCTGAGGGATGGAAGCAAAACAAAGCCTTGACCGAAATACTCATCACACTGGCTGAATTCCTCTGGGTGCTGTTTACCTGCTGTCACTGCCGTGAAAACCTTGAATGGGTGCAACTATCCAATTACTGGAAGTGTGCATTGCTGAAAGTCTGGGCTCATTATAACCGAGGTGGTTTAAACAGAGTCAATGGTGTTAATAGTGATTAGTGGTGATGTAGGGAGGGGCTGAATTTATGCAGGACTGTAACTGTCTTCTTGTAGATTTCTGTAATGTTTTAATGTTTTATTGTAATATTTTATTTTTACACTGAGGTTATGTTTACTTTAGTAATTAAAAGAAAAGACATACAATGAAGTTATTTTATTTTTTAAAAGATTTTATTTATTTATTTGATAGATCATGTGGGAGAAGCAGGCTCCCCACTGAACAGGGAGCCCAACACAGGGCTTAATACCAGAATCCCAGGATCATGACCTGAGCCAAAGTCAGATGCTTAACAGACTGAACCACCTAGGCACCCCTACAATGAATATTTCTAAGTGTCCTAGGAAAATGATGCCCTTGTGAAGTCATGAAAATGATATCATTCTCAGGAATTTACCAATTTAAAAAGCTTCAAAAGCACAATGTAAAGTGAAATACATTTATAATAAAGTATAATATACAGAGAAAGTTATTCAACTGATAATAAAATCACCTAGAACTAATTTATTTTGATATCCATACCTAAAGTCACATGCTGTACTGGCCCAGAGAGGACTCAGAGCCAGGGAGCTCCAGATGCCCCTGTAAGACTTGCAGCTTAGCAAACTTGACGTGCCTCAGTCTTCTCATCTGTAAAACCAGGGCAGTCCTGGTTCTTCTAGAGTCTGAAGCCTGCCCATGAGGCTTAGCGCACAGTCAGGCTGGGTCACTGTTATTGCTGCTCTTGTTCTGTCTTTCAAAGAATCTACGTATACACTGTGAGCGATCTCAACATGTGAACACCCTGCTTATCTCGTGGAGCTTATTGTTCATATACGCAATTTATAGTTAAGAAAAATAATTATAATCTGCTTGATATCTAGGAAGTTTCTCCTCCCATGTTATATTCCCCCATTATTAATGAGTACTTGAATATAATTAAGTGTGGAGTCTACAGACACCTGGGCAAAGGAATAATACAGAGGGTGGTCATGGGCCCAGAGAAAATGTGGTGGTCTGGTCTGATGGCAGTGATGACGGTAGAGGTTACATACTCGCTCTGCTGCATGGGTACTAGCTGTGTGATCTTGGACAGATCACTCAACCTCTCTGAGCCCCTTTACTCACATCTGAGGTAAAGATACTATCTACTTCACTCGCTGGTTGTGGAATAATGTATGTACAATGCTTTGTGAACATTTTAGGGTTAAATTTAGTGTGCTAGTTCCCCCTTAGGAACCATGTACCACGTGTGTTTCCCTGTGTTCCTCATCCCCATGTTTCCTTCCACATCCTCTCTGAAACTTTCCCTCCTTGTCCGTATTCCCTTTGACGTATCTATTTCAGCTCCTACACAGGGCGGGCTGTCATTTGTTGGTATAATTTGTCCCCAGATTTCTTTCTCACTAGTCCTGCCACTCGTTTGAGGCACTGAAAGCCAGGGAGGGAAAATGGTTTAAATATACTGAAACACAGGGGGCACCTGAGTGGCTCAGTGGGTTAAGCCTCTGCTTTCGGCTCAGGTCATGATCTCAGAGTCCTGGGATCAAGCCCCGCATCGGGCTCTCTGCTCAGCAGGTAGATGCTTCCCCCTGCCCCTGCCTGCCTCTCTGTCTACTTGTGATCTCTATCTGTCAAATAAATAAAAAAAAATCTTAAAAAAAAAAATAGACTGAAACACAGCTTAAAGCCAGCTGACTATAGCTGGGAAATAATTGTGGCGCACGACTACTTCTCCATGAGCTAGAAGCAATTGCATCCTTTTTAAGAGAAAGCAACATGCAGAAATGGGTTCCGAAGAATCACAGAAATCCACAGGTTTTGCAGTACTGGCTTTAGTTTCAGCATTCAGGAAAAATTTGCTCAACAGTTGTAATGCCAGGTAGAAGGATCAGAAAAAGAAAACCATGAGTCATCTGTGCCTCTCAGGATCTTATCTTCAGGTGTAATACTTAGAGACACAAATCCACATTTGTAGGAAGAGCTGATAGTAGCGTATCCATACATGTACACACACACACACACACACACACACACACACACACACACTGTCTGAAAACAAGGCAATGCAATCACTTTGAGCTATCTTTGAGGGCTACAAGCATTGTTTAACTTCTTAACCCTGTGGTTTACTTAGTAGGCAGATAATACAAGTAGTATTCGAAGCTAAAATGCAAAAGAATATTTAAAAATAGAAAACACTTTGAAATCTTATACAGCTTTTTCTTTAAAAAAAAGGATTTTATTTGTTTTAGAGAGAGAGAGAGCATAAGCTGGGGAAGGTTCATATGTTTTTCTCTGTATCTCCTTTATTAGCCCTAGAGAGGGAAATGACCTGGGGCCTTCAAAGGCCCGGGATGCATGCCACTTGTGACTTGTCCCGTGGTTTGTGAGTTCCCCTTAATGATCTTCCTCTTTTCAGGAGATATTTAGAAATCTGTCACTTGTAAATTGAAAATCCTTGTGGGAATAAGTACAGTAGCGATCAGAATCCAGGCTAAAAAAAGATAAGCATGTCTGGCCAGGAAAACGAGCTATGTGAGAGGTAAAGATTGTATTAGTGAAAGGAAGGAATGATGGAAGACTTCTCTCAGCGATAATGGAAATGGGTCAAGTACCACAGTATTGGCTTAATTCACTGCTTGGCTGGAGCTATAGACAGCTGGTTAAAGGTTGAGCCCATCACAACTGCTGGAAAAATAGCTCTGTTGGATTATTTTCTGCTCACCTGGGTTAGTATTGCAAAAAATAACCATTAATGTGAGGTATAATTTCCAAGAAACGCTTCAGAAGTCCTGGGGCGGGGTTGGGGGGATAAGGGGTAGGGAGCAAAATATACAGAGTCCTAATGCTCCAGGGATCAAAATGGAAAGCAAAGACTAAGAGCAGTTGCTCCCTAAAATGCTATTATCATCCAGGGTCATTTTTTCTTTTCTTGGTTAGTGAGCTGGTCCGTTATGACACATTGTTGCTCCCAGTGTGTTCGCGTTGATTTGAGTCTGGGTGTCTAGAGTTCATACTCTCTGCTTCTTGCCACTTAGTTACTTTTTGCCTGTGACAATAGAGGGGAAAGTCAAAATCAGCAATTTTTTTTTTCTTGTTAGCAAGCAACACTTGTAAATGTTTGAGAGGAGGAGGGGCTAACTGACAATTACGGTTTTTCTAATTATATCTTGAGTATCCCTGTCAATATATTTCCCAGTTACCGTGGATCATTGCAAACTAGTGGATCATTATTAAGCGATGCTTTTAGTTTTCAAGTTTGGATGTCTTCAGCAGAAACCTCCGTGCTACCTGCTTCTGTAGACATTCGCTGTGGAGGTCCTGCCAAGAGCAACTTGACGGTGGGAGGAGGTTGAGATGCCAAACTATGACTGCGTACGAGGCAACGTTTGGTCAGCGTGTTGGGCTGGGTGTCCCCGACTATTCTCCCAGAAGGGCTTCTTTATAAGAGTCCTGGGTGTGTCCCGGCCACTGCTCCGTGACATCTGAGACTACTTCCTAGTACTTCAGAGGATTACACAATCCTGAGAATAGTCTCAAAACAAAACTTATATTAACCTTATTTTTGCGGGCAGGCCCCCCTGTCTTGTAGTACCCCCTCCCCCCACCCTTTGACATAGGGAGAAATGAAAGGTGACTGTCACCACGTGAAAAGTCAATTTTATTTTTCCTTCTATACCATAGAAACCATAGGTCAGAGACCTACAATGTGTCTGCTACTGTATGCATGGGAGGGACACAGTAAACCTATTCAAGGAGTATATGAATGAAGTAACTGAAGCTATGAAAAATCCAGATTATATGGCCCAGGTCATATTAATCTAGTTTCTAGACCAAAAGTCTTTATTCTTTCCCATACACTATCCTTGTTCTCTAGCTCCTTAATTTCATCTTGACGAATTTTTGTATATCCCACGGTGTAGTAGGAGAAACCCAGGGTCAAAGACGCAAATTTTAACAATTGCTGGGGGTAAACCGCATGACTGCTCTGGGTCTCGTATACTTTATTTATGGCTAGAGTGTAGTAGTTAATATTTATGGCCTACTTACTCTATGGCAGACCTTGTTAGGCTCACCCTCTTGACAGTCTATACCTGTGTCATAGGTCTAATTACACCTTTCATACAGAGGAGGAATAAGACAGGGAGATTAATAGTTTGTGCAAATTCACAGAGCTAAAATTCTGGGATCATGGTACAAATGTAGGCTGTCTGACACTAGTCTGAAACATGGACCCTTAACCACTGTCCTAAACAGTTTTTATAAGACAAATTCATGGCTGCTTCCAGCTCTCCAGTCTATGGCTGTATAGCTGCAGACATTCTTATCTTGATGACTTCTTTTGATTCCCTAACCCTTCATTTTAAAAGACTTTTCCCTGTAGGGGCGCCTGGGTGACTCAGCCGGTTAAGCGTCTGCCTTCAGGTCAAGTCATCATCTCAGGGTCCTGGGTTTAAGTCCCATGTCGGGCTCCCTGCTGGATGGGGTGTCTGCTTCTCCCTCTGCCTCTCCCCCATTTATTCTTCTTTCTTGCTTGCTCACTCTCTCTCATATAAATAAATAAAATATTTTTTAAAAAAAACTTTTGCTTGCAATTATTAATAAACTGGGTAATCCTCTACAATTAGAATAATTCTCTACTGATTAATACTGGTATTCCTCTTACATGTTTGTTCTATTATCCCATAGTCCTTGTCTAGCATAATTTACCATCTTTTCCAAAAGACTTACTCAAGTCAAGTATTATGTGTACTGTCATTCTCCATTTGCAGTACCCCTTGTAAAAAAGATAATGCTCCCACCTTTTAAAAAATACTGTAGCCCAAAATGTAGTTTTGTGTCATACCAGGAGGCTCCATCAGAAGTCTTTTCACAATAACAAGTTCTGATGCTGCAACATTGGATTATGTTGTAAATGGGAGCAGGAAACACCGGGAACAGGTGATCCTTTAAAAAACAGCAATTCCGTGTCTGCTCCGTCTGTGTTAAAGCCATAAGAACAAAAGCAAACAAAAACTAAAAGTCTATCCAAACCAAATATTTATTCCTTCCCCTTGGTGAATGTAAATATGCTAATTAACATTTTAAATATTGAGGGTTCTGGGCAAAATAATAATTTATATTAAATTACCATAGACATCTGGCCTTTATGTCCAGAATAAGTAAAATTGTCTAATTAGGACAGAAATACAGATAAATACTAGAAGAAGAAAATGGTATAACACATAAATAGATACTGGAAATTTTTATCTTTGTCCAACTAGATGTTCAGTATCATTTATTGAAATTCCTTTGTGCTCTTTATTAAACATTTGAACATGGTTTCTTATAGTTAGGGTGTTTATTTTAATGACTCAAAAATGATGGAAATGTATATAACTACGTCCACAAATACACTATAATCTTTCTTCTGATTTTTTATAAATACTTTATTTTTAAATAATCTCTACACCCAGTGTGGAGCTTGAACTCACAACTCCAAGATCAAGAGATGCACGCTCTAGCGATGAAGCCGACCATTGTCCCAATTCCTTTTCGTTATTGTTCATTTTGCTAAAATGCTGCCCCTTTCTAGAAGCATATATTAAGTCAATGAATTTATGAAGATAAAGTAAAAATGCTAGAGCATTTACATTTTATAAAAAAGCTTTAGAAAATAAATAATATTTTTCATATTCAGTATTTGTCCTCATTCACTATTTATCACCTAAAAAATTATGAGAAACTGGCAAGCTTACCTAATTAGTTTCCAAATATTTAATACTGTTTAAAACTGGTCTCTCTCTCTTTTTTTTTTCCTGAAGCATCTGATAACGTAGTATAAGGAAAACATTGGAGAAAATTGTTTTAAAAGACTTTTAAAAGACCCTGAGCTATTGGAATAAAAGAAGAGCTTATCTGAGACTTAACTTCATATTTTCTGAAAGACTTTAATCCATACCTAGAATGATTCTTTTAGTAGGAGTGATGTTTACCAGCTTCAGGAGTTGAAGAGGAGAGCTGAGCGATGCTCCTCAAATACTGGCCAAGTTGAAGAGAACAATTTGAAAGATCCAAGATTCAAAGGGTCAAAATGTTTTAAAAGAAAATCTGTATTGAAGTGAATATATTTCCCTACATAATTTTCCTGCTTCTGTGTTTTCTGACATTGCTTACCTGCCTCACTCTTGGTATTTCTGAATTCTTTCCAGTCATTGCTTCACTGGGAAGAAATCCCTCTTCTTGTAGGCTACTCTATTGAAGTTTTGTTGAAAACAAACAAGAAGAGAATGAAGAAATGAAAAACAGACTGATCATCGTCAGAACTGTTGGCTCTAATACATGACATGACGTGGTTTTCAGGTTGGGCTGGGGTGGGGTTGAGGTGGGATTCAGATACTTCCTTACGGCCCTGTAAGTAGAATGTCCCTAGTACGATGATTTCCTGCTTGTTGGAAGGCGGCCCCTAGGCCTGTTCAGAAAAGAAGGATCCTACATTCCTGAAGGCTGTGATCACATGTTCCCCTCCCTTGATGTGTTCGTCTTAGATTTAGATGGCTCAGACTGGTTGTTCATAGGCCGGTACCTACAGCCCTGAATTCTGAAGTCTTACTTTTACTTGTCTGCTCCGTAATAGCCGAATCATGAATCATGTACATCCTGCTAGTCCAGTAGTGTGTGTGTGTGTGTGTGTGTGTGTGTGTGTGTGTGTGTGTGTGTGTGAGGGGGGACATAAGCATACTAGCACAATGTAAGGGCTCTGTAGGGAGTGGTGATCAAGACAGATGAGCACTCTGCTCATAGGGACCTTATGCTCTGTGACAAGGTTGAGGTGAAAATAAAGAAATGAATAAAGAAGGGAGAGAAGGAAAGGAAAGAAGGAGGGAAGGAAAAGAAAGAAAGGAAAATACAGGATATGATAAGTGGCAGGGGGATGGGCTGGAAAGGTATTAGTGAGCCAGACTATTGTAGATCTAATGGTCAGGAAAGGTCTCCTGCAGGAGGCAGAACTCAAGTAAATGATAAGAAATATGCAGGGATGCAAAGAACAATCAGAAGATATTTCAAGCAGAGGGAAAAACTAATGCAAAGGCCCCCTAGACTGGAAGAATCTCAGTGTGTTTGAGGAATATTTCTTTTCTATTTTTTTTTAAGATTTTATTTATTTATTTGACAGAGAGAGATCACAAGTAGACAGAGAGGCAGGCAGAGAGAGAGAGAGGGAAGCAGGCTCCCTACTGAGCAGAGAGCCCGATGCGGGACTCGATCCCAGGACCCCGAGATCATGACCTGAGCCGAAGGCAGCGGCTTAACCCACTGAGCCACCCAGGCGCCCCAGAATATTTCTTTTTTTAGAGTTTTAAAAAAATATGTATTTTATTTATTTATTTATTTACTTACTTACTTACTTATTTATTATTATGTTCAGTTAGCCAACAATGAGGAATATTTCTGTGGCTGGAATGGAGTGGGTGAGGGAAGAGTAGTCAGAGATGAGAGGGGACAAATCATGGAGTGTTTGGCCAACAAACGCTAGGAGTTCAGTTTTTATTCTAAATGTGATAGAAAGTCATCCAGGGCTTTTCAGTTAGGATAGAGGATAACTTGATTTAATATGCATTTTTAAAAGATCACACACTGATGTACATTTTAAAAATTTTATTTCTTTGACAGAGAGAGAGACAGTGAGAGAGGGAACACAAGCAGGGGGAGGGGTGGAGGGAGAAGCAGGCTTCCCATTGAGCAGACTCAATCCTAGAACCCAGGGATCATGACCTGAGCTGAAGGTAGACACTTAATGACTGAGGCACCCAGTTGCCCTGATGTACCTTTTAAAAGATCACACATTCTTTTTTTTTTTTTTAAGATTTTACTTATTTGACAGAGAGAGAAAGAGAGAGAGATCACAAGTAGGCAGAGAGGCAGGCAGAGAGAGAGGTGGAGGAAGCAGGCTCCCTGCTGAGCAGAAAGCCCACTGAGGGGCTTGATCCCAGGACCCTGAGATCGTGACCTGAGCCGAAAGCAGAGTCTTAACCCACTGAGCCGCCGAGATGCCCAAAGAACACATTCTTGAAAGAAAGCATTATGGAGAATATTCTGTAGGCGAGCAAGGTATACAATGGAGGAAGGAGGCGATTCAAGAAACCATAGCTGTACGTCCAGTTAAGAAGTGCTGGTGACTGACCCTGAGGATGTGGTTTAGGAGAGAAGCAGGGACGTAGATGGTTCTGGATAGGATTTCACGAGAGAGAGGACAGGACTGCCCCATAGACGTGGATGTACAAGGTGAAGGAGAGAAAGGCCTCAAATGTAAGTTGTAGATTTTCGCTGGAGACACTAGATGGTTGGAGGTGCCTTTTGGAAAAGCCGGAAGAAAATCAGATTGGGGAAGGGTTGTTGAGCTGTTTTGGCTAGTTATTTCTGAGACATCTAAGTGAAGATTCAAGTAGACCATTGGATATATAAGTCCAGGGATTTACATTTCGTGACCAAGACAAACCTAGAGACTTGATTTGGCTTTCACCATCTTATAGATGTAATTTGAATCATGAGGCTGGATGAAATCTTACAGTGGATTTTTTTTTTTAAAGTTTATTTATTTATTTATTTGACAGAGAGAGAGATCACAAGTAGGCAGAGAGGCAGGCAGAGAGAGAGGAGGAAACAGGCTCCCTGTGGAGCAGAGAGCCCGATGCGGGGCTCGATCCCAGGACCCTGAGATCATGACCTGAGCCGAAGGCAGCGGCTTAATCCACTGAGCCACCCAGGTGCCCCGAGGCTGGATGAAATCTAATTGGATGTAGCCCTCACCCACTCTAATGTTTAGAGGATGGGAAGAAGAGGACTGGTGAGCAGAGGTGTCTGAGAAGTAGCAGCTCCTTCAGAGAAAAGTAGGAAGGGGATGTCATGGAAGCCAAGAAAAGGAGATATTCAAGAAGGGTAAAATGGGCAACTGTTTTGATTGCTTGATTGTTGATGGAAAAGGACCAGGTAGAAGTATCTAGAGTGATCACAGTAGAATAGTTTTTGTGGGTGGAACAGGCTGTAGCATATTGGAGTAGATGAGGATTGTGGAGACCGTGACTGGAAGCTACTCTTCCAAGAAGTTTAAAGTCAAGGGAGTTGTTTGTTTTAAAATTAGATTAGGAGTACATTTGTAAACACAGTGGTGTGAAGTAGAATTCAGTACTTGGGAAATACAGCTTCTATAGACATGCTTAGAAATTTAAAATACCACTTGATATCTCTCAGTGGATTCAAAGGGTGTTTTTTGTTGTTTTTGTGGAAAGAATTTGTTCTTTTTCAAATTTGGAGAGTTTATTAGTTCTCAAGCAGGTTGAAGCCAAAGAATTCCTTGTGAGAGTCATACTTTCAGGGGTAAGGCTTGGCAGTTCACAGTATAGAGCGTTTTTTTTTTCCCCCCCACAGAAAGCAGAAAGAATAAAAGGTTATTTCAAAGGTTAATGCAGAACTGTAGACACTGAGAAATGAAAGAAAACACTTTCACAAGAGATGTATAGAGAGGTATCCAATTCAAACCCTGGGAAATGATACCAGGTAATCCAACCTATTTACTTTTTTTCTTTTTTAAAATTTAAATTTAAGTAGCCAACATATAGTACATCATTAGTTTCAGATGTAGAGTTCAGTAATTTATCAGTTGCATATTAACACCCAGTGCTGATCACATCACATGCCCTCCTTAATGCCCATCACCCAATTACCCTTCCCCCACCCCCTCCCTTCCAGTGACCCTCAGTTTGTTTCCTGCAGTTAAGAGTCTTTCATGGGGGCGCCTGGGTGGCTCAGTGGGTTAAAGCCTCTGCCTTGGGCTCAGGTCATGATCTCAAGGTCCTGGGATCGAGCCCCACATCGGGCTCTCTGCTCAGCAGGGAGCCTGCTTCCCCCCTCTCTTCGCCTGCCTCTCTACCTACTTGTGACCTCTGTCTGTCAAATAAATAAATAAAATCTTTAAAAAAAAAAGAGTCTTTCATGTTTTGTCTCCTTCAACCTATTTATCTTTAAAAATGAACATGTATCTGACGTCTTCTTGACAGAATAGGGAAGGCGAAAGTGAGGCACTGCAGAAATAGAGACTACAGGTAGGTGCAGAGAGTTAATAGCAATTTTGTGGAGAACCTGGGGAGCAGTGAATGGGGGAAGTTCACACAGTCAGGATGATCAGGGACAGGCAGCCATGAGTAGTAGTTAGTGGGACAGTGGGGACTCACTCAAGGCTGATTGCTGCATTGAAACTGGTGGGAAGTAAGCACATTAAGATGTCGGAAGTTTTTAACAGAGGAAGAGTGTTTTTTAATGATATCAAGGTATTCCTTTTTGATATTAAAGTATCCATTCTGACTTCGACTTTCTCTTAGAGTTTCATACTATAAGCTTTTGAGGTGGTCAAGCCAACAAGCGTTTTGGAGAATATGAAAAGCGGAATAATGCATCTGTTTTGAGGATTATGACATGGCAGACATTTCATCATTTCAACAGCAAACGTTTCACTCTTCCTCCAGGTGTCCCTCCATGCTTAAACTACTAAGACCCTCACCTGCCTTCCATCTGAACTTAATATAATGATCAGGAAAATGCTTTAAGAGCCTGAGGATCTCATTGAGAGGAAAAGTCAGAAACCTATGGAAATTAGAAAACAGGTCAAAGAGGGGCATGCATGCATGCTTTCATTCATTCTTCATTGAACATCAGATGAGCCAGACAGACCAGCTTCACAGACACGTGACCACTGTAGTCATAGAGGGTCCCATAATCAAAATGACTCTGTGCTTGGGTTTAATACTCCGTTGTTATTGTCTTGAAGTTCTTAATAATTTTATGGTTGAACATGTGATTTTTTAAGTGAAGTCTGGTGGGATAATGGAACACGAGCAAAGGAGATATACACAACATGTCTGTCTTATTCTCAGTATGTGTACCTTATTCTTTGCTGTCCCATTCCCACATAGCATATGTGATGGCCTTGATGAGTATAGAATTCCAGGGACCCATGATGGGTGGGAGTTCAGTGAGACTCAAACCAGCAGAAGAAAATTGTGTTACACTGAGGACTAAGTACACAAGTGTCCTGACAACCTCCAAAGGCGACACTTCCCATTCAAACCAGAACTTGCTTCAAACAGACAAAGAAGACCAATATTGATGTTCTAAGAAATGGACCATCAAGGAACCTTATTCTTTCTTAGCTTTGTTTCATTGAAAATGATGATACAGAAAGGGAAAGACAACTCCTTCTCCTTTCGGCTGTCCGTACTCATTAGTAAGCTGAGGGTAGACGGTGTTGGTAGAATGTGCATATATAAAGCAGTGAACTCAAATAGTTGACTTAGTTGTGTGCGGTATTTCTACTGATGGTAAAAATACCATATGCATGTACAAGCTATGAAATACAAACTGTAATTTTGATGATTCCACATACAAATTAATGCAAGTGTATTTCCATTTGCACTGGCAACATACAATGTCAAGATGAGGGGTACAAATCATGCTAATAAATTAAAGTTAACATTTTGAGCAATCTTAAGTAGCAAACAAGAGCACCATGACCAGCTGAGAGAGAGAAAACAGAAGAATACTTGATATTTTAATACTTATTACTTTAAGAATATAATAGTACTTTTCTCCTACTTTTTAACAAGGACACCTGCTTATCACTCTTCAGGGACCCCACAAATTATGTAGCTGAACCTGGGGACATATATTATGCTAGGAAACAGGAATATAATGATAGATAAGTAAGACAGACTCTTACCCTCATGGAGTTTGTTTCAGAGGGGGAATTCCAGAATAACAATTGCTATAAGAGATACAAAGAAAAGGTGTGAGTGTTATGAAAATGGAGAAATGGAGAAGCTGTTGTGATGGACATTGTTGATTACCTATTCAATAGTCCTTCTCCTTTGCCAACAAAATTTTTCTACTTTAGAAGTGAAAACTGCCAGACCCCCAGACCTCCCACCATACAGAGTCTCTGAATTCTATTCTAATTAATAAATTCTAATGCTGTCTGAATGGAACGTTTGCTGGCATAGGTGCGTTGATGCCAAAACAATGAACACTGTTATGCTGTAAATAAACAAATAAAAAAAAAAAGAGAATATTTTCCTACCTGATAAAGACAGAAGCATCTGAGAAGAACCCCCCCCCCCCCCCCGGCCCCTTCTTTCTTACTTTAGACATTGCTGTATAAGGACGTGATGCTTGGAGCTGTGGTAGGCATCTTGTTACTAGGAGGGGAAAGTCAAGAAACTGGCAGAAATCTCACCCAGCACTTGAATGTAACTTTGAACTCCTGAGTCAGTCCAGAGCTAAATGCCTGGAAATTTCCCGTCAGGTGAGGAAACGTGAATTCTCGATGCTAAAGATATTTTCCCTTGGGTGTTCTGTTGCTGGCAGTCAGCACGACCCAGCTCATAGATGGGTCGACTCCGGATGATCAGGGAGACTTCCCCCAACAAAGTGGTATTTCATATACCCCAAAGGAGGATCAGGAATTAAGTTTCCCAAGATTTGAGAGAATAGCATTCCAGGTAGCCAGAATAAATGTGCTGGACGACCCTAAATCAGGAAGGAGTGTGGCACATCTGAGACGAGAAGAGCCCAAGTGTATGAGCTGGAGACCGGAGCGGGTATTCAGCATCCTGGACAGCGGATTTGGGCACAGACCAGCAGATAGACGACTCCACAATTTTCCTTCTGGAGGATGGTGACACACTTCTTGCTGTTACTCTCTCAGTCATCCAGGAAATGTCAGGATCCAGCACTCAGTGCATGGGCTTTCCCACAGCTGGCTGGGAGCACACGTTTTCTTTGCATTTGCGTTGACGGTTCCCCTAGCGGGAGGCGGAAGCCCTGCCTGCGTGTTGTTACTGTGAACAGTGACACAGAAGTTATCAGAGCTTTTAGCAAACTGTAAACCTTTTGGCACACCACCCTCCTTGTTTTGATAACTAAGCAAAAATTATGTGGCGGTGGCAGAGAGGAGAGAGAAAAATCTGTGGGGGCGTGTGCCTCAGCAGAGATACGTCAAATATTTCTGTTAAAGACTTGGAAGATTCCCCGAATGATAAAAATAATGAGAAGAGCAAAGTCAAGTCATCAGGAGTATTTGCATAATTGCGGTTTTAATGTTTGGAATCCAATCAGCCTCCGCAGTGTGGCCTGGGTGCCCGATGAGTCCTGCAGTGACGCCTGCAGAAAGAAGGCTGTCAGAGCCATAGTCATCACCGCGTTTGTCAACAGAGCGCCTCAGTCCTGGGACTCAGTGCCCGGAGAGCGGAGAGCTGGGCTCTTCAAAACAAGACACGTACCTCAGAGGCCCATTTAAACTGCAGTTTGCACCACACAATGGCGGTGACTTTCTGCAATTTGTGGGGGGAAGGAGATGAAATCCCGGGCCCTGGGCTCGACGCAAGAAGAAAAGCAAGGAGGGGCGCCTGGGTGGCTCAGTGGGTTAAAGCCTCTGCCTTCAGCTCAGGTCATGATCCCAGAGTCCTGGGATCGAGCCCCACATCGGGCTCTCTGCTCAGCAGAGAGCCTGCTTCCTCCTCCTCTCTCTCTCTCTCTCTCTCTGCCTACTTGTGATCTCTGTCAAATAAATAAATAAAATCTTTAAAAAAAAAACACGAATAGGTTGCTCATTTATTAAAAAAAAAAGGAAGAAAAGCAAGGAGAGGAGATGGAAATAACATTTTAATTATGTTTTTCATAAATTCACATGGCACCCATCAGCATTACAGAAGTATGATGTCACTAATTCTTCTGATTGCCATGTTAGTCCCCTGGAGAAGAAGAGATTGAAGCGATCCAGTGTCTAAGGGGCTTGTCCACAGCGTGTATGCACCAGAGACCCCATGGAAGCAAAACCAGCGCTGTCGATCAAATGAGGGGCTCTCTCTCACCTTTTCTTCTGGTTTTTGATCCTTGGCCCAGATTGGATAGGAAATCAAAGAATCCCCAGGGCAAAAAGTTGCTATTGGTCTTTTGGTATTCAAATGGAATTCAAATCATGACCAGCACAATTTGGTTACCTAATAATCTTCTAAAAAGGAAGGTCTCTGAATCTCTACTGGGGGTTTTGGTGGATTTTTGAGAAAAATCCAACAGGGGTGTCTAACTGGAGGTGGAGTGGGCGTTTGCGGTCTTCCCTGTGTTCATGTTCTCTCATTCTCTCTCTCTCTCAGTCTTTTGACAAATATTAGTCGAGTGCCTGTTATGTGGGGCACACTGCTAGGTCCTAGTAGAGTATTAATGATGGGAGAGAGTACCAGAGAGTGGCGCCTGCTACAGGAAATAGGACAAGGAAAAGCGAGAGAATCTGGATAAGGCAACCAGGGAAAGAATCTTTAAAACACGAAATATGAGTGAAGCCCTGTGGGAAAACCGGGGACGCATTCCTGGTAAAGAAGTCTGCAAATACAAAGGCCCTGAGACAGGAGAAAGAACAGAAAGAAGAAACCAGTGTGACTGGATTTAAGGAGAGAGAGGATGGGGGTAGGAGATGCAGTTGGAAAGCTATTCCCTCATGACTGCTCATGACCTCTGTGCTAGGTGCTGCTTCAGAGGAAAGTTCTATGTCCTCCTTCTTCTGTTGATTCCATTTTTTAAAATACTTTATTTATTTACTTATTTGACAGAGAGAGATCACAAGTAGGCAGAGAGGCAGGCAGAGAGAGAGAGAGAGAGAGAGAGGAGGAAGCAGGCTCCCCGCTGAACAGAGAGCCTGATGCGGGGCTCGATCCCAGGACCCTGGGATCATGACCTGAGCTGAAGGCAGAGGCTTTAACCCACTGAGCCACCCAGGTGCCCCTGTTGATTCCATTTTTTTTTAAAAAAAGATTTTATTTATTTGAGAGAGAGAGAGAGAACAAGGGGGAGGGAGAAGCAGGGCAGGAAGCCCCAGGTGGCGCTTGATGCCACGAGTCTGGGATCAGGACCTGATCCAAAGGCAGACGCTTACCTGACTGAGCCACCAGGTACCCCCTTTCGTTGGTTCTTTTGCAAGATTCTTCAGAATCCCAAAGTTGAAGACTGAGAATGCCCTGCCCAGGAAGCCTCACTGTCCTCTTTCTCTCCTGCCTGTTCTGCAGGGAGGCACTCAATGACCTTATTTTGCCATAGAAAAAACACCTGGTGGGTATCATGGAGGGCACGTATTGCAGGGAGCACTAGGCATGGTGCATAAACAATGAATTCTGGAACACTGAAAAAAAAATTAATTAAAAACAAACAAACAAACAAAAAACCCTAAGATGTTTTCTATGCTGTTTTTAAGGTAGTTTCTGAACTAGGAATAAACAGTAACACAGTCAGTTCCTGGGAGTCTCTAGAACCAAATGCTCCCCGACTTGGCACCTGCGAGCTTCCACAAAGGGATGCTAATGGAGAGGATTTTTGCAAAACCAGCAATTAGTATTCAGACACACCCTTTGTCAGGAGGATTGGCTTCAATGTATAAAGTAGTGTGAAAAGTGGTTCTGGAAACAGTCTCTCACCAGTCTCTGTGTGGACCCTGACAGATGACACGGCTTCCCCATGCAAAGGAGATCAGCACGGCTTTGTGCGTTCATGGATTTATTTTCTGTGTGTAAATCCAAATCACTTAACGTAAATCCTGGCTCAAAGAATCTATACGACTTCTTTTTTCCTGCTGTGGCCAAAGCCGTGATCAGGTACTCAACCTCTGAAATCTCAAAAAGCCTTACAAATCAAATGTTATTTGCTTCTTGCCTTGACTCCCTTTTGGTTTAGATTTTAGGGTCACTTGAGCCTATGCAGGTAAGGCCAGGTCCACCTATGCTCTCTTAGCCTAATTGAGTGAAAAGATTTAGTAGGAGGAACTGAAGAGATTTGATGATGAAGGATGACCTCCATCCCTTACTACTGTGATGTCTTGAGTCGATTGAGGCCATATCTTCGCTGTTGTTTTCTACTGCATCTAGTATACTGCCTGGCATATAGGAGATGCTCATTAAGCATTTGCTGAATGAATGAAATATTAGCGAAAATAGGAACTACAGTGAATGAATTATAATTAAGACCATTTTCTCTCTGTGTAAGATAAGCCAATTTTAAAAATTCCAATATACTCTCCTGTAGTATTTCATTTACTTTTTATTGTTAAAAATGGCTTTCTATATAACTACTAATGTTACAAATGTTTAAATGTGATGATATTATAACATCGTTTTCCTCGTTCATTTTTTTCCCCTCCCTCTGCCTTCCAGCGCTCCAGACCTCTGCTCCCACCTAGTAATGTGTGTGATTAAGAGCCTGAATTAAAAGATTTTAAAAATTTATTTATTGGAGAGAGAGAGTGAGAGCCTGGGGTGTGGGATCAGAGGGAGGGGAAGAAGCGGTCTCCCTGCTAAGCAGGGAGCCCGATATGGGGCTTGATTCCAGGACCCTGAGATCATGACTTGAGCCGAAGGCAGACACTTAACCAATTGAGCCACCCAGATGTCCCAAGAGCCTGAGTTTAAGGGGCACTATCCTTTATTCTCATCCCAGCACCATCACCCTGTGGTATGACCCTAGGAAAGTTTAATAAATATCCTGTGACCTAGTTTTCTTATCTATAAAATGATCATGAAACCTACCTCAAAGATGAGAATTAAATGAACTAATACATGTAAAGTGAGTAAAGAAGAATGTCTGTATCCTGATCCTATCCATATATATGGACTGGCTGTGGGCAGAAGGCTTCAGTTCCTCACCAGATGGGCCCTTTTATAGGGCCGCTCACAATGAGGCAGCTAACTTCCTCCAGACTGAGTGATCTGGACAAGGAGGAGGAAGTTGCTGTGCCTTTTATGACCCAGTCTCCAATCCTTGTAACATTACAGTTTAAATATACTTACATTAATTTTTAAATGGCTACATTTAAAATAGCTTCAGAGTTTCCAGTCTTGGTTCAAAGGTAACCATTTGTTTGCATATGTATCCACCGAGTTCTTACAAAATTTATTTTATTTATTTATTTTATTTATTATTTGTAAAGACCTTATTTATTTGTTTGAGAGAGAGAAAGAAAAAGAATAAGCAGTGGGGAGGGGCAGAAGGAGAGGGAGAAGCAGGCTTCCCACTGAGCAGAGAGCCTGACTCAGGGCTCAATCCCAGGACTCTGGGATCATGACCTGAGCCCAAGGCAGACGCTTAACCCACTGATCCACCCAGGCACTCCTTTTTGTCTTTTTTATTATAGCCATAGTGGGTATGAAATGACATCTCTTCATAGTTTTAATTTGCATTTCCCTAGGTACGAATGATATTGATCATGTTTTTATTGCTTATTTATCATTTGTATATCTTCTTAGGCAGAGTGGCTAACTTATATTCTTTGTCCATTTCTAAAATGGGTTATTTGCTTTTTATTGCTGTATTGTAAGTGTGCTGTATACATTTTAGATACTAGACCCCCATCAGATGATTTGCAAATATTTTCATCTTATTCTATGAATTGTCTTTTCAGTTTCCTGATAATGCCTTTGAAACAGAAGTCTTACATTTTTGTGAAGTTCCATTTATCTATTTTTTTTCTTTTTGGTTTATTCTATTAGTGTCATATTTAAGAGGCCATTGCCTACTAGAATGTCATGGCAATTTACACAATTTTCTTCTAAGGCTTTTTTTTTTAGTCTTCAATCCATTTTAAAACAGTGTTTTATTATGGTGTGAGATAAGGATCCAAATACATTTTTTTTCTTTTTGCATGTAGATATCAAGTTTTCCCAGTACTAT